>NW_009242975.1:2125783-2127179 GCF_000388065.1 Fonticula alba
GGGGGCGGGGGGCGCTTATGTTACTGACTACCGTAGCCACCCGCCTGGGCTTGTCTCCTGCCTCTCTACATCGACTGGGCGAAAAGGGACATTCACGAAGGCCGGGCCCGAGGGGGCGGGGGAATGGATTAATTCAATATAGCCTGCGCCGTGGGCGCGGCGACGCGCACCAGCTCGGGGGCAGGCACCGGCCTCGGCTCCACTTCGCCTCGCCCTGACGGAGGGGCCCGCACCGCGGGCCATGCGTCGATGCGGTGTCAGGTAGCCCCGACGAGTGTCGGCCTCGAGACGAAGTAGGGGCCCCCGCCCCCGGGCGGGAGGAGGCCAGCATGACAGAAAGCCAGTCGGGCCCGGGGATGCATCGGAGGGCGGGCGGAGAGCAGCCGCGGACAGCTGGCGGACGGGCCCTGCAGCCGGGCGGCGGTGTGTTCCAGTGGGTGGGTGCCGCCCCTCGGGGTGGGGGGGCCCGGGGGCCGGGGTGACAGACGGGCATTGATGGCGGTGGGAACGCCAGCGGGCGGTGCTGCGGCCCGGCCGGTCCGGTCCTGGCGCCCGAGCGCCCAGGGTCAGATGCGGGCCGTTCTGGGGGCACGCCGGGACCGCGCCGGCCGGCCGGGCGGGAGGGAGGGGGGGAACATTGGGAGGCACTGTCGGAACGCGAGCATCCAGCCACCCCCGACTGGCCCCCACCGGCGCGGGGGGCTTGCCTTTTTTTTTTTTGGGGGGAGGGGGGCAAGAGCAACAACAGGACACCCGAAGCTTTCGCGGTGGTGGCCACACGACGGCCGCCACGCGCCGCGGGGGGCGCGGCCCCCGGGGCCTAGGGGAGAGCCGGGCGGCGAGGGTGTGGGGCCGGGGACCGGGCGAGGGGAGGGGCTGGGCGCCGGCGCGGGCGCTTCTCTAGGCGGAGGGCGCTTGGTGAACGCGGGCGCGCTCGCTATCAGGCGTGCCCCTAGCCCTGGGGCGCCGTCCGGCGAGCGAGCGCGTCCATAACCGCCCCGAAACTCGGGCCGGGCGCGAGCCGCAACTAGGAGAGCGCGACGGTGCGGGTGGGGCGGGGCGGGGCGAGGGAATGCGGACATCTGAAGCAGGGCCCCCTTGGCGGCCGAACGGGTGGATCGTTGAACTCACCCAGCAGTAGTGCAGTCGCTTCTCGCCTCCTCCCCCTGCCTGCCCTCTCCCGCCCAGTGGTCCATCCCTCCCGCCCGCCGCTTTGTTTGCCTCGCCTCCCCCCCCCCGGCTTCGGCCCCTTCTCCTCCGCTGCTTCTCTTGCGTTGCATCGTCTGCCATGTCTCTCGGCCCTGTGCTGTCCCTCCCGCCCCCTGGCAAAGCACCGCCCACCGGGAGCCCTCACCTCACTCCCCCTCTCCCCCCCCCCCCAGCGAATACCTGCTTT
>NW_009242975.1:2127320-2130109 GCF_000388065.1 Fonticula alba
CCCCCCCCCCCCCCTGGCCACTGTCGCTGCTCCGGTGTCCCGGGCATGCCGCTCGCGCATTCCCTCTCCCATCCCCCGCAGGCCGTCGCCGCTCCCCTCACCTCCCTCTCTCTCTCTCTCGACACCATGGTCCTTATCCGCGAGTTGTACGCGTCCCTCCGGATGCTTGGCACAGACCAGCGCGCCTTGCACCCTCTTCTACGCATGTGACACACCGCCCGGCGGAGGCCGCCCACACCCCCTCCTCACCCCTCCGGTTCTATGCCTCCCCTCCCTGCCCGCTCCCCTGCCCTTGCCGCGCGCCTCCTCGCCCAGCCGCGTCCCCCTTCCCATCACGGTTGAGGAGGTTCGTGCATCAGCATACGCGCACAGTGCTGCCTGCTCCTTGCCCTTCTCTCTTTCTGCCTCGCTTTCCCTGCCCGGCCCTCTCGCTTCCGACTCACCGCCCATGCGCCGCCTGTCGTCGGGCAATCGCCCCCCCCCCCACCCCCCCACCCCGCGCTCCGCGCCTCCCCCCTGCCACAGTACCAGGTTGCTCAGCTCTTCTCTGTCATCGAGGTCTCGCGCGAGGCCACTGATGGTGACTCCGGTGTGGAGATCCTCAAGAACGAGCCCTTCGACGATGGCGTCAACAAGGGCCAGTACACCCACAAGATCTACCACCTCGGTAGCAAGGTCCCCAAGTTCATCGCCATGATCGCCCCCGCGAGCGCCCTCATGCTCGAGGAGGAGGCCTGGAACTGCTACCCCTACTGCCGCACCGTGCTCACTAGCCCCTTCCTGGGCGAGCGCTTCAAGCTCGTCATCACCACTCAGCACCTGCCCGACCAGGGCACCACCGAGAATGTGCGTGTACCTGCCCTCCCGCTCCCCTCCCCTCCCTCCCCTCGCTCTGCCATGGGCGCCGGGGGGGGGGGGGGGGGGGCCTGCCCGGGCGGAGATTCGCCGACTGACCCCTCCGCGCGGCTGCTGGCCACCACCATCACATGCGCACGCATGCAGGCCCTCTCGTTGGAGGACTCCATGCTCAAGGAGCGCAAGGTTGTCCCGATTGACATCACCGTCGACCCGGAGGTGCGTGCACTACATGCATCCTTGCCATGCTGCGAAGGTTTGCCGCGCCTCCTACGTTCTCCCTGCCCCGCCCTGACAGCCTCCCTCTCTCCGCCCATGTCGCGCACGCACACACGTGTGCACACAGGAGAACTACGATGAGAAGTCCGATCCCAAGAAGTTTGTCTCCAAGAGCGGCCGCGGCCCGTGGTCCGGCAGCGACTGGATCGCCAAGTCCGCCACCATGACCTGCTACAAGCTGGTCGAGATTAAGTTCGCCGTCTTCGGCCTGCAGACCCGCGCCGAGAACTTCATTGCCTCCGTACGCCGCCCGCGCTTGGCCTCCCCCTGTCGGGGGCCATTTCGCCCTTCTCCTCCTTTCCTCTTCGCCCCTCCCTTTGCCGTGGTTGTGCTGTGTGCGCGCTGTGGTGGCGCCTGCTGCTGCTCCCCCACACCTCGAACGGTGGATGTGGCATTCGAGCAAATGAACCCTGATTCTGACATCCGGTGGCGCCCCATATGTGTGTCCCCCTCCCCCCCCCCCTTTCTCCTTCTTTTTTTTTTGGCCTCCGGCTCCCTTGTGCACGCGTGCCCCCAGGCCCAGGAGAACCTGTTCCGCGACTTCCACCGCAAGCTCGTCTGCCAGATGGACAACTGGCAGGGCCTCACCATGGAGGACATCCGTGAGCTTGAGGCTCAGGTCAAGATCGAGCTCGACCAGAAGAAGGCCGAGATGCAGCAGGCTAAGGATTAGACTTTATCTGTGCGTATGCCGCCCTCCGCATGTGCCATGTGCTGTCACATCATGCCCCGCTTGTCTGGCCCTCCCCTCCGGCTGGATTTCGATTGTTGCTGCGTGCCGCCGACTGACCGTTGCCCCTGCCTGTCGTTTGTCGCTCTCGGGGGGCCGATACTCTCCCCCCCTCGGCGGTCGGCCGGCTGGCTCTGCTTCTTCTTTCTTTTTTTTTTTTCTTCCTCCCCCTTCTTCTCTACACTCTCACCCCTGCTCCTTAGCCCGCATCCATGTCGTGTGTAAATACATGGGCATTGTGCCTTGCCAATGACCCACAAATAGTAGACCCTTGTGTGTATGTCCATGTTTGCGCTCACCAGCGCGCGCGCGCGCTCGTGTCTGTGGGGATGTGACTGCGGGGGCCGATGGGGGGTGACGGCGCGGCACAAGGGGGGGAGCACCCAGAGAGGGGGAGAAGGTTGTCAATTCCTCGGTGCTTGTGTGGGGCAAGAAAGAAAAACGCCACTGCTTTCGCCCGGGGGGGTCGCCTGGGAGCAGCTGGCCTCCGAAAGGCGGGGGCCAGCACACAGGGACACACCTGAAACTTCGGGCCTCGCGGGGTCCATGTAAACGCGGCTGATTGGGGGGGGGGGGGGGGGGGCGACCTACGCCCCCTTCCCCCACCCTGCCGCCTCCTTCCTCGCCGGGTAGTTAAGTCCCCACATTGTCACGCATCCTGTCCTCCGGTGAGCGTGCACATTTGCCCCTCCCTGCTGGATTGCCGCCCCCCTGGGTGCGTGCTGAAGGATCAGGCGCATTCGATGGCCGGCATCGAGCCATTTCTCCGCCGCGCGGCCCCTCTGTGTGGACGCACGCGGCTTCTTCCTCCTCTTTTCGCTTGGACGGGGAGGAGGGCATTTTGATTTGTATATTTATAAAAAACATGTGGGTTTTCTGAGTGTTTAATGAGAGGGAGAGAGAGAGAGGAGGGAAGAGGGAGGGG
>NW_009242975.1:2130139-2133906 GCF_000388065.1 Fonticula alba
GGTGATTGTGCACACATGCGGCTGTGCGTGAGGGGGAGAGAAAGAGGAGGGAGAGGGGTGTAGAAAAACAAGTGCACGTGCAAACGCGGCGCTCAATGGGAAACGGGAGTATAAAAATGGAGGGTGGGGAGGCTACTCGGGAAGTGGGAGGGGGACGGCGGCGGCGGCGGCGGCGGCGGCGGCGGCAGAAGAGATGCACGCGTCTCGCATCGCCGTATGCAGAACGCGAGCGGCAGGATGGAGAATCAAGCCAAAGGGAGAGGGAAGGAACAACTGAAGCATGTGAAGGCACGCGCGCACGCACGCGCGCGCAGGGGGAACACAGAGAGGGAGGGATGTACACGATGCGCTTGAAAAGCCACATGTGGGAGGAGAAGGGGAACCATCACCCGGCTGCAGGGCGCCAACAAAGGGGGAGAGAGAGAGGGAGAGAGAGAGAAGCAGCCGCATGTCGGGGCGCGCACAGACGGAACACCGTCATCACAGAGACACACACATACACATGCATACACGCATGCGTAGGCAGGTGTGCACGGGCGCGAGCGCAGGCGCGCCATTCCCTCCAGAGGGAAGACGGATCGTCCAATCGCAGGTCTAGGGGCAGATTGCGCAAGGGGAAGAAGAAGGGAAGGGGGAGGAGGGAGCGTGACGGCTGACCGCCAACAAAGGCCAACAGCCGGCACACCTGGCGGCGAGGGCGGCAAAAAGGAAGGGAAGGGGAGGAGGGGCAGGATGTCAGTCGGAAGGCCGGAGCGCTTTGTGGGCAGGGAGAGATGCGCCCCGCTGACCGATGGCTTGCCGACAGGCCACCAGGGCCCGAGGGCCTTCTCAAACCCAAGGGAACTAGCTAACAAGCGTACCTGAGGCTCATCAGGGGGGGGGGGAGGCAAGGGAGGAGAGAAGATGGCAGGATTGGTGGAGGGACCGGGAGAAAAGAGGAGGATGAAGCAGCACACAATGCACAGCACGCGGCGCACATGCAAGGCACCACCGCATGCGCAGCACTGGGGATATAAGGAGGCATTCCGAAGAGAGAGAGAGAGAGAGAGAGAGAGAGAGAAAGAGAGGGTGTGTGTCAATATATATGCACGTGTGTGAAAAAGAGGAGGGGGGTGCTTGGATGCACATGGCCCGCTCTCCTGGATCGGCACAAGCACTTGTGCCCATAGTACATGACGGGTGCACGTACGCATGCGGAAATCCCTTGGCGGATTTCTCCCAGAGGCCCTCTCTTGCTCAATCCTGTGCGCACGCTTTCACATACACACACGGCGCAGGGAGGGATAGAGAAGGAAGCGAAGACGAACGAGGAGAAGAGAGAAGTGGGTGCGTGCACACGGAGGCCGAGGAGGAGAAGAGGCGCACAGGGGCACAGGGAAAGGGCAATGTCCAAGGATACACCCAGGCGCGGTGTGTCGGCCCAGCCCGTCCCCGCCGCTGGCACACCATCGCCTTCTCCTTCATTTGCTCACGTCACGGCCCCTACGGCCGGCCGGCCTGCCTGGACACTGTCGCTCCTGCTGCTTGTCTCGTCCCCCCACACCCCCGGCCTACGCCCTCACTCCTCTGGGGTCCTGCCCTCTCCAAAAGAATAAACCCTTCACACGTGGAACACACGAGAGAGAGAGAGAGAGGGAGGGAGAGGGGGGGAGGGGGAGGGAGGGCGAAAGAGAAAGAGCGCTGGGGGGAAGGCCAGGGAGAGGAGAGGTCACCTTGCATGATGCCACACAACACGCCGAGGCGTGCCTTATTGGTCGGCCGTCCCGACGGGCATGTTGGTGGGGAAGATGGCACGGATCTCATTTTGAGAGAGGCCGGCATCGGTGAGGCGCTTGATGGTCTGAGGCACGGCGTGGGCCGGGATAAGGCGCATGGCCAGGGCCGGGCCGGCGAACTGAAGCTCCGTGGGAGTAAAGTCAAAGAGCTCCGGCAGGGCGCGAGTAGTCCGAGAGGGGGAGCCCCCGGTGCCGGCATCCGGGGAACCCTGGCCGCCGGCGGCCGCTGAGGAGGATGAAATGACGTCGTTCGGAAGGCGGGTGCCAAACTCGCGGAGCTCCGCAAAGAAGGGATGGCTCATGGCCTGCATGGCAGACAGACGGCGAGAGGGAACATACTCGAGGAGCTTCTCCAGCAGGTCGACCGCCAGCTCGACATTGACCATGGCCGAGGGGGTGGCCGACGCCTCGCCGGGGCTGGTGCCGGTCAGGTGCGAGGCCGTGTGGAACAGGCGCTGCAGGGGCACCACCCGGACCGGGGTCAGCCGGGCCGGCAGCGAGCCGGAGGGGTTCATGGCGTGGAGCTGCTCGCGCGTGGGGGTGCCCAGCACGCGCATGACCTTGACCAGCTGGTCGATGCCGGACTCGCCGGGGAAGAGGGCCTCCCCGCGCATGAGCTCGGCCATGACACAACCGGCCGACCAGATGTCAATGGCCACGGTGTAGTGGGTGGCACCGAGGATGAGCTCCGGCGCGCGGTAGTACCGCGAGCAGATGTACGCCACATTGGGCTCGCTCTGGACCAGGGCCTTGGCGCTGCCGAAGTCGCAGAGCTTCAGGATGCCGGTGTGCGGGTCGAGCAGGAGGTTCTGCGGCTTGATGTCGCGATGGCAAATGCCCATCTGGTGGATGTAGGCCAGCGAGCGAAGGAGCTGGTACATATAGAGCTGTGGGGGGGGCGGGGGGGGGGGGGCGGGCGAGGGAGGAGTCCGAAGGTGAGCGAGAAGGGTCGCGCGGGTGGAAGCCGGTGGGGAGAAAGAAGGAGAGGGGAGGGGGGGGAGGCGCAGGCGGAAAGCACAAACCTTAACATAGATCATGGGGACAATCTGCTTGAACCGCGCGTAGTGGCGGATAGCGCGGTAGACAGTCTCGGGGATGTACTCAAGCACCAGGTTGAGGAAGATCTCGTCGAGCTGGGCACACAGCCGCGGGGTGGCGAGGGTGTTGGGAGGGGGGGGGACAGAGAGAGAGAGAGAGAGAGAGAGAGAGAGGGAGGGAGACGACGAGGGAGATGTGAGCCAGGGAATCCGGGGAAAGGGGAAGCGAAAGAGAGGGTATTGCGAGAGGGAGACGGAGAGACGGATGCACCTTCTCGCCCTTGGTGTAGAAGAAGCACAAGAGCTTGACAATGTTCGGGTGGCTGACCATGCGCATGATGTCAAGCTCGCGGTTCTATGAGTGCGCGCACGGTGCAGGCGGGTATGTCAGTGAGGGGGAGAGCGGAGAGGCGAGGGAGGGGGAGGATGGGCCATGCATGGACCGCCGGAGGGGCACACAACGCAGATAGGACAGCGACTGTGATCAGCCACGACGGTACCTTGAAACGGCGGTCCTGAAGGACCTTCTTGATGGCCACCAGGTGGCCACCCTCCACCAGGCGGGCCTGGTAGACCACGCCGAACGAGCCCTGGCCGATGGCCTTGGTCGGGGTGTAGCACAGCTCGAAGGTCTTGTCGGACTGGGCTTCGTTGGCGATCATGGTGATAATCCGGTTTCCACCGGCTACAGTGAGAGACACCGGGCGGCGACGATGGAGAGAGGGGGGGAGGGTTAGGGAAAAGGGAAGAGCAAAAAGGGAGCAGCAGGGGTGGGCGGGGAAGGGGTGGGGGTGGGGGAGGCGAATGGGGCAAGGAAAAGAGCTGACAGGTAGGGGAGAGGGCGCACAGGAGGAGGAGGTGGTGGTCATGTCTGCGAGGGGGCTTCAGGCGAAGAGAGCAACACTGATCCCGCTCGAGAGGGTTGGGTGACACACAGAATGCAGGGGGGGGGGGG
>NW_009242975.1:2134561-2135028 GCF_000388065.1 Fonticula alba
GCAAAGGGCGGAAAGCTAGAGGAGGAGGGGGGGGTGGAGGATCAAAAGCGGGGAGCTGTCATTGCCAGGAGTGACACGATGGGGGGGCGGGGGGGAGGAAAGGGGAGAGGAGTTAATTGTCATGTCGGCCGGCGAAAAGGACAGCAGAAGAGGAGCGCAGGGGCGCCGGGGGGGAGCGAAGCGAGAGAACATGGGAGGGACGAACCAGGGGTGTGCGCGCCAGGAGGGCCTCGCGGTCGTCGGCGTGCAACATGGACAAGGTGACAGATCGCGTGAAGGAGACGCGCGCTGCCGCAAATGCCCAGGGCGGTGACAGTGACACCATCCAGTCCGGCAGTCTCCCTCCCGGCACAGGGCAGCCGGAGCCGGAAGGGGGCGGGGGCGGGGGCAAGGGAAGGAGAGTATCGCAGGCGGGGCAAGCTTCACGAGGAAGCACTCGGCATCATCATCACGCCCAATGGAGGGGG
>NW_009242975.1:2137409-2138600 GCF_000388065.1 Fonticula alba
GCGCGAAGGCGCACCGCGCCAAAGCCCAGGCCGGGGGACCTGGCGGCGAAGCAGCCAGCCGGGGGGGGGGGGGCCGGGGCAAACGAGCGCCGGGCATGGCCAGGCGCACGGGCGCCCCATCCGGCCGAAATATGCAGGCGAACAGCGTCCAGCGAGCAAGCCCTGATCGGTGGTGGGGTACCGGCACAGAACATTGCG
Organism: Fonticula alba; assembly: GCF_000388065.1. Classification (NCBI taxonomy): domain Eukaryota; order Rotosphaerida; family Fonticulaceae; genus Fonticula; species Fonticula alba. The sequence continues at coordinate 2,137,608 of NW_009242975.1, forward strand.
GTCAACGGGCTACGTGGCCGGAGGGCGGACCCCCGCCCCGCCCCGCCCCCGACAATGGACATGTTAAGAGAGGGCGAGAGAGAGAGAGAGAGGAGAGAGAGAGACTGGGGGGGGGGGGAGAGGAAAAAAAGAGCGCGCCGGGACAGACGTGAACTGGCAAGGCCGCAGGCGGGGGGGGGGGCAGGCGGCATGCCCCTCGACGCAAATAAGGCGTGGGGAAGCGCCAGCACCGGGAACGGGCGAAACCGCTCGGGTCCGGCCCTCCCCCTGGGGAGCCCCTTCTCCGAAGCCGGGCCTCCGGGCGAGGAGGGAAGCCGACAATGTCACCCAGTGGCAGCCCGGCCCCTCTGCCCCGGCGCGGCCGGCAGCCGGACCCTGGCGGAGGAGCGAGAGCCGCGGCGCCCAGTGCTTAATCGACGCCGACGCCCACGTCTCTCCGGCTCGGGGGGGGGGGGTCTTCCCTGCCCGGCCCCGGGCGAAAGACGTGCCATATTCACTCGGGACTCCCCGGCCCCCCCCGCCCGAGACGCGACGCCAGGAGCAGCTTGGTGGCGGGGAGGACACAACTAAGCCCACGGGCTGGGTAGCGGAGAAAAACGCCGTAAAGTAACTCCGCGTAGGTCGCCCGGCCGAAAGGGCGCCCGGGCGTTTGGGCGCTGTCTCCGGCGAGCCCGATCGAGAAACCACCGCCAAGGCGCGGAGGGCCGGGGGGCGGTGCGCGCGCTATGACGGATCGTGAGCAAATTTGGCACACCCCTCCCCCCCCGGGGGGGGGGGGGGGGCGGGGGCGCGGAGGCGATACTCGCACCTTGCCGCATGTTCGGTCTGGAAGGCGCGCAGCACACATACCCGCGTGACGGCCCCCCCCCTCCCTCGTCCGGGAGGCCGGCGCGGGGAACATATCTTGGCGGGGCATTTTTTCCCGCCACTGCCCCCCCCCCCCTCGGCCCCGGCCCCGGCCCCGGCCCCGGCCCGGGCCCCCACGGCGGTTGC
>NW_009242975.1:2138610-2140430 GCF_000388065.1 Fonticula alba
GGACAACAAAGAAGGAGGGGAGGTGGGGGAGGGGGGGGGGCATCGGCGTCGGCTCGGGGGAGGGGAGCCGAACGCCAAAGAGCAGGGACGGGGGAAGGGCAAGCGGAGGGAGGAAGTACAGGAAGGAGTGCAGAATTCCAGAGAGGAGGGCAAAAGGGGGCAGCAGGGAGGAGCGGCTAGCCTCAGCGACACAAGCACACCCGGGGAAGACACTATCAAAAAAATGAGCCCTGAGAGATAATCGCGTCACAGTCCAGGGCAGCCGCGCCCCCGCACGTCTCCGTCTCCCACACAGACACACACACACACATACACATACACACATACACACACACCCACAGACATACACACACCCCTCCCCCGGAAACGCCTTCCTCGAGAAGATGCAGCTCCAGGGACTTTGTGTGTGTGTGTGTCTGTGTGGGTGTGGGTGGGTGTGGCGTGCGCCGGGTGCAGTGGGGGCAAGGCGGCGGTGCGGCGGTGCAGGGCAAGAGACGGGTAGGTGTCGTTCCTCGTCCGTTGCTCGGGCGGCGGTCTGCTGGGGGGGGGGGGGAGCCGGGAATATCCCTGCCCCTTTCCGGCGCGTCTCGACGGTCTTGCGAACGCGCGCCCCCCCCCCTCAGCCCCCGGCCCTCGCCCGGTGTAGCCCCGAACACATACACACACACACACACACACACTCTGGGAGGCCGAGCACACGGAGACATATGCACCCGTCCGCGCCGTTCCTCCTCCTCCGCCCCCCCCCGCCCGGGAGAAAAACGAGCAGGGCCCAGCCACTGTCGGGCGCGCTCGGAAACGGGGGGGGGGGGAGGGCGGGGGCGGGGCAGCGAGACAGGTCACCGATAGATTCAGCGAGAAATTACACCGACCCAGCGCGACATTATCTCCTCCCGCAGGCGAGGCCTTTGGGGGTGGGGGCGTCGAAGGCGGTGGCGGCGCCGGGTGCGTGCGCGCGTGCGTGAGTGCGTGTCCCGGCGCGGGCAGGGGGGCGACAAGCCGTCCCACATCTGTGCCTGGGCATCGCCCCCAGGCCCGGAGTGCGGCCTGCTGGGGCGAGCAGGCAAGGAGCGGGAGCAGGCGAGAGACAGCCGGCCGGTCTCGGCGCACGGGGACCCTGTTGACCGGCCAGGCGCGTCCGGCAGCCGGTCGACAGATGCTGGGGGGTGGTGGGCGGGGGCGCGGCCCGGCTCGTTAGTGTCTTTGCACCTGCCCTGCTCTGTGGCTACCTCGCCCTATCGCCAGGGGGCCGGGGGACGGAAGGGGGCAGGCGGCTGCGGTCTTCCGGACAGCCGGAACCGGTACTCTGAAGAACCGGCGCCAAGCGGGGGCGCTGGTCCGGCGGGGCGTCGCCCCGGGGCGACGCCCTGGCACGTTGGGGATCGGCGAAGATCCACCCAACGCAGAGGGCGGGGTGCGCGGGGGAACAAACGGGCGCCCTGCTCCCTTGGCCTCGAACAGGGGGGGCCAATCGCGGGCAGGGGACCAGCGGCGAAAAAAAGGCCCGCGGGCCGGGGGACGTGCAGCGAACCGAGCCGCCCGCAGGCGCCGCCACGCTAGTCGCGAGAGCGCAGGGGCCGGCAAGGGGCCCGCTCTGTCTCTCGGCCAGGCTGGCAGGTATGTGTGGGGGTAAACGTGCCAGGGGGGGGGGGGGGGGGGGATGGGCGGGGGCGGGACGATCACGGCAGCCCGCCCGGCGGCAAAGGCGCGCCAGGAGTGCTCGCATGCTCCCGGGTGCTGTGACAGACGAGGCCCCTCTGCCCGGCAGACACGCCGGCCCAGGCATGACGGGCCTTGTAGGGGCCACTGGCATGACCGAA
>NW_009242975.1:2140968-2142445 GCF_000388065.1 Fonticula alba
CCCGCTTCTCCCGGAGGGAGCCCCAGCCGGGCGAGCGTTTCGTGTCACCGGGCCACCCTCAGCCAGTGGGGCGCGGTTCCTGCGCCCTCCCCCGACCCCGGGGGTGCGGCGGCGAGTCCCACCCCAGCCCCTTCCCTGACCCAAGGGCGCGCGGCACGCCCATGACTTGCGCCCGGGGGAGGCTGCCGAGAGTCCAGGCGTTCGAAGGCATACCACAAGAGTGTCCCTCCCCCCACACACAGGACCGGGGAGGTGCACGCCTCCGGTGGCATGCGGGGGGGGGGGGAGGGCGGAGGTTCGCCCCTCCCCCCCCCCCCCGCGTCCCTCCCTTCTCCCGGAGTGACCAAGGCGCGGGGGTGGATCAGAGTAGCCGCCCGGCACACACCGGAAGACATGGCCAGCGCGGCCGATGCGCCAGCGCATATGTGTGGCCGCATTACTGAGAGGGAGAGAGAGAGTGCCACGGCTCCTGGCTGCCTGTGTAGCGGCGGCGCCGGGAGGCCAAAAGCCAGAGATCACCATCGACAGCCGGGAATGCCGGCCGGCGAAGCAAAACCCCACCACCGCCGAGAGCGGGCTCCTCCTGCACATGCCGGGCCACCAGCGAGGAGGCATCTCTCGTGAGGACGCGGGGGTGACATGGGCGTGGGGTGGCCACTCCCCCGGACCGGCCCCGGGCAGTGGCCACCGCATGAGCCCCAGCGAGGAGTGACACGACATTTAATATTCACATATACTGAGTGTATGTGTATGTGTATGTGTGTGTGTGTGTGTATCGCCGCCGGTGGATGGTCAGGGCTGAATTAACGGCTGCCTCAAATCCCAGGGCCCGCGGCACCGGGCGGGCATGCGCCATCCTCCGGCGAAGCTCACCTCGAACGTGGGCTCAGGACGTGCTGGCCGCCCCTCGTCAGGGGCGGTCTCCGGCCTCGCATCCGTGGGCGAGCCCGCCCCCGGAGGGCGACCGGCGAGAGCAGGCGGGCCTTCGCCCGGCCGCATGCCGACCCGCGCGCCAGCCGCCGAGAACGCCTTTAACTTTCGCCCCGGCCCCCGGGCCCGCAGCAGTGGCGTGCACTCTCCTCGCCCGGCCGAACAGCCGAGCGAGCGCCGCCGGCGTGTTTGCCCCGGCCCCGGGCTGGCCAGCGGGCGCGCTCCGTCGTGGGTTTTCCCCGCCCGCCGCGCACTCGGCCGCGTTCCCACACAGAGCCCCCTCGGGGGGTGCGGGGCGGGGGCGGAGCCGACCGCGCCCTGCCCCCCGCGCCCTGCCCGCCCCCCCCCCCGGCCGGGTACCCCCGCCTTTGTGCGCTCTCGCCTGCCGTGTGTCGCCCGCCCCTGGCGACCTTCCGGCGCCGGCCAATCGGGGTATGTCCCGCCCCTTCCCTTGTCGCCCCCGGCCAACCGGCCTCGAGCCTGAGGAATGTCCCCCCCGGTGCCGGCTCGGCCAGCGGGTGGTTCGGGCGGCCGGCTACCCCGCCCC
>NW_009242975.1:2142614-2155152 GCF_000388065.1 Fonticula alba
CCCCCCCCGGCAGGCCATCGGCCCCCGGCGCGGACCTCGGCCTGGGATGAGGGGAGTCCCGGTCCGCCCGGCACAGCTGATTTGCCCCCGGGGCCGGGCCGGGCCCCGGAACCGGGCAGGCGGCGAGAGCACGCGCGCGGCAAACAACAATAACAACAACAAGATCTGCGCAAACAACAACAATATCCCCGCGCCGGCCGCGCCCGGCACCGACGCCGGCCGGAGTCGCCCGAGGCTGACGCCGCCTGCCTCCCCTGCCCCCCCCCCCCTCCGGCAATCGAGTTGGCAATCGGCTTGTAATGGGGCCGGTCCGGTAGTCTCCTGGTCTCCGCTTCTGCCGCTGTCAGCGGCTAAATATTTGCCTCCGGAGCCCCACCCAGAAGGAGGCGAACTCTGCGGGCATGGGCGTGGGTGTGGGCGGCCGGGCTCCCCTTCTCCTTGTCTTTGCCCCCCTGCTTCCGGGTTCCATCCATTTTTTTTGGGGAGGCCTTCCCCCGGATGGAGGGATTGCCCGCCCCCCCCAGTACATGCCGGATCGATGATCGACCGTCGGTCTAGGTCGCCCGCCTTCTCGGAGGTTGGCTGGCGGCGACACACGTTTTTCCGCCCCCCCCCCCCCAGGAGATGAGGTATCGGTTCTCTTCCCTCTTGGTGGAAGTTCCCCTCCCTTCCCCGGCGGCCGGGCTTCTGCTGGGGGCGTGTCCCCCCACCCGCCTCGGGGAGGGGGGGGGGGAAGTCCTGCAACAGTCGAAGGTCTCTCTCTCTCTCTCTCTCTCTCTCTCTCTCTCTGCGATCCGCTCTAGCAGGGAAAAGGGCTTCCGCCCGTGCGCCGATCGGCCCTCGGGTCGGCCTTAATTGGCACTTCTCTCTATCCCGACGGCCCTCCGCCCGAGGGTGGCAGAGAGGAGGAGAGGGCACGGGGGACACTTGTCCGATCGATGCCGATCGAAAGGCCGCCCCCGCCTGGATCGCGCGCCGCGAGGGATCCCGACCTCGCGCTCCGCACCCGGTTCCCGCGCTGTGCTCCAGCCCCTGTCTCTTCACACACATGCATGTGCCTCTGTCTGTCTGTCTGTCTGCGTGTGTCTGTGTGTGTGTGTGCCTGTGTGTGCACATGTGCAATCATTGGCCATGGCCGCCGGATCCCCCTCCTCTCATCTCTGGGGCCTGTGTGGGAGAGCCCGACATAGGGGTGCTCTTGCACGGTGGCTGCCCTGATCCCCCTTTTGCCGGGTTGTACATGCGTCACAGGGCGCACGCCCTGGATGTAGGCAGCATGTGTGCCTCGGCCGAACCTACCTGCCGGTCCTCCTACTTCGGGGCAATTGATCCCACCCCGCCCCTGGCACAGGGCCAGGCCGACCGGCTAACTGGCGGGCTCGGATCGGCCAGTCGGTCGGTCGGTCGGTCGGCCGATTGCTTTCTCCCAGCGGCAACGGGGGATCGCGTGGCGCACTGGCACGCGTGTCCGACCAACCAACGTTGCCCCAGTCTGCCCTCCCGGCCACGAAGCGCCGCATGGCGGGCTCGACTTGGCTGTCCTCCCGGTGCCGCTTGGCCGCACCCGCCCTCTCCCCACCAAACCATACGAATGCCCCCTTGTGCTCCCTCCCCCCCTCCCCGGGTCATGAAGCGCCCCACCCATGTATGTCCAGTGACGCACGCAGACAACACTATTCCCGCCCCCTACCGAAATGAAGGACCCAGGGAAGGACGGCTGGCACGCCGAATCGGCGTGCCAGCACCCGGGGGTTGTATATTCCTCGAAGCGCATACACAGGAAGGTTGTGCAGGGCGTTGCCCCAGCAGGGTGACAGGGCCGCATGCGCTGTTCCACACCGACAAAGGCAAGGACAAACGCACACATGCACGCATGCACACTCGCTGATTGCCCAGTTTTCTACATGGCACCGGTCTTGTTGCGAGCCGCCTTCCGGTCGATGTGATTCAGGCGCCCAATGGCGTAGGAGATCAGCCGCGCGGCTACGCGGCTCTGAGGAGTGATGACCGCCATGCTATCGGGCCCGATCGGGAAGCAGTGCTCCAACGCCCGGCAGTGCAGTGCCTCCACCCAGCCCTCCATGGCCACGGAGGCCGCGCAGGTGCCGACTTCCTCGCAGGCAATCCGCCGGAAGGGGCACATCGCCAGGGCGGCCTCCTCGCTCGTGGTTGACCCCCCCGGCCGTAGGGCCGAGGAAAGGCTGCTGAGGGATTGCTCGAGGAAGGACCCGCGCCGAGGGGCATCGACCGCCGGGGCGCCACCATTGCCACCGCCGACCAGCCGCGACAGGGAGGATTGCCGTTCGCGTGGCGCGGAGGACACCGGCGGCGGGAGCCCCGGGCCCGGGGAGGAGCCGCCGCCGCCACTGCCGAGGGTAGTCATTTCGTGGGCTTCCCCATGGCCAGGTCCGAGCTTGCTCCGGGTCCCGGCGGATGGTCGCCGAGGCTGCTGTTGCGGCAGCTCCGGCGACAGCGCTGCCGGAGTGGTGGCACCACTCCCGCCAAAGAGCTGGTCAAAGATGTGGAAGGACAGCGGATCCTCCTCCGGCATGGAGGACCCCATGTTGGATGGGCTCCCGCCGCCGCCGCCGCCGCTGCCGAGCAACGGTGTGGGAGCACTGACATCGCTGGCCGGTGACGCCAGGGCGCTGAGGCTGCTGTCCCGAGAGCCAGGCAGCTGATATCCCATGAAGGCCGGATCGGCCGGGTCCGAGGGGTTTGGAGGATCGCAATAGGCGAAGCTGGAGAAGTACCCACAGGCGCCCATGCGCTCTTCCGACCGACGGCTTTCCATACGGCTGACGCTGTCGGTGAATCGGTCGAACTGCACGAAGTTCGATTGGTACGACCAGTGCAGCTCGCCATACGGGAAGGTGGCCAGCAGGCGCTGGAAGCGGCATGCCAACATTCGAAGGAGGTGAGTGGGGCAGTCATAGCATGAGAGCAGCCTGGGGGAGGGGGGGGGGGGGAGAGCAGGACAGGAAAGGAGGCAAAAGGCCAGATCCTCCCTCCTCCGCCCAATGTATGGGATCCTCCTTTCTCAACACAGGAGCAAAAGTGGGCAGGCACGCACCGAGGTGGCCTGATCCAGCACCGATGCGCCGTATGGCCCGACGCACAGGGCCAAATGCTCGGTGCGCTTCTCAAAGTGCCCTTTGGCCATGTGCACGCCGTGCAGGCACACACACACACACACACACACACACACACACACACACACACACACACACACACACACACACACACACACACACACACACACACCGATGTAGACATCCACAGTTCGCACATGTAAGTGGCCAGGTCATGAATGCGGTGGGAGGGAGAAGGAAAAAAAAAGAAGAAAGAGCAACCCCATCGCCACGTACCATGCGGCGGGGAGTCCCGACAAGCCGGGAAGGCGGTTGTCCCATACAGCGGCGACAGCCGTGCGAGGCGCAGGAACAGCCGCCACAAGACATACGGATCGAGGATCAAATCGAGGGCCACGCGCGCATGCTGGCGAAGCTGGTCCCGCCAGCAGGCCCCATGCGCGCCGGGGCCGATGCCAGCACCGCTCCGGCGCACCATGGTCGATCGACGCCGGCCAAGGCGATTGTTGCCGGCCTGCGCCGCGGCCCCGGCGGGGTCCGACGAGTCGGCCGGGTCCGGCGACAGGGTCGCCTGGCTGCCGGCCCCGCGGCCAATGCCGAAGGAGCTGAGACGCGCCGAGGAGGGGCTTCGCTCGAGGTCCACCGCGGGCCGGCCATCTGCCCAACGTTCCAGGGCCCGATGCCACATCGGCGCCGGGAGCCACCGCTGCCAGGGGTGCGGGTCGTCGGGGGCAGGAGCGCCGCCGGGCCCGGGGTCCAGGGACTCCGGCGCCGCCGCGCCCTCCACCACATCCAACCGCCAGAGAACGGCCGCCGCGCGCAGGGCCAGCATGTCGACCGCGCGCATGGCCAAAGCCCCAGCGGCGCCGGTGCCGGGTCGGCCCCCGGCCGAGGCCAGGTCCGCCCCCATGCCCAAGCGCCCGGAGAGGAAGCTCACCCGGGCCTCGGCAAAGAGAAGCCGCGCCCAGGCCAAGTGGGTCTGGAAAGCCGCGGCTTCCAATTCCGGCGACAAGAGCGACCGCCGACGGAAGACAAAGCGCCAGCGCGGGCGAATCAACGGGGCAGGCCGGTCGGAGGGGTCCGACCCACCGGGCCCCCCCTCGGTCGCCGATCGGGACTGCTTGCCGGTCAGCAGCGGCGACAAGAGCCGGTGGCTGCCTGGCGACAGGAGGTGTAGCTGCTGGTCGGCCGGCAGGTGGGCCGGCTGGTCGGCCAGGTCGCCGGGCCCCTCGCGGCCGGCCCGGCGAAGCGTTTGTGTGAAGGCCGTCAGAGCGGCCGACGCCGAGCCCATGATGCTCCCGCCGGTGCCCGGGCTGTTGGCATGCTCATCGGCACCACCGGACAGGGTCCCCACGCCGCCGGCATCCGGGGTCAGGTAGCCACCGGTGCCGGGGTCGACCAGGTCACCGGTGACCGGCCGGTGGGTGTACTTCTCCAACAATCGCGGCAGCCGGTCCAGCAGGTCCACCACACTGTCATCCGGCCGATATTGGAGCTCCAGCTCGTCGGACACAATCCACAGGGAAAAGACATCCAGCAGGTTGGGCTCCACTTTGGATGGGCCGAATCCTGGCGCATGTCCGGGACAGGCGAGCTTCTCCAATTCGGAAATGCGTGCGCACACCTCGGCCGCCGACAGATCCCGCTGGTCGGCCAGCGCCCCGAAGTCCATGATATGCTCGACATTGGTCATGGTGAAGACATGGATGCGCAGATCTGCGATCAGCATGGGCAGGCAAGAGGGGCGAGGGGCGGGAATGGGTTAGGGCAGGCGAATGATGGCCGGCAAGTTTGGCGGCGGACAGAGGAGAGCGGGCGCGAGAAGGGGCACCACATGCGCACTTGACGTTCGGGGATCAAAATGGAACCACAGGTGCCGCGCGGTGTCGAAGGTGGCCCCGGGCGAGGAGACTACCCGTCCGGGGGCCGACCCGTCGCCGGATTTCAATGGCGCCGTCTCGGCCTCCTGGCCATTGGCCAGCGCGCCCGGGGCCGAGGGAGAAGAGGGCCCGGTGGATTGGCCACCACTGCGGATCGATGGCTCGCGGGAGGGCGGAGCGCTGGCCGCCGTGGGCGGCGGGAAGTTGACCCGAGCCGAGTTGATCCAGGCCCGTTCGAGTTCGCGCTCGCGCCGGTTGGCATTCGCCGAAATGGGATCCACCGTGACGCTCGGCGAGGGAGGCGTAGGCCCGCTGGCGCCCTGACCGGTCATCAGAGGCGAGCAGGGGGATGGGGAGAAGAGGGATCCAAGGCCGCGGGGCCAGGGGGCAAGAGGGGCACACCAGCGGGGCGGAGGCAAACACACAGGGGGGTGAGGAAGGGGAGGGGGAGGGAGTGGGACCCGGAGGGGCCGACGAGAAGGCAGGGAGGGGGGGCGTTGGCCGGCGATCTGTCATCGCCCCTGTGGGGTCGCGCCGACAAAAGGCTCCCCTCAGGGTCTTGGCCCCTTCCCCGACACCCCCCGAGGACGCCTGCGCCGGCAGGAGGAGCAAGCAGCGGGCTGCCCGGGCCGGGGGCCCGGACATTAGCTCAATGCCCTGGCTAGAGGGGGCAGGCCGATGCCGAGGGAGGGCCCTGGGGCGGGGCGGGCTCGGGCGGGACCGAGCAGCTTGGCCGGGTGCGGCACACGGGGAAACGGTCCCCGGGCGGTGTTTCACCCGGCCCATGGGCCGGCCCCTCGCTCCCCCGGCGTCCCGGGTCCATGGGAATCGGAGCTCCCCAGGGGCGGGGGATCGCAGATCGCCACGGACCTCTCCCCCACCCGGGCGGGATGTGCGACCGGGTCCGGCAATCTCCCCCGTTGCCCCTTCTCGTGGGGGGAGGGGCGGGGGGTGGGGGGTGCGCCGGGCGGCGGCTTTTCCGCCTGGCCGGGCTCGGCCACGTCGCAGCCAGGGGCCGGATTGTGTGGCCGAACCCCGGCCCCCCCCCCCCCCACCCCCTGGTGGCGCAGGACACACATGGGCTCGCGCGCACGCGCGCGTGCACTCGTCGCCGACTATGGGCGCCGGCCCCTCTGTCCTGACGAAAAGCAGACCGAGGTTCACTGATCCCCGGGGGCCTGCGGGGGCCGGTTATATATGATGGTGTGGCACTCCCCCCCCCCCCCCCCCCCCCTACGTACAGCGTTCGCGGTCGCGCGGGGCTGGATTGGGGAGCGAAGTCCCGCCGGCCGAGCCTGGGCTCAGCGCCAGCCGCTACGGCGCCTGTTGGCGGAAGTGCCCAGCACCCCAGTCCCCCGCCTGGCTCCCAGGTCGGGAAGGAGGTCCCGGTACCTCGCCTCGAGGGTGGCGGGCTGGAGAACACTTCAGTCATTGTGGCATTCTCGAGCGTGCTAACTCCCGGGCGTCCCTCTCCCCAGGCGAGGCTCGCCTACCGGTGTCCGTCACTGCAGCCACAGAATACCCCTCCCCCCCCCCCCCCCCGCCCCCGTTCCGGCCGTGGGCCTTCTTGGCGTGCTCTTTGTTTGCGTGTCCAGCGCCCATCATTGCGAGAGACAGAGAGAGAAGCCACCGCCCGCCCGCGGCCCCCGCCGCGCCCGCACGAGCGCCAGGGGGTAATCTGCTGTCATTCTGGAGGAAGCCCCGGAGCTGGAAACACGTTCTGTGCAGGGGCCCAAATGCCATCCCTTGCTTTGGATGGCGAGGTGCCGATGAACGCGTCGCCGAGGGCCCCATCAATGGGCCACAGCCAGGTGCGAGGCGAGGACACCGTGCCCCCTTTCCCACTGCTAGCTGACTGCCCAACATGGGTGTGTGTCTGTGCGCAAGCAGGCGCGTGTACGGCAGAGAAAGCTCATGGGGACGGCAGGTGAGGAGCGCACTTGGCTGTGGCCTGCTCACCACTCTCCCGTCTCTCTCCCCCCCGTTTGATTTCTGTTCTTTGCCTGCCACCCTTTCCGCTGCCCGTGTCCCCTCCCTCGTTCCCCCCTCCCTCCTGCCTCCGAGCACACCTTGTGCTGTTGGGCCGCCCTTGTCCTTGCCACTCCCCCCCCCCCCCCCCGGCCTCTCCGTCTGACACGCAGCATGCCGGACAGCGTTGACGTCGTACGGGCCTCATCTCGCTTCTCGGATGGCTGCGCCCTTTCCCGGATTCTAACCCCACTCGCCGAACCTCACGCACCAGACTTGCCTCGATGACGGCCCGCATGGAGCCACCTTCCTTGTCCGGTGCAAGGAGGCCCGGATCCTGATCGGCTGCCCGCTGGATACGACCAGCCTGCTGCGGTTCATGCCGCGCAGCGGGCGCTCAGACACACTTGTGCCCCATGGCGGGGCGGTGTGCTTCCGGTCGCCGGTCACCGGGGCCGCCTTCATCGACACGACCCCCGGCTCGCCGCTGCTGCCAGTCCCGCGGGTGCCGGGCGGCGCGGTCGGCGTCGATGTGGTCCTGGTGCCCCATGCCCTGGCGCTGCTCGGCGTGGCCTACCTCTTCGAGGCGGAGCCTGGCTCTGGAGCATCCGAGGCCCCTGGCGCCGGCTTCACCGGGGCGGTCTACACCACCGAGCCGGCCCTGGAACTGGCGCGCCTGCTGATGGAGGAAATGTCCGCCGGCATGGCCGGAGCCCCGCATGGCGGTGATGACGGCGGTGCCGGGCTCTCCATCTCCGTGGACCGCTTGATCGAGTGTGTCTCCGCCTCGCGGCTGCCTTCCCTGCTCCTGCCCCTGCCCTGTCGCTGCCCTGCCCCTCGCGCCCCTCGCCGCGCCCCCGCTCGTGTAGCATGCCCATGCTGACTTCCGTCGCCCCCCCCCCCCTCCCCGCCTCCCGCTGCGCAGACTCCTCCCCGAGGGTGCCTCGCGGGAGTACTTCCACAATGCCCGGCGAGATGGCTTGTCCGCCTGGCGGCCGGTCTTCTCGCCGGATGCCGTCCGCCGGTGCCTGGACAGCGTGGTCACCGTGACCTACTTGCAGGAGCTGGTGCGTCTGCCGGGGGAACTTCACCCTGTGACCTGCTTCGGCCGACACGCCAGCAGCCGACCCTGCTTCCGCCGTATCTGACCGACGTTTTTTTTTGTCCTTTGTCCAGGATCTGTCGGGTGGTCTGACGGCCATCCCCACCCCCTCGGGACTGGCCATCGGCGCATGTAACTGGCTTGTGCGTCTGCCCTCCCTGCGAACGCTTGGCGTGGTGTGCAGCGCCGCCGACGGGGCCAGCCACCCGACGCCGTTGGACTTGAACTCCCTGGCCGCGGCGGACGCCCTGGTGGTCAGTGGCTGCCAGAACCCCGGGGTCTTGGAGCGGGGCCCCTTCGCCGACCGGGTCGGCCCGTCGGACTGGGCCTTGCGCGAGATCTGCCGATTGACAAGTACGCCTGGCTGGCACATGGCCCCGCATGCGAGCATCTCGGCCGGTGTCCGTGCGCCACCCTGGCCCGGTGACTAACCGTGTTTCCTGCCCCGGCCCTCCGGCCGGCCTTCTGGCGCTTGGCCATGTGCCCATTGGGCCTGGGCGCGCAGCCGAAACCGTGTCTCGTCGCGGGTCGGTCATCATCCCGATGCTGCCGTCTGGCCTGCAGCTGGACCTACTTGGGCAGCTGGCCCAGCATTTGACCAACACCGTGGCCGGGCCGGCGGTCCCCATCTATGTGGTGAGCCCGGTGGCCGGCCGGGCCCTGGCACAGGCCGACGTGGCCAGCGAGTGGCTGCGTCCGGAGCTACAAGAGCGGGCCCGACTCCCGGCCCCGCCCTTTGACCATGCTGATTTGGCGGAAAAGGGGCGCCTGATCCAGGTAAGCCGCCTGAGTGACTTGGCCCCCAACTCCCTGGATGCCCTGGCCCGTGGGGAGCCGGCGGTCGTGGTGCTCGGGCATCCGGCGCTGCGCTTCGGCGATGCGGTGCATCTGGTCCGGGCCCTGCTCGGGGGGCATGGGGCCCTGGGGGCGGCTCCTGGCCCGGGGGCCGGGCTGGGGGTCGGCGAAAGCCGCCTGCTTCTGGTGGATCCGCTCTTCGTGGCCGAGGCTCCGCTCCTTTTGGAGCCCTTCTTCATGCTGGACCCACATGGGCCGCCGGCCTTGTCGGCCGGCTTCGCCCTGCCTTCCGGTGAGGCTGGATCGTCCGACCGCCCGTCGGGCCTGCATCTCCGGCGTCCAGGCACCCGCGTGGAGGTGGCCGCCGCCGATGACCGGCTGACCTTCCCCCTGCTTGTGGAGCGCCTGCTGGCGTCGCGCCAGTCCGGGGCCTTCCGGTCGGCGGACGCCGTGCGTACCTTCCTCAGTGCGCTGCCGGATCTGCCGCCCGCTCGTCGGGGGTATCTGGTGCCGGAGGCGCCGCAGCTCTTCGTCACTCCCAGTTCCATGGGTGCGTCTGCTTGATGGCCGCTTGTCCCCCTCGGGCCCGGATTGGGGCCATTCCCTTGTCGATTTCCTGCCCTCCTCACCGACCCATGTGCCTCCGACAGACTCCACCACGACCATGGGCAGCGCCCCTGCCAGCCGGGCCCCGGTCGGCAGCCTCGGCCGGGGGCAAACACTGACCATCGACCTGGCCCAGGGGAGTCGCTTTCCGCAGGGCGACGATTTGGGCGTCATTTCGGTCAGCCTGCTGAATGACTCGCCGGGTGGGCCTGTGGCATCGGGCCCTGGCGGCCCGGTCAGCGCCGGGTACTTTCGCCTGCCGGTGAGCGATGCGTCCATCCTGGGCCGGCAGTCCTTTGCTCTGGAGGGGCGGGCCGCTGCCGGTGGGGACTTTCCCGACTCACCGGCCGAGGTGGTCGTCCTGCCGCTGTCCGCCAGGCTGCTGGCCACCGACAGCCGGCTGGAGATCAAGCCCGTGCTGGCAGCCGCCCCGGCGGGGGCGGCGGCACCCGAGCTCATGCGCCGGCGTCCTAACCAGCGTCAGCCGCGTCATGCTTCTCGGCTGCCACCGCCCTTGCTGCCGTCACACCCCTCGGCGGGTCTGCCGGCGGCCGAATCCATTCGCAAACGCTTCATGTTCGGCGCTGGATGTGCTCGAAGTGTTGAGCAGCACGCCTCGGAGGTGTGTGATACCGGGTCGCATTTGGTGTTTGCCCCTTGCGTCTTCCCTTCTCCTTGCTTCTCTCTCTCTCTCTCTCTCTTTTCTCTCCCTATCAATCCTGCCGCTGTCCCCATGCTAATGCTCTTTGCCGAATGGGTGCAGGCCGGCCTGAGCGTGAGCATCACACGACGGCCGGCGGACGATGCGACAGACGCTTCGGGCATTTCGCTGGCCATCCATCGGCCTGCATCACCTCCGGCCACGGTGGCAACCGATGCTGAGGCCCATGTCAGCGCCGCCGAGGCTGGTGGCGAGGTCCCGCATTTTGTCGATGGGGCCGGCGGTTCCGGGGACCCAAGCCCCGCTGTTGACGCCACAGATGCCGAGGGGACCGATGTCGCGGCGGTCGACGCTACTGGGGCTGACGGCACCCCTGTTCCCGAGGAGGACCCCGTTGCCACCACCACCACCACCACCACCACCGGCGATGATGCCAGCATGGCTGTGGAGACTCCGGCAGTTGCCACACCCAGCCGGAAGCGCCTCCGCGAGGTGGCCTCCCCCACGGCCGAGGCCCCGGGGCGCCTGCTCGCCGAGGTCACCGTCTCCAAGGGCCGCACTCATGTGGACCTGGGGACGATGGATTTGTCGGATTTCCACCGGGTGTCGAGCGCCGGGATCGGGAGTCCCGCCGCCGGAGCACTGCCGCCCCGGGGACAGGACCTGGCCGCTCTGCGCATGGCTGTCCTCTCGTACTTGGAGCACCGGCAAATGTGAGTGCCCCCCTCCCCCCCCTCCATCCCCTGGCGGGAAAAAGAATGACAATAAACACAAAGAATTAGACCACCCATCTATTATTTCCCCCCATCCCTGATCTGGCCCGGGATCGCCCTAGACTGGTCGGTCCCGGTGATGCATGCGTTGGCATCCGGGCGATCGGCTTGCGTCGGTAGCCGATTTTTCCGGGGGGGGGGGGGGGGGGGGGGAAAGGCTGGAGGGGGCGATTGGAGGTCGGCGTTATCGTGGTGCGAGGGCTCTCCTCCGCGCCGGTCTTCTTCAAAGAGCTGGCATGGCCCGGCTGGCCGCCAGGCCCGTTGGCCACGCCCCCTCCCGCCTCCCTCCCCTCCTCCTTTTCCCCTCCTCCCTTTGGGCCATTTCCTCGCACTTCCCTGCCCGCCTCCGCTCTCGCTTGCAATGTCAGCCACTACCGCCGCTCCCGGGCTCAAGGAGGCCCCGCAGGAGCCGAACCCAATTGTCTTCATGGATATCTCCATCGGTGGCCAGCACATTGGTCGCATGAAGATGGAGCTTTTTGCCGACGTGGTCCCGAAGACCGCGGAGAACTTCCGGTACGTGCGAGTAGATTGGTGGCTTTCCCCCCGGCCATCCCCCCGCCCTCCACACACACACACAAACACACAAACACACACACACACACAAACACACAAACAAACACACACACACACACACACACACACACGCCCACACGCGCACACGGCCATCCTCTTACCTTGGTGTCCTGTTTGTTCCTCACATCGGGTTACTCATCACTTGGCAGGCAATTGTGCACTGGCGAATTTAGGTACCTGCGAGCCCCTTTTCATTCTGCTCTGCCCCACCCTGCTCCACCCTGCCTTGCCCGGTCCCGTGGAGACCGAGCCTCCCTCCTCTCCCTCCCTCCCTCTCTCTCCCTCTGTCTGCCTCTCGCTAACCTGACTACTCCCAGGCAAGGTGGCAAGCCGATCGGCTACAAGGGTGTCAAGTTCCACCGCATCATCAAGGGATTCATGGTGCAGGGCGGGGACTTCGTCAATGGCGACGGCACCGGCGCCATGAACATCTACAACAAGACCAGCTACTTCGACGACGAGAATTTCACCCTGACGCATGATGTGCCGGGATTGCTGTCGATGGTGTGTGCTTGCTCCTGCCCCCTGCCCCCTGGCCTCTTCTCTCTTCTTCTTCCAGACACTGCGTTCCCCCCTCAATCCGATCCTGCTTGTTGCATCTGCCATCACCCACCTGCTGACTGGGAATACGATCGACTTTGCCCCTTTCCTGGGTCAATCTCCCCCCCCCCCCCCCCATACACACAAAGGCCAACAGCGGACCCAACACCAATGGCTGCCAGTTCTTTATCACCTGCGCACCGGCCGACTTCCTCAACCAGAAGCACGTTGTGTTTGGCAAGCTTCTGGACGATGAGGGGTTCTACACCCTGCGCATGATTGAGCAGCTGGCCGTCAACCCGAAGAACCATCAGCCCATCCATGATGTGGTGGTCACGCAATGCGGTGAGATGTAAGCAGGGTCGCATCGCGCACGCGGCCATCCTGTATGATCTTCCCTCCTCCCCGCTCGGAGGGTCATGTTTCCTTGTCATGGCCGTTCGCCCGGCCCGTTGTCCTCCTTCCCCTGTCCCACCCTGGCGTTTGCCTCCCGACACTGAAATAGCCAAAGTCATCTACATTTATCCTGCTCCCCCCGACCCCCC
>NW_009242975.1:2156366-2159275 GCF_000388065.1 Fonticula alba
GGGGGCGGATAGAAAGAGGGAAAGGCCAGGGGGAGAGATGGCCAAAGGAGAGAGGCGCCAGCTTGTCGAATGTGCGCGAAGAGGGACGACGCCCTTGCGCCTGTTGGGAAACATACCAGCTGGGAGATGCGCGCCTGCCGGGCAATGCTGGCCGTGTGGGTGCGGATCTTCTTACTCTCCGAGAGGGAAACCAACTCGGCCGGGATGCGCGCCTCCGCGAAGTGATCCAGATTGAATGACTCCGGGATGCAGCCGTAGAAGTATCGGCCGACAAAAGGCTCGTTGGCCGAGGCGGAGCCCGACTGAGAGGAGGCCGCCGACGATGTGGCGCCCGCCTCAGAACCCGGGGGCATGGCAGCCCCACCGGACCCGGTGCCGCCGGCGCCCAAGATGGCTTCCTCAGATGGGGGAAGCAGAACCGGCTTGTCCAGCGGCGGGGGAAGGTCCCCGGCAAAGGCCTCCACCGCGGGGATGGTCTGGTGCACACCGAAGGTGGCATGATCCTAAAAAGAAAAAAGAAAAAAGAGCGAGCATATTCCAAAGGAGAAGGACGGGAAGAGGGACAGGGAGGCACCGGCGCAGCATGGGTGTCAGCAATCGACGGGGCACCTGCGGGGGGTTTGCTGCTCCCCCGGGCAAGGGAGGAGGCGCGTGCATCAATGTGAGGCCCGTACATTTAGGAAGGGCGTGGTGTCCTTGAATTGGAAGAGAGACCGGCTGACGGAGCGGTTCTTCCGCGACTTGATCAGCTCGTCGAAGTAGAGCACCTCGTACTCGTCTGCCGCACGGACCACGCGCTCGATGCAGAACTGCAACATTGCCTGGGTGGCCAGGAACATGGTCATGAACTGGTGGGTCTGGACGAGCGAAGAGCCGGGGAGGGGGAGAGGGAGAGAGACAGAGCAGGAGGGAAGATGGTTTAGCCAGGATGCGCGTGTGTCGACGCACATGCGCACGCACAAGAAAGAGACACGCGGGGGCAAGAAAAAAAATTTGGCGGAAGCAGGGGCCTCCTTCAGGAAGGGACACGCACCGGCTTATCGGCGCGCAGGCTGGCCAGGAAGGCATTGGTATCCAGCAGTGTCGGGCTCGCGGGGCTGGCCCATTCCTCATCGGTTGGATGGCGAAGGAATTTGCGATACGACTGCATGAGCTTGGCGAACATGCGCAAGAAGGCGTCCTGGATGTTGGCCTCATTGACCACAGAGCCCAGGGAGTCTTGCTGGCCGCCTTGCTGGTCGGCCGGCCAGAGGGCCGTGTCCGTCGAGTATTCCGACATCCCGGAGATCGAGGCCGCCGAGGAGTTCAGCGAGGAGTAAGAGTGCGACAGGGAGGTTGGCGAGGCGCTCGAGTCGGTGCCCCCCCCGGCCGAGGGGGTCAGCGTGTGCACGCTCAGTGGCCGGCTGTTCGGCCGACCAGTGATCGATGCAGACCGCGCCCGCAAAACACCTGGCGGCAGAGGAGGCTGTCCATGCTGGCCGGGCTGGCCGGGCCTGATGGTGGAGCTGGCTGCACACACAGAAGTCCATCGCAAGCCGAGAAAAAGCGATGCGTTGACACATGGGTGCATATGTGTGTGTGTGTGTGTGTGAGGGTGTGAGTGAACAGACGCGTGTATGAATGGATGCACATAGGTGTCTGGTCGGGCATGTGCACAACCATGGGGAGAAAAAGGAGGAAAGAAGGCGCGCGGCGCACCGGTCAGCGCCTTGTTGGCAACTGGTGGGACAGCAGGAGAAGACCGGGCCGACCGGATGCGGGCCAGCTCGGCGGCCACGACATGGCGCGGGGGGCGCGGCGGGAGGGCCGGGGCTGGGGATTCAGCCCCAGGTGAGGTCGACCGCGAGGTGTTGAGCGACAGCTCTGGAGCTGATTGTGTCTGGCCAGACGCCGAGCCGGACCCATAGATGGATGGACCCTTGGACCCGGCGCGCGGCGGCAGCTGGTGTTGCTGCTGCTGCTGCTGCTGCTGCTGCTGCTGCTGCTCGATCGAGCGGAGCATCTGGCGAACACTGCCAGGAGCCGGGCCGGGGGTGGCCCCGGCACCGGGGACCGGCGGGTGCTGGGGCCCGGTAGACGTGTCAGGCCCCGGAGCACCAGCCCGGGTGCCCACCCGGGACATTTGCTCCGGAGTCAGTAGGTCGGCGAGGCGGACCTCCGCACGCGGGGCCGGGGGCCGCGGAGGGGGAGCATCGACCGCGGCCGGCAGCGGGGGCGTCGTCACTTCGGTCGAGGGGGTCAACGGTGTGGGGGTCAGCTGGAAGGAGAGCTTGCTGAAGCGGCGACTCGACCGGCCGGAGGAGAAGTTTCGCCGGAGCGCTGCCGCCGGGCCTCCCCCGACACTGGGAGACTGCGCGGTCACCGGCGACCCGGCGGCCAGGGGCTGCTCCTCGAGGGAATCCAAGCCACCGGGGCTGCCGGCTGCGAAGGTGGTGCTCATGGAGAGATGCGAGGACTTCCGATCGCCGGAGCTCTTGGCGCCACGTCCCCCGCGAGTGGACTGCTGCTCCTGCTGCTGGGCGGCCTGCTGGGCATTGCGCGCGGCCATGGACACATTCGACACTGGCCGGTGGGAATTCAACGAGAAGGAGTTCAGCCCTCGAACAGAGGGCTTGGTGGAGATGGTCGAGCGTTCGGAGGGCTCCGGGCTCATCTGGGAGTAGGGCGACGCCAGGCTCGAGTTCGGGTCGTGGGCCGCGCCCGCGGAAGAGGAAGAGGCCAACTTGCTGCCGAGTGGCTTCAGGCAGTGCATCAGCCGGGTTTCAAGCTTGGCTCGATCATACGCTGGCAGAGGAACTGGCAGGTCGTCGCCCATGTGCACGACATTGGCATCCAGATCCACCAGATGAACCTGGGGCGAGCAGAGGAGGGACCTGGCGGTTAGTTGAGCTTGGGAGGGGGAGGGGGGG
>NW_009242975.1:2159285-2159942 GCF_000388065.1 Fonticula alba
CCAAATAGAAAGTGCATCCAAGGCAAGATGAAAGAAAAGGGGGTCGATTCTCAAGGACAAAGTGAGGATGGGGCTCTGGAACAGAGGATGAGAGAGAGAGAGAGAGCAAGACAGCTGACATACAGGGACAGCCATCTGACACCCCTCGCCCCTGCGCGGTGGCACGCACGGCAGGGCAGGCCGTGTGCGCACGCGTGCGCGTGATGCTTTTGTGAGAGCGAAGAAATTGCGCGCCAGCGCGACTGGATAGAAAAGGGGTATGTGGGTGGCGGGAAGAGAAGAGAAGGGAGAAAGAGGAGGGGAGGAAGAGGGGGGGGGGGGGGGGAGGGGGGGGAGAAAGGGGGGAAGGAAAAAAAACAACCTCCCTCTGGATAGAGAGCCTCTTTCCCCTCGCATGTAACACACGCCGCCGACTACTGCTGCCCCATGAGGGCCGCGAGGTCCATACCAGGGGACCGCTCCATGTAGAGGGCGAGGCGCAGCATAATGTCCTGCATCAGCATTTGCACCTGAAGCTGGTCCCGCTCGCTGACAAGCTCGTCTTCCAGCAGGCCAGTCAGGTCCCGCTGCAGGGCCAGCAGATCCACAAAGGCCGGCTTGATGGCGGCGTCAGTCAGCTGTGCCGGGGCCGAAGACATGATGTCCGGCGACTCGAGG
>NW_009242975.1:2163517-2165747 GCF_000388065.1 Fonticula alba
GCACATACATCGGACGCCAGGTCCACCAGGTTCCGGTCGTCCTGGTAGATGCCAATGATGAAGGGCATCGGGGCTTGGAGGAAGTCCAGCAGAGGGCGTGGCAGGATCGGGATGTACACATGGTACCAGGCAAAGGGATACAACAGGAGGGTGCATGTCTCGGCGGCGATATTCAGCAGACCGACATCCTTGGAAGCGAAAACGATCTTCTTCTCGGACAGGATGCACTCGATGACCCGGATGAGGTTCTGCACGTTGAGGGCGCGGAAGAGGGGGAGGATGGAAAACTGGACGTCCAGTGGCAGGGCACCAGCCGGGGGAGGGAGAGGCACAGGGGAGCAGGTGAGTGATGCTCGGACGCCAGGGGAAGAGCGATGGCAGCGGGGGAGCGCACATTCTTCAGGGTGGGCACCGAGTTGTAGGGCGGGCGCCAGATGTAAAACTTTTGCGATTCGAGAGTGATCTCGACCTCCATGCGCCCGGGGGGCGGGATGGGAATCTCAAAGACCAGGTTGGTCAGGTAGCTGGGGGAGGGGAGAGGGGAGGCGGGGGAGGCGGGGATGTAATGTTAGTATGGGATTGGCGTTTGGAGCATTGGGGGGAGGCCGAGAAACGCACCGCTCAAGGGGCAGCGACAGGCCGGGGGAGGACATCTGCATGGCCAGCTGGCAGAGGTAGGCCTTGAAAAAGTCGAAGTAGGCAAACTTGGAGATGAGAACCATGGCACGTGGCTGGTAGTAGTCCGGGGCCGGGGCGACGGTCTGGAGTGCACAAAAGCCGAGAAGGAGCAAGGCCAGGCAGGAGAGGGATAGAGAGAGAGAGATGCGGGGAAAAGGAAGGCACACATGCAGAGAGGGGCGCAGGGGGGGGGGGGGGGGTGTGAGAGGCCGAGGGGAAAGGCAAGGGGCACATCGTGCACATGGTGCGTGGCGAGGGCGCATGCGCACCGTCGGCACCAGGGGGAAGTCCTTCTGGTCGGGAGTCTCGCCGTCGGGCGTCACGCCGGCAGATCCGGCATCGGAGTCGGCACCGGCAGCGGCATTCCAAGGGGCATCCGGGTGGTCGATCTCGGCCAGCAGGTCACTTGACAGAGGCTCATACAGAGTGAGCACGAAGCCGTACGACCGGATGCCGTTGATGTCGGTGTTGGTCTGTGACGGCGGGAGGAGAGAGGGCCAAGGGCCGGGGACAAACATGTGAGGACACACGCCAGGAGGGCCCCCGGGAGAGAGAGAGAGAGAGAGAGAGAGAGCGGGAGGCACAGGGGCAAGTGTGGCCACAAAGAGAACATGGGGCACTTACAAAGGTGTGGTACGTGGGGAAGGGCACGGTGCCGGAGCTGCTGGCCATAAGCTGCACACCTCGGGGGAAGCAAAACTACCGTGGCGATGGCAGGCGGAGAGGGGGGAGGTGAGTCCGGGTGGGCGGCGGAAGATGTGTGTATGTGAATATGCCGGCCCGGGCGTACCAGCTGCAGGTCCGGTGGCAAGCCCTCGGCATCAGCCGGCAGATGGAAGCCGGGCGTCGGGTAGGTGGACAGGATCTCCGGCGCGTAGAGGCGCTTCGAGGGATGCAGAAGCTGGATCTCGCTCCGAGAGAGGGAGGCTGTGGGAGAGCAGGCGGTGGGCCCCAGAGGGCGAGGCCGGGCATGGGAGTTAGCAGGGAAAAGAAGGGGGAGGAGGCAGCAGGGGGCGGACTGGTGCGCACACTCGAAGAGCTCGAACGGCGAGGGTGGCAGGTTCATGCGCCAGTGGCGGGTGGACGGGGCGCTGGCGCCCTTGTCGCTAGCCGGGAGAGGGGCGAACCCGCAGATGAAAACGAAGTTCACCAGCCGATCCGACGACCTCTCGCGGTTGATGGCCTGGCCCGGCGCGACAGGCGGGCTCATCGTGTTCACGGGAGGACCTCTAGAGACGGGGGAGGGCGTGCAAAGGGCAGTGGGGCAGACGGGCAATGGAAGGGGGGGGGAGGGGGAGAGTAGGAGGGCGGTGGCCGGAGGGGGGGGGGGGGATATCGATCTCATGGGCGACCGAGGAGCAGGGAGTCGGTCGCAGATCAACAATCAGGAGGGGCGGATTGGCCCCCGGTCCGGGGGAAATTGTGCCCGACGGAAGGAGGCAACACCCAACCGGGGAGAATCGGATGGTGGGCCCAGAGAGAGTGCGGCCTGTGCCCTGAAAGGAAGGACCCCCTAGGATGATCTCTGCCCCAAGTCCGAGCCCGGGGGGGG
>NW_009242975.1:2166597-2171680 GCF_000388065.1 Fonticula alba
CGGAGGGAAGGTCACTGTAGGTAGGAGGGATATAAACAAGCCACGGGCATGAGACAGTGTCAGTGAAAGAAAGGAAAACGCTCCCTTGTTGAGGGCAGGGAGGTATATGGAGGGGGGGGGGGGGAGACACACACACAGACACACAAATAGGCATATGCGGGGGGTACAGACGCACAGGGACGCGCTCAAAAACGCCGGCCAAGGGTTCCGACGGGGGGGAAACAAAAATGGGCCAGAGAACATTCCGAAGCACGTCGCATAAGTTGGGGCGTGACTTTGGGTGATCACCCGGCGCCGCCCTCGAGCAGAACACAATGCCATTCCGTTCACTAGATCCACCTGCCCGCAACATGTTCCCCGGCTTGCCAGCCTGGGGGAAGAAGACGGGGTTGTGTTGGTGTCGGCCGCGCGCTGCCCCGGGCCCGGTGCCGCCCTCTCGACCCCATGATGCCTGCCCAGGCCTTGCTCCGTGCCTCCTGGGGGGGGGGGGGGGGCAGCCACCCGGCGCCGGGCGTCGCACAGGGCGGCGCGGCACGGTGCGTACAGGCACACCCCCATATGCCCGTTTGACTGTCACCTGCTGCTGTGCCGGACCCCCACATCCACGGGTGGCAAGTACACCGAGGCGCCTTTTCGCCGGCCGCCCCACCTCCGCCAAGGCCCTCCGCGGCCCCTCCACCAGATAGACAGGTTCTCTTTCCCCCTGTACGAGATCCCCCGTCTTCCTCCCTCCCCTCGCTCTCTTCGCCCGCCCGCCCGCCCGCCCGCCCGCTCGCCTTCCTTCCTCATGCCCTTGCTTCCCGTGTCTCGCTCCTGCGCCATTGCTTCTCTCTCTCTCTCTCTCTCGCCGCTCCTCCCATTCCGCCGGGGCCCGTTCTCCCTGGCCCTCCCCTTCTTGCTATCCGCGCGC
Organism: Fonticula alba; assembly: GCF_000388065.1. Taxonomy (NCBI): domain Eukaryota; order Rotosphaerida; family Fonticulaceae; genus Fonticula; species Fonticula alba. Next base: position 2,167,508 of record NW_009242975.1, read on the forward strand.
ACGCGCGCGCGCCTTGCTGCCATGATCAACCCCCTCCGCTCCGGCTGATGACTCACCCGCGCATCTGGGCGCCCTCCTTGCCCCTTCCCCTCTCCCCTTTGGATGTGTTGCTTTTCGAATAGCCTGGCCTCATCGCACCACACACACTCTCTCTCCAAGATGTTCCGCAAGACTGTTGAGCATGGCGTTTCTTACATGGGCCCCTTCGGCGCTATGGGCCCCAAGGTGCGTCTCCCCTGCCCTCCCTTTTCTACTCCTCCTTTGCCTTTGGCTTCCCCCCCCCCCCTCCGCCCGACCAGCAGCCTTCTTCCCACACTCCCGATGCCAACTCGCGCGTGCCCTACATTCACTCACACGTGCAGCACATACATTCACACACTCACACTCATCCTGCGCACAGTCCAAGGGCATCATCACCTACAGCTGGTCCCCCTACGTGCAGAAGCCCTTCTACGGTCTCTTCTCCAAGAGCATCACCAACATGGCCCACCGTGTTGCCTCTAGCCTGCCCTTCATCGCCCCGGCCATCATCCTCAAGTACGCACCCCCTCCCCCCTCCCTCGCACGCTTCTTTCCCTTCAGTCCTTCGTTCTCATCTCGGTGACCTTTCACTCACTCTCCTGGCAACCCCCCCCCTCGGACGCCCTTTTCTCTGTGTCCCATCCCCTTCTGCCCAATATCGTCCCCTACCCAGCCTCGGTATCTTCTACTGGGCCGAGACCACCTACGCCAAGAACCAGCTCAAGGACCCTCGCGACTTCGAGTAAGCCGCTCACCCGCTCTTCGTTTGCTGCTTCCCAGGCATCCGTCGCGCCCGGTCCCCTCCATATCCCGCCTTCCCTCCGGTCGGCGACATGTGCCAGCACACCGACTCACACACACACACACACGCACATTTCCACGCGCCTCCCCGCCGTTTTGGACTAGCAAGCACTCGCCCTTGTTCTTCCAGTTTGTCTCTTCATGTGGATGCGCACGCCTCCAAGGGGAGACTTGCCGGAGACTCATGGTCGTAGCGGGGACGGGGGGGGGAGAGTGCGCTTTCGATCCACCCCCAACAATACACCCTCCAAATGAGAAAGAGCACATCCGGACAGAGTGTTCCGATGAGGCGCCTCCTCTTGCTTCCCCCGACTTTCCTCTCCCCCTGGGCGGCGGGCCAGGCGCATGGCTTGGCAGCGCGGTGAGGGCCATCCGGCCGCGGGCGGCATTCGGCAAGGGCAGAGCCAGAGAGAGAGAGAGAGAGAGAGAGAGAGGCTAAGGCGAGCGTCCCAGTGCGGCCGCATCGCGACTGGTCTCCCTGGAAAGGAGAACGGCCCTCTCTGAAGTCGGCGTGATCACGTGGCTATGTGGGCGCCAGCTCGCGATGTCTCGTCCTTCTGCCGGTTGTTTGGGCGCGCCGGCAGGCATACTTTCTTCGGGGGGAGGAGAGCGGTCTGCGCCCCGGCCGGCTGGGCGGGGGGGAGGCAGGACGGGCGGGCAGGGCCAGATCAATATCGGCTGGTGACCTGTGTGTGGATTCCAGCAGGAGAGGCGTCCAGAAGTCCCGTCCCCGACCCTGCCTCACCTAGCCCGCGCTTGCTCCTTGCCCCTCGCCTGCCTTTCCCCCCTGGTTCCCGCCTCGGCCTCGCTGCGCACCGCGGCCATCCATCTCCAGGAATGATATTCACGCTTTACATCTACGATCGGTTCTGCAACTGCCTTTACTATCGGTCCTTCTCTCGGCCCCTTCCTGTACGCGGCTGCCCGACTGCGCGATTGCCCTGACATCCCGCCGGCCGCTGTCCTGCCGGGCATGCCTGGCCCCTGGCCTCGATCTAACTTCCGTGCCCAGTCATCCATGTCCATGGCCGAGGAGCAGAAACTGGTGTACGGCGTGGTTTTCTCCGCGCGTGCCATGAGCGAGCGTTTGTCCTCGGCCGTGGGGGAATCGTGCGTCGACCAGGGCCTTGCTTTGTGCTTGCCTTTGTTTCTCCCCCCCCCCCTTTCTCTCTCTCTCTCTCTCTCTCTCTCTCTCGCCCTCTCCCCTTCCTGCAATCTCCTCACCCGCCCCCTGCCCCCTTTTCCTCGTGCATCAGCTCCGATCCCGATGGTGGCTTCATGGCCTTCCAGACGTCTGGCTTCAAGCTGCACTCCTTCGAGACGCCGACGCGCTACACGTTTGTCCTGCTGACGGCCGTCCCGACCACCGGATCGGCCTTTGACAACCGGAGCGCCAGCCCGGCCGTCCCGCAGACGGCCCAGGTGCTGGAGGACCTGCGGAAGCTCTACTCCGACTGCTTCGTGCCGCAGGTGGTGCGCAACCCGCTGGCCCGCCTGCCGACCGAGAGCTACATTGTCAGCTCCGACAACCGCATGATCCCGGCCTCCATGCGCAAGACGCCGGACCTGTGCCCGGAGATGGTCTTCGGCACGGACTCATCGCCGATCATGCTCGGCAGTACCTTCGACAAGATGGTCCTCTTCTGGGCCAACGGCCTGTCCTACTCGGGCCTCACGCCGGAGGGCAAGGCGATGTGAAGCGCGGTCGGCGCTCCTCCCTGCCCTGTGGGGGCCCTTGCCGAAAGAAAAATACAAACATCCACATGTGTCCTGTGGATTCAATCCGGACAGGGAAGGGGGGCAGGGAGGGTGGAAGGGAGAGAGAGAGAGCGCGCGCGCGAGAGAGAGAGAGAGAGAGAGAGAGAGAGAGAGAGAGATCCGTTGCTTGGGCGGACTGGCGATGGGCTAAAGTCGCAGGGTGGGACCAATCTGCGCCTGGGTACGCGTCGGTCTCCCTCTCTCGGGGACGGGTGGGGAGTTAGACGGGACAATGTCAGATTCTCCGATGTCAGATCCGAGCGGGGTGTTGTTTTTCTGCCTGTTGGGGGGACACACGCAGATCGCCCACTGCCTGGAACAGCCCGCCTCCCACCCTCTCCCCCCCCCCCCCCCCGCACACCTCATTTCTCAGATATACCCGAGATCGCCCTGCCGCCCCTCAGTTCTGCCCTCCTCAATCATGGTCAAACCCGCTGCCTCCCGTGGCCTCTTCGTTGTTTTCGAGGGAACTGATCGCGCTGGCAAGTCCTCGCAGATTCGCCTGCTACATGACCACCTTGCCAGCCTGTCTCTTGATGTGGAAGTGCTTGCTTTCCCCGGTGCGCTGGCGGGGACACAGTGGTTTCCCTCGGACGCGGGCCCTCCTTCCTTCAAGCCACTACGGCCTGCCTGTCTGCTTTCTGTCCCTGGCTGACTTCCAATGCCCCGTGTCCCGGACCCCGTCGGCAGATCGCTCGACTCCCACTGGCAAGGTGATCGACGAGTATCTCCGAGGCAGCGAGCAGCGCGACATCCGGCACCTGCATCGGCTGTTCTCCGAGAACCGCCAGGAGAAGGCCGAGTACATCCGGGCCCAGCTGGCGGCCGGCGTGCACATCGTGTGTGACCGGTATGCCTTCTCCGGCGTGGCCTACACCACGGCCGTTGATGTATGTGGCTCCTTCCCTCGCTGAACAACCACCCATGGCCCTCCCTCTCGTCTGGACACCCACCTGCCATTCCCGCACCCGCGTACATCCACGCTCACGCTCACTTGCACACCCGCACACACAAACTCCTGCAGAAGAGCTCCTCCTCGCCCGCGGACACCCTTCAATGGTGCATTGACCATTATGATGGCGGCCTGCCCCGGCCGGATCTTGTCATCTACCTGGACACCGCGCGCGTTTCCGATGAGATGCTTCAGCTCCGTGGCGGCTTCGGTGATGAGCGCTACGAGCGCGTCGACATCATGCGCGCTGTGCAGGCCGGCTTTGATCGGCTGAGCTCCGCCATCGGGGTTCGGCAGCTGGAGGTCGGCTCTGCGACCACCCCTCTGCCGGCTGTGGAGGAGCCCGCTCCGGACGCCGGTTGCCAGGGGCTTCCCTGGTATTGCATCGACGCCTTCGCCGGGGACCAGGTCAAGGTGGCAGCACTCGTTCGGGGCTGCATCGACCCATGGATCGCGAGGACGCAGAGCGCCCCCGGCTTGGCCCAGCTCGGCACCCTCTGGTAAAAGATGGTGCCTGTCCTCTGACCATAAAATACACCTTTCCAGCGGCCCTCCTGGGCCACTCCCTCCTCCGGTCAGCCACTGTCGTTTTTGCCGTGCGTATCAGCCTCCTCGAGCAAGGGGTAGGGAGCAGGGGGGGG
>NW_009242975.1:2171690-2174328 GCF_000388065.1 Fonticula alba
CTTTGCCCCGCAGTCTCGTCTGTTGGCGCCTCAGCCGCGGTCTCTTCCTTGGTCTGGGGATCCTCCCGAGAAAGAGAGAGAGAGAGAGAGAGAGCGAGAGAGAGAGAGAGGCAGAGAGAAGGGTCACTAGGGGCGGGGGGAGGTGGGCGGGCTGAGGAATGTGCCCCACTGCCCGCCCGAACCGAACCGAGCCGAGCCGAACCGAACAAAGGAAAGGAGCAGGCCGTCCCCCGAGCCGCTTGCCCGCTCGGCCTTGCCCTGACTCTGTCCGGCGCTTCCGCGACAACGCGGCGGAAAGAGTGGGAGATCCATAAGTGCCAGGCCGAGGGCCGGCCGGGGCCGCGCAGGGGCCGAGGCACAGGGGCGGTCGGTCGATTTAGGGACCGCAGACGGGGCGTCGGGAGGGGGTAGGGGCCCGGTGCTGGCAATTTACATGGATCAAGGGGCATTTTGGGCGCGAGCGCACGCGCATCGCGCCAGGCCTCCACTGATCCCCGAGCTCTCGTCCGCGGTCCGCCGGCCCCTCGGAGGGGGGCGAGCCCGGCTGGTCCGACCCTCCCTCGTCGCCCCCTCGCGGGGGGCGCCCCCCAGCCGCCTATTTCGCGCGGCCCACGGCCGGTCGCCGGATCAGCAAGGTGCATGCCTCGGGTGAGCATATTTGCATATGTACACTTGAGGACGCATGTGCTGGCAGGGGCTGCATCACGCGGGGCGAGGGGGACGAAAACATGTCGCCGGGGCCTGCCGCCTCCTTCGACGCAGGCCCAGGGTCTCTCGCCGCTCCCTCCCCCCCCCCCCCCCCCGGGGCGGGGACGGCGAGATATCGTCAAGCCCCTGCGGGTGCACCTGGAGGGGGGGGACACCCTCCACACCCAGCTCGAGGGGCGAGAGAGAACAACCATCGCCGCGGGCAACGTTCAAAATCGGCAAGCGGGGTAGGCGCCCTCCCCCCTCCCCCCGCTCCTGGCTCCCGCGGAGGATGGTCTCCCACAAGTCGACTGGCCTGCACTCGTAGCGGCCCCTGGCTCGGGGTGCTTGCATCCACACACGGCTACACATGCCTTCCGAGGGACGGACCGCCCACAGGCAAATCCCCGTCGGACTGGGCGCCCAAACCCCGGCAGGCACGGGCCCGCTAACCGCAAGGCGATACTCGGGCGAGGGGAGGGGGGGGGGGGGGGGGGGCGCACGTCTGAACTCCAGTCACCTTGCACGGAGGGAAGGTCACTGTAGGTAGGAGGGATATAAACAAGCCACGGGCATGAGACAGTGTCAGTGAAAGAAAGGAAAACGCTCCCTTGTTGAGGGCAGGGAGGTATATGGAGGGGGGGGGGGGGAGACACACACACAGACACACAAATAGGCATATGCGGGGGGTACAGACGCACAGGGACGCGCTCAAAAACGCCGGCCAAGGGTTCCGACGGGGGGGAAACAAAAATGGGCCAGAGAACATTCCGAAGCACGTCGCATAAGTTGGGGCGTGACTTTGGGTGATCACCCGGCGCCGCCCTCGAGCAGAACACAATGCCATTCCGTTCACTAGATCCACCTGCCCGCAACATGTTCCCCGGCTTGCCAGCCTGGGGGAAGAAGACGGGGTTGTGTTGGTGTCGGCCGCGCGCTGCCCCGGGCCCGGTGCCGCCCTCTCGACCCCATGATGCCTGCCCAGGCCTTGCTCCGTGCCTCCTGGGGGGGGGGGGGGGGCAGCCACCCGGCGCCGGGCGTCGCACAGGGCGGCGCGGCACGGTGCGTACAGGCACACCCCCATATGCCCGTTTGACTGTCACCTGCTGCTGTGCCGGACCCCCACATCCACGGGTGGCAAGTACACCGAGGCGCCTTTTCGCCGGCCGCCCCACCTCCGCCAAGGCCCTCCGCGGCCCCTCCACCAGATAGACAGGTTCTCTTTCCCCCTGTACGAGATCCCCCGTCTTCCTCCCTCCCCTCGCTCTCTTCGCCCGCCCGCCCGCCCGCCCGCCCGCTCGCCTTCCTTCCTCATGCCCTTGCTTCCCGTGTCTCGCTCCTGCGCCATTGCTTCTCTCTCTCTCTCTCTCTCGCCGCTCCTCCCATTCCGCCGGGGCCCGTTCTCCCTGGCCCTCCCCTTCTTGCTATCCGCGCGCACGCGCGCGCGCCTTGCTGCCATGATCAACCCCCTCCGCTCCGGCTGATGACTCACCCGCGCATCTGGGCGCCCTCCTTGCCCCTTCCCCTCTCCCCTTTGGATGTGTTGCTTTTCGAATAGCCTGGCCTCATCGCACCACACACACTCTCTCTCCAAGATGTTCCGCAAGACTGTTGAGCATGGCGTTTCTTACATGGGCCCCTTCGGCGCTATGGGCCCCAAGGTGCGTCTCCCCTGCCCTCCCTTTTCTACTCCTCCTTTGCCTTTGGCTTCCCCCCCCCCCCTCCGCCCGACCAGCAGCCTTCTTCCCACACTCCCGATGCCAACTCGCGCGTGCCCTACATTCACTCACACGTGCAGCACATACATTCACACACTCACACTCATCCTGCGCACAGTCCAAGGGCATCATCACCTACAGCTGGTCCCCCTACGTGCAGAAGCCCTTCTACGGTCTCTTCTCCAAGAGCATCACCAACATGGCCCACCGTGTTGCCTCTAGCCTGCCCTTCA
>NW_009242975.1:2177823-2183045 GCF_000388065.1 Fonticula alba
TGTGTGTGTGTGTGTGTGTGTGTGTGTATGTGTGTGTATGTGTGTGTGCCGGCCAGCGGGAGCCGCGAATGTCCGGCCCATTGGCACCTGCGACCAGGCCCAGTAACTGCCCTCGAGGTTGGGCATGGCCAGATCACATCCCCGTCCGGACGCCACGCATCCCCCGACCACGCTCGGGCTGGCTGCTGGAGCGGTGGCAGATGCGCGAGCGCGGGCTCCACCCGCTCTAGTGTGGGAAACCCCTTGCTACTGGTGCCGATGGGCTCACACACCTGCGCGGACACGCGCGCGGGCTCGGACGTACGCAGCATCCCCGACCACGCCCGGCCTCCGGGCCGTTGATATGGCTGTACGGTGGGGTCCAGGCGCCCTGTCCGCCTGGCATCGGCTCCATCCCCCCCCCCCCCTCCCGCCTCCTGAGCACCTCATATTCCCTTCCCCCTCCTTTTTTTTTCCCTCTCTCCCCCGCCTGCTCTTGGACCCTCGCCGCTTGGCAGCCGATCCCGCCGCCATGAGGTCCGACACCGACACCCACTCTTCCACCATCGCCAACCTGACCGCCTGACTAACCGACCAACCGTCTGCCACTACAGCCCCAGCGCCCGCGGGTCCGATGCCCCGGTGGTCATCCGTGAGACGGACCGCTCAACAATGGCCATCCTCAGCCACCTCCCGGCACACATCCGCAAGACCTGTGCGCTGCTTTGTCACTGCCCTGCCATGTCCACAGGCTTCACCACGCCGACATCATGCTCACACACACACACACACACACACACACACACACGCCGCCCGCTCGCGCAGACACCCAATCGGCCCAGATCATCCTCGACCCGCCGAATGGCCATCTCATTGCCCTGCACGAGGCGAATTGCCTCCTCTGGCCGTACTCCCAGGTTGGTTCCATCCTCCTCCTTCCTGCCTGCCATGACTCGTCCACCTGTCTTCCCTCAACTCACTCGCCTATTCCCCCTTGCGTGGTGGTGGCCCACCCAGCCGGTCAAGGGCCACAGGGTGTTCCATCTGCCCTTCCGTATGCCAGTTGGCGACTGTTCGCGGCCGATGGCCTGTCTGCTGGCAGGCGGCCCGGCGCCGCTGGCCCTCGTGGTCTGCTCGCCGGCCGGGGAGATTGCCCTCTGGCCGACGGTGTCCGACCCTGGGGCCGTGGAAGTCCTCCGACTGGGGGACATCCTGCGCTCCGGCGACCCGGGCCCCGGGGCCGTGGTTCATGTTTACGGGTCCTCCCTGGGGGCCTTCCTGCTGACGGCCTCCGGGCGCCTTTTCTGTCTGTCCTTATCGCGGGCGCTTTTCGTGCCAGCCATCCACCTGGATGAGGTCCGTCTAGCTGGGCCATTTGACGCGCCGGCTGTCGGCCATGCGGCGGCTGCCCCCTCGCTGGCTGCCAGTCTCATCCAGAAGGCTGCCGCTGCCTTTGGCCTGACGGCCCCCTCGACCCCGGCCACCGGAGATGACCATGCCGGCTTTGATGCCCTGGCCGCAGCGGACCCCCTCTGCCTGGGCTCCTTTGACGGCTGCCTCGGGCCCTTCCACCAGTGCGCTGCCCTAGGCAAACATCCACTCCGCTTGACATTCCCTCCCCCCCCCCCCACCCCACCCCACCCCCTTCCCTCCGCGCCCCCTCGATGCTGGCCACTGACTCCCCCACCACCGCTTGACTGCCCCTTTCGCGCGCACCCCTGTAGTGTGCTTACCTCCCTCACTCGCACGCATCTGCTGAGCTGGAATGTCTCGCCTCAGTCGCGCTCGGTGCGTCATGCCCCCAGAGGGAAGGAGGGGGGGGGCCAGGCGGCGAGGGCTGGTCCACCGCGGTCGCCCCCAGGGGCGAGAGGCACCGGGACATTGGCTTCTTTTTTTAATTTATTTCTCTCTCCACCGCGGATGCGCGCCGGCGCCGGTGCATGCACCAACGGCCCCCTGGGTGTGCGGCTTCGCGTGCGTGTGCGTGTGCCGGGATCGCACTTCCGCCCGACGTGGGGGCGGGGGGGGGGGGGGGGGTGGGCCCAATGACCCTCTCCTGTGCCCAGCTTGACTCATCTCCACTTTCCAGTTCCTCGGCGCGGTCGAGATCAAGCCGCTAATCCGCCGGGCCCTCGGTCGGCTGGAGCCCTCGGCATCGTCTCTTCCCCTTGACCATATCACCTTGCTGGACCTGCAGGCCACTCCGGGGGTGTTCCTCCTGGCCCGGGTCACTTTGCCGGCGGAGGCCCTGCTGTCGGCCCGGGCGCCGCCTGGCTTGGCCGGTGGCCCTCGGTCGGTCCTGCTGGTGGCCGGCCTGCGGCCGCTCTTGCTGGACGACGGCAGCCGGCTCAGCTGGGACACCACGGTCTGCCGGCTGGTGTGGCTGCCCGTGGAACCGAGCCCCTGTGGGCTAGAGGGGGCCTCCCTGCGCCTGGCTGTTTCCGGCACCTCGGTGGCCATCTCCTCGCCGGGCTTCGTGGCGCTGACCTCGCTCGAGGATGGTACGTGCGGGGCCGGCGAAAATGGTTTCCCCCTCCCCCGGAGCTGGTCTCTTTCCACTTTCCTGCTTCCTCCTCTGCACATGGGCATTTCTCTTTCTGACACACGCGCCCTTCCTCTCCTCCCCCGCCCCTCCCCCCGTGCTACGATGGCGCCCTGCATCCAGTTGAGGAGGACGACCAAATCATCCGCACCATGGAGGGGGATCGCTTTGCGGCGGTGGCCCTGGCGACGACTGCCCCCCCGGCTGGAACCTCCGGGACTGGAGCCCCGCCGTCGGACCTGCTGGTCTTCGCGGCCCGACATGCGTCTCTCCTGCGGCTGAGCCAGCCGGCCCTGACTCCCGTGCCGGCCGGGCACCTGATCCCGGCCGAACACCGTCGGACCCAGGCTTTCCGGACCATGCTGACCGAGTATCTGGCCATCGGGGCCAGTGCTCCGATCGCGGTGGAGATGCTTCGCCAGGATGTCGGCCCGCTGGGTCGGGGCGGGGCCACCTCGCTGGCTTTCCCGTCGACCACAGACCCGCTGTTTGAGCGCGTCATCCGGCAGATGGTGGAGGAGCTGCTTCAGCCGTCGACCCTTGCCACGCACCTGACCCCGGTGCTGCCGCTGCAGGAAGTCGGTGCGCATCTGGGCCTCCTGCAAGTCCGCCTCGGGCGACTGATCAGCGACCCGCGGCTGCGCCTGTCCGGCTCGCTGCGGTCGCACCTGCTGAAGGAGGCCGAGCGAGTGGCCATGGCGCAGGCTCTGTGGTTGGTGCTGTTTGGCCAGTCGCAGTCGCAGTCGCAGTCGCAGTCGCAGTCGCAGTCGCAGTCGCAGCCGCAGACGGCTGGGGCCCCGAGTGGTGCTCCCCTGGCCTTCGGCCCGGAGTTCGCCCTCGATGTGGAGGCCCTGCACACGGTGAAGAAAGTGCTTGGCACCTTCACGGTTAACACCTTTGCTCAGAACCCGGCGCTGGTGGCACTGGAGCGTGAGGTGCTGGTGACTGGGCCCGGTCGGGCGGCTGCTCTGACCGATGCCCGGTGTCGGTTCCTGTTGACCTACTACCCGGCGGCCCTGTTCGGTGCGCACAGCGAGGCCATTCGAAACGTCCTGGACCAGGCCCAGCAGAAGCTGCTCTCCATCTTGGACTCCCTGCCGCCGGCCAGCCAGAAGGCCCTCATGGACCCGGGCCCCTTCACCGGGCCCCTGCTGACCATTGCCCGGCCGGATTTGGCTTCGCGCTTCCTGCTGCTTACGCGCCTGGGCTTTGTACGTGTGCCAGACTCATGCGCCCGACCAGCCGTCTCTTTTCCCCCCATTCCCCCCCCCCCCCCCCCCCGGCGGCCTGGTGGCATTTCCTCTTCCCCCTTTGCCTCTTTGTCCCGCTTACGAACGGCGCTGGCCCTTGCCTCCTGTTGCTAACACGACCGCCTCCGCGTGTGGGCGGCTGCCATTGCTTCCCCGGCCCCATGGGCGCCTGCGAATGTGACCGATCGCGCGCCATGCACGCAGATCATGGCGGAAAATGCGCACGCCTTGCGTTTGGCACATGCCGACACGATTGGGTCCCTGCCGCCGATTGACTGGCCATCGACCGAGCCCTGGCTGCTGGATGTCCTGGCACAGTTGTACCTGCCGCTGGTCCGGCTAGAGGGGTACACCCCGCTGGGGCTGCTGGTGGCAGCCACATCGCGACTGCTGGATGGCATCCGTCTGCGGGGGGAGTTCTGTCGACATGCCCATGGGCTGGACTCCGAGCAGGCGACGCGCATGGCCCGCGGGTATCACCGGGCCCGGTGGGCTTTCATCAGCTCGCTGGCCTTCCATCCCGGGCCAATGCCCCTGCCTTCGGCATTGGGGGGAAGCATCTCCGGCGAGCAGGCGGCCATCAACCTGGCCGAGGTGTATGGGGACAATGTGTCACTGGTGCAGCTGGTGCTCAGTCGCCCGGGTACTTGGCCCATCCTGCGGAGCTACATGGCCAATCCGCTCTTTGGCAAGGCTTTCAGTTTCCGGCTCTTCCGCCGGCTGCTGACGGCCGGCGAGGTGGCCAGCGTTCTGCAGGGCCAGGCCGGCATGGCTCTGCCCTTCCTGGGGGAATTCTTCCAGGCCGAGGAGCAGGCCGAGTTGGAGGCCGCGCAAAGGGTCGCCGGGCGTCGCCAGCATCCGGGCCCGGCGGCCGAGCGCCCGGGCACCCAGGCGGGGGTTCCCTTTGCCGAGGCGGCCCAGGCGGCGGCGGTCCTGGCCAATCCCCCGATCGGGGAGCATTTCGTGCACTCCGATGACCTGGTGTCCATCTGGCGAAACATGTGTCTGCCCTTCACCGGCATGGGAGGAACCACGCTGCCGGCCGAGCCCGGGCTCGATGAGCCGGATGATGGTTGTGCGGCCCCCACGCAACCGGGTCAAGCCCCGGGCATGACGGCTTCGCTGGCTTGGCTGGTGGATCTGGATGATGGCCCGATGGAGCAGGCCTCGGTCGAAGAGCCGCCGCAGGGGCTGTGCACCCCGCGCGGACCGGTGCGCGGCTGCCTGCGGCTGCTGGCCACGGTGGCCCGGAGCTCGACCTTCCTGGGCAAGGCCTGGCCGCAGCAGACACACACGCCCACCCATGTGGAGCAGCAGGCGCGCCTGCTGGCCCTGGCCCGACTGGCCATTCGCTCGATTCCACAGGAGACGCAGGCTAACACGAACTCCGGTACGCATGACAGGGCCACGGTGGCAGAATGCAGCCGAGTCGTGGCTCCGGACTTGATGGG
>NW_009242975.1:2183085-2185102 GCF_000388065.1 Fonticula alba
CGCTCTTTTTCCTCGTTCTTCCTCCACCGCCGCCCTCTTGCTGCCGCTGCCCCTTACTGACACCTCCCCGCCGGGGCTCGATGACCAAGTTCTGTTGCTGCACTGCCTGACGGACCTGCTGCAGATGGAGCGCGAAATGACTGCGGCTCTGGTGGCTGTGCTGCCCAAGGGCGGGATCTCGCCCCGGCGCGCGGGCCGCATGGTTTTGAGCCATGTTCTTGGGCTCTTGGCCAAGTCACCCACCGGCGAGCTGGCCGGCATGCGCGATGCTGTGCTGCATGCATTCCAGCTTTGTGCTCTCCTGTCGAGTGTTCGTGTCTCCCCCCCCCCCCTTGCCGCCTCTTCTGGGCCTTGGTGTTCCTTTTGCTCATGCTGTCACTTCCCCCGGTCTCCTGCCCGCCGCCCCTTCCACTCACCCTGCTGCCACCCTTCTGCCCCTCTCCCCAAAGGTGGACTTCATCCTGCGGGAGCTCCTGCGTGCAGATGTCCACCCGGTCTTGGTGAGCTTGATTCAGTTGCACATGGGCTTGAACCGGGTCCCGACGGCCGAGCCGGGCCAGCCTCAGCGCAGCTGGCTACAGGAGGCCATTCACCTGCTTTGGGAGGCAGCCATTCATGTGGACTTGTGCGTTTGATCGGCCGGCTTAACCGTGACAAGGGGCATTCTCTGGCCGCCTGGCCGTGTACATGGGCGGTCTTCTCTCCCCTTGCTCGCTTCCCCCCTGGCCGCCTCTTTGCCTCGTCACTGACCCGCCCCCCCCCTCCTCCTCCTCCCTCCTTGGCCACCTCCCAGCCCTTCGCCCGATGCCACGCAGGCGTCCTTGCTGGAGGCCGGTGATGAGCGCATGCGCGCCACCCTGTCCGGCACGCTGCTCTCGCACTTCCTGCAGTACACCGCGGCGCTGGACCGCTTCCTGGGGCCGGCCCTTGAAAAGGTGCAACTCATCGACCAGGAGTCTGACCAGCCCGTTCGGCCGGCTGGGCAGGAGGAGGGTGCCCTTCTCCAGGCCTTGGACTTGGCCCCGCCGGCCAGCCTGTTGCCTGTCTACTTTTCTGACTCGAGCAAAATGGAGGAGCCCGGGCCAGGGCGCCGCTCCGCGAAGGGCAAGGCCATGGGTACCTCCAAGGCCAAGAACGCGGCCATGGACCCGGCATTGGCCGGTCAACTCCGCGCCTCGGCCGATCGCAAGAGCAAGCTCCTGAAGCAGGTGTCTCAGCTGGTTTTGGACCAGCTCCATGCCCAGAAGGCATCCAGTCACCCGCTGCTGCGTTTGTCCCCGGCCACCAGGGACAAGCAGAAGGCCTGATGGCCATCTCCCTGCACACATGCGCTCGGGCCTGTGGCGGGCGTACGCGCATGCGTGCATGCACTCGCCGTAACAGGCAGGCGCTCACGCCCTTGTGGCCCTCCTCGATCAAAATACACCCGACTGCTTGCTCGCTTGATTTGGTTCCTTCCGCGCTGGGCACATCATGGCCAGCGAGCCGGCAGCCAGGAACTGCGCAAAGGCAGGGGACGGCCAGGTGGCAGGTAGTGGTTGTGGGTGAAGAGAATGGTGGCCCTGGGTGATTGGCCACGTGCGGTGGTCACGCTGGGGTGGGGCACACCGCCCTCCTGCCCCTGGGCCACGATCGGGGAGCGGGCCAGCTGGGGCTGCGCGCGTTTGTTCGTGATCGGTCGTTCCGGGTGCCCCACATATTTGTGGCCCGGGCCCCGCTCCGAGTGTGGAGGCCGGAAGGAGTCCCCCCTCCTCCCGCCGGCTCTGGTCAGTGAAGGGGCCAAGTGTACGCTGTTCCCCCAAAGGGGGGGGGCGGCGGGTGAGGCGGCGCGCCGAGGGTCATGCCCGGCGGGCATCCCATACGGCGCGTCTTTTCACGCGCTCGGGCCGGGCGATCGGCAGGGCAGCCGGACCGGACCAGCTGGGGCAAGATGTCATTCATGCGTGCAGAACAGGAGGCGGCCGAGGGGAGAGAACGCGCTATCCCGGGCCTTCATCTGAGTGGTGGGGGGGGGGGG
>NW_009242975.1:2185333-2187069 GCF_000388065.1 Fonticula alba
GGCAAATATCCCCGCCGAATCCCATGGGGCGGGGTGCAGGGGAGGGGCAGGCCGGCTCTTTTACTGGAGGTGGCGATGGCCTCCCGCTCTACTCCCCTTGCTCAAGGATGGGGAGAGAGGCGGGCTGGTGGCGCAGCGCATGGCCCCAAACAGGGTCGTCTGTCCCCCCCCCCCGTCCAAATGTCCGCACAACAAATACGACATGTTTGGGGCTCGTTTCGGTGCTCATATCCGACGATCTTCCGTGCTGCTCGGGGGGGACGCGGGCCACGGCGTTTCCCGGGAAAGCCAGATCTCCCGGACTCGCGCTCTAAGGTTTCAGGCTGTTGTTCCTCCCCCTCCCGCGGTGCTGGGACAATGAGCACCCCGGAGAGATAAATACCTTTTCCAGCGACCACAGCCTGCCACCCATCCCGCCTTCAGGCTCGACCTACACGCACGCTCACACGCACACGCACACACACACACACACACACACACACACACCGACACATCCATCCCGGCATTTTCCCATCCCCCTGTTCCTCCCTCTCTCTCTCCCTCCCTCCCTCTCGCCCTGTCCCCCTCCTCCATCTCGCAAGAATGCTGCATTACCTGTATCGCAACCTCGGCGTCCTGTGGCGTGCATCGCGTCGGCCGAGCCTGCGCCTGCAGCAAACTTCGGTTCTGCGTCTGCGCGTCGGCTTCAGCGACTTGGATTACAACCTCCACATGAACAACGCCAAGTACCTGACGGCCTTCGAGCTGGGCCGACTGGACCTGGTCGTGCGCACCGGCATGGGCGCGGCCCTGTGGAAGGACAGTGCGTGAATTAGTCCCTCCTCCTTTCCCCTTATCCCTGCCCTCCGGCCTGGCCAAGCAAAGTTACTGACCCTTCTTCTTTCCTCCTCTGGATCCCCTCCGCCTCGGCCCCATGGCGCTCGGGCATCAACCTGCTCGGCTTCCTCCCACCCACCCGCCCTGGCAGACTATTACCCTATCCTGGCATCGTGCAAGATCCGCTACGTCTCGTCCCTGGCCTATGGGGAGGATTATCGCGTGCACTCCCGTGTGTCGGGCTGGTGCTCGCGCTGGATCTATGTCGAGCAGGCCATCTATTCATCGGCCCCCCGGTCCAAGAGCCCGGATGCCCCGAAGACCGGTGGCCGACTGGTGGCAACCTTCATCACCCGGGCAGCGCTCCTGCGCCGGCATCCCGTCAAGGACCAGTCCAAGATCGTGCCCCCTGTGGAGGTCTACCGCCGGGCATTGAGCATGCTGGCGGACACGGACCCCTCCGATCCGCTGTTGACCCAGGAAGTCCCGGCGGTGTTCCTCCCCCGGTATATCCAGGACTTCGACGAGTCGGAGACCGGCTTCTTCAATTCCATGAAGCAGCATGGCATCCTGCCGGAGGCCACGGACTTCAGCACCGAGTTCCCTCTCATCCCGAAGATGTTCTTCTGGGCCTTCGGCTCCACCCCCACCGAGGACAACGACCGGCAGTTCAATCGCGACTCCATCCCGTGGGAGCGCCAGCGCAGCGATGCCGACCGCCTGGAGTTCGATGATACTGGCCCAGTTCGCCCGGCGACCACCGACCCTGGCGCGGGGGACAGCACCAAGCAGGACTAGTTCGTGCCTCGCTATCTGGTGCGGTACTCTGGGACTCCGGGTGAAAGTCCGCCAGGAAACCGGGGCCAGCCTTACATCTCTCACAAAATGACATACACACATGCCCCCCCCCCCCCCCCCCC
>NW_009242975.1:2187129-2190785 GCF_000388065.1 Fonticula alba
CCCCCCCCCTCCCCCCTGCCCGTATCAGGAGGGGAGGGCGGTCTCGCCCTCTTTTGAGGGCGCCCTCAGCCTTCTTTTTTTTTTTGCCCCCGCCCAAGGGGCACCCTCTCATGTGCTTGCCATGGGTGTGCCTGCCTGTACGCTGCTTCCCTCGCGTGTGAGGGTGTCCTGCCATACAATAGAAATCCCTCTAATGATCAGCCCCTCGGCTGGGGGTGGCGTCTTGAGCTTACCAGCTCACGGTGTCCATGTGCATCCGTCCCCGGGACGGAGCTCGGCGCTAGTCTCCCAGTGGGCCCTTGGTCTACGGATGCGGACCAGCGGACCACCCCGACCAGGGCGGAGACCCGGGAATTGGTGATGTCGTGCAGGCCGGGCGCGGCGGGGCAGGCCGAGGGGGGGGGGGGGGGGAGGGGGAAGGGGGGGGGGGTCGGGGCCGCCGAAACGAGCCTCGAATCATGTGACCATCCATGGGCTTTCTGACACACCCGCCATCTTCGAGGAGCCGCGGGCAGGGGGGCGGGGGGCGATGCGCGCGATCCAGCAACACTTCTTAGAGGCGCTGGCTTGGTGGACGGTCCGGAAAAGGTCAGGGCAATGCCTCTCTGGCCTCCTTGCTCCCTCTGTCCCCCGTGCCTCTGCTTGGCCCTTTTGCCTCCTCTCCCCATCTCGCCTCCTCCTTGGGGTTGTTCTTTTTCTTCCGTTCTTTTTTTGGTCCTCCATCCGCACTCTCACCATGCACGGCGTCCGCCGGGAACGCCTTACCGCGGCTGCGGCTAAAATTAAGCGCGAGGCCACCGAGAAGAAGATCGCCAACTACCAGGAAGTGGCGGTGGCCTTCTTCGATTTGGTGCGCCTCAGCCCCCGGCCTTCATGGCCGGGATATCCCCTGCGACACTCCATCTTCCCTCCCAGCTGCTTATCCCCCACCTTCTGGCCCTCTGGCCCTCGCTCCCCCCTCCACTTACCCACGCACACACACACACACACACACACACACACACTCACTCACTCACTCACTCACTCACTCACTCACTCACACAACCACGCATGTGCTTCAGCGCAAGGCCCAGTGCGCGACGGTCGAGCCGGAAACCTCGCTGCGCGTGACCTATGATCTGCTAGACCTCAACCCCGAGCTCAATACCGCCTGGAATTACCGCCGGGATGCCTTTTGCCGGCTGTTTGACATCCCGCTTGCTGGCACCAAGGAGGTCACCTACCCGGAGCTGGCCCCGGCCACGAGCATGGACGCCCGGAAGGAGCTCATCGAACAGGAGCTCCGTGGCATCGTTGGCCGTATCCGGGCCTTCCCCAAGTCCTACTGGGTCTGGCACCACCGCGTGTGGGTCATTTGCTGTCTGGTCCTCGGCATCCCGGCGCAGGGGGCCACATCCGAGCGCCTGGGCGGCGTGCTGGCCCCGATGACGGTCGATGCCACCAATGTAACCCCCTCGCCAGCGGGCTACACTCCCGAGGAGCAGCTGGCCCTCTTGCAGAAGGAGCAGCACCTCTGCAAGGAGATGCTCCGCCTGGATGACCGGAATTGTGCGCCCAGCTCCCTGCTCTCCCCTGTGCCGCCATTCATCCCCTCTCCGATTGGCCGTTCATTTGTCGCTGCCTGCTCATCCTCCCCCCGCCCCGTCCTGTCCCTGCCGACCATTTGGCCACCTCCTGCTGGCCCGACATGATGATCGTGTGGCCACGCGACCCAGTCCACTGCTGGGACTATCGGCGGTTTGTTGTCTCGCAGCTGGCCCGGCTGACGCAGGCCGACCGGGCGACCGGCCTGGCTGAGGTATACCAGGCGGAGTTCGACTTCACTCGGAGCAAGCTCGCCGACAACTTTTCCAACTACTCGGCTTTCCACCTGCGTACCCGCTTGCTCCCGGCGCTGGGGATGCAGCTGGATGCTGGTGCGTTTGTGGGGCGCTGCCCGCTTCAAGTGTGGCCTTTCCCGTGGTGTGTACATCTGCTGACTTCGGGCTTCCCCTGTTTGTGACCCGTTCGCCGTCTTTCCGTCTCCTTCCCTTTTTGTTTGTTGCCTTCCGCCCTTTTTTTTTCCCCTCCATGTGCCCACACTCCTGGCCGCCATTCGGCTGGTGTCGGTCGAACAGAGTTCGAACTGGTCAACAATGCCAACTTCACCGAGCCCAATGACCAGAGCCCGTGGTTCTACCTCCGCTGGCTCCTGTCGCAGGTCCAGGCGGACCCCAACGCCAAGACCATCCTCCGTGAGCAGTTGGACAACTTGGAGCAGCTGATCGAGCTGGAGCCCGAGTGCAAGTGTACGTCGAGACTGCCTGGGGGATGTCGGTGCTTCCTGTTTCAAGCTATGCCGCCCTGGGTCCCCTTCTCCCTGTAACCCCTTGCACTGACTGCTTGTGCTCTTTCACGCAAACAGGGCCGGTGCTCTTCTTTGCCCTCGTTGCCCAGAAGCTGGTGCTCTTCTCCTCGGAAACCGATGCCGCGGCCCTCACCCAGGCGGCTAATCTCCGGCTGACGGAACTCGAGCAGATGGACAGTCTGCGGGCCGGCTACTACCATGACCTGCAGTCCACCTGAAGGGGGTGGACATCAAGCAGCTTTCTCGCCCCATGTGTGGGGAGTAGGAGGCTGGTTTAGATCGACACGTCTGTCCCCCCCCCCCCTCCTCCCTTCGGGTGCACGCGAGAGCGCTTGCTTGTCGGTGTGTGTGTGTGTGTGTGTGTGTGCCCATTCGCTGGGGCCGGGTACGGGGCGGGGGTGAATGGACACAATCAAACGCATGCCTCCCTGTCCATTTCCTGTTTCGGCGAAATCCACAGTGTGTCTGCTCGATCGTTGAGCTAAGATAGAGACGGGTTTTATTTGGGCGTCCCACGCATTGGAGAGTGCGGGAGAGGACATGTGAAGGGGAGTGGTGGGGCGAGGAAGCACCATCCGTGTGTCGGTGCAAATGTGCGTATGCGCGCATGCTCGGAGCGACGGAAGTACCATGTATCAGAGGTGGGAGAAGGGGGAGTGGGAGAGCGGAGGGAGGGGACAAAAGCGAGGGATGCCACTGACGGGGGGCAGGTGGTGCACGGCGCACAGCGCGGCGCGAAATGGTGTCCCGTGGTGGTGATCCATGTTACCCCCGTCGTTGTGTGTAGACACATCACCGATACTGGTGGTGAACTCATTTGCTCTTGGGCTTTTCTTTTCTTTTTTTTCTTTGTCCATTTGATCAAGCTGTTGTCTTACTCTTGCGCGGGTGCAGGCGCGCGCGCACGCACACACGCACACGCACACGCACACGCACATACATATGCATACACGCACACACAGACGTGGCTCAGATCTGAACGGTGAAGTCGTACTCGGTGGTCGGGATGACGGCCGCGATGAACTTCAAGAAGAGAACCAGATACTGGTCAACGGTCAGGGGCTTCCCGGAGGCATGGTACTCGGCGATGAGGCGCTTCATGACGGCGGCGTGCTACAAGAGGGGGGAGGGAGAAGGAAGCGGAGGAGGGGGAGCGTGGGGCCGAGCGAGAGACGGGAGAACGAGTCAGCGTGGGACCAGTGGAGGGGAGGGAGAGGGAAAGAGAGAAACAGGGGGGGGGGGAAGAGTTGGACTCATTCGCGAAGAGGAAGGAAACACTCCAAGACGAAAGCCAAGAGTGACAGGGGGG
>NW_009242975.1:2193734-2195151 GCF_000388065.1 Fonticula alba
GGCATCATGCCCCCCCTTCTGACAAGTGGGAGGGGGGGGGGGGGGCGACCTCGGCTCCAGGCATGAGACAAAGGCGGCCAAATGCCCGGGCCCCACCTGCCCTGCACTCGACACCCCGGCACCCCGGCACCCCGGCACCCCGGCACCCCGGCCCCGCACACGCGCCAGTCTCCCACACGCCCCGGGGCGGGCCGGCTGGGGGCCGTACGGCGAGCGTGCCCTCGCAATTAGGAGAGGCGCTGGCGGCGGCGGCGGCGAACGGTGCCCCCACCACCGAGGGGGGTGGACGTAGATTAATTCACATGCTGGCTGGTTCGCAGCCTTCCGCGACTTCTCGCGGGGGCCCGTGAGTCAGGCTCGAATGCACGAGCCAGCCTCGGTCCCCCACCTCGCACATGTGATTTGAAATCGATTAGGCATCGGGGAGTGTGATTGGGTTTCGCGTGATTGGCTTCTCGGGAATGCTCGTTGGCCACCCTACCCCAGCGGCATCCGGCGTCTGTCCCCCCCCCCCCCCCCTCCCCCCTCCACGAGGCGGAAAGAGAGGACTGGCCCGAGCGGGGCCGGAGGCTGAAGGAGGCTCAGGCGGCCCGTGTCTGTGTGTCTGTGTGCGTGTGTGTGTGACGGTCGGTTCTGGGATATTTACCCAACCAATATAAAAAGTCTGCCTTTTCCTGCCCGCGCTTGAACATTTGGTTGGTGTCCTCTGGCTGGCGCGGTGCCCGCACCCGGGAAACCCCGATCCGCAAGCCAACTTAGGTTTACAGCCCCCTCCCCCCCGATGCAGGGTTACAATCCGCCTAGGACCTTCTCCTGCGGCGGGCGGGCTTTTCTCGCGGCGCTCCTCAACATCCTGGTGCCCTTCCTGGCAGATGGCAGGCACCCTGCCCCTGGGAAAGGGCGGCCAGTGGCGAGGGGCGGGGAGAGGCCTGCAGGCGTTTGGGGAGGACCCCCGGGGGGGGGGGGGGCAGTGAGGGAGGAGGAGTCTTGTTTTCTGGCCGTGTGGGCCAGGCGATGCTGGCGCACATCTAGAATGTTCAACCGCCGGTGTGGTATGCAGCGGCCCGGTGGTGCGGCCTCCAGGCCGGGGTGATGGCCGGGCCCGGGCAGCCAAGGGCCACAGGCTGGCCGGCCGCCACACATTTCCCAAGCCGACTGGCGTCTACATCATCCCAAAGGCTGGCGCCCTCCCGGGGGCCAGCCTTTGGGGCTCGGCCCACTGTGACCGCCCGCCCGTTGAGATCTCGCCTCTCTGTCTTGTGAAGCGAGGGGGGAGACCGGAAAACGGTTACTTGGCGCGCGGCTGGCTTTCTGGGCAGACGTTCATGCCGCGGCCGCCCGCGACATGGGCACCCTCCACGGACCTGCACACGGCGTGCGTACAGCGTTGGCAACAGCACCGTCCCCCGGGCCGGGG
>NW_009242975.1:2195161-2196653 GCF_000388065.1 Fonticula alba
GGGAAGGGGGAGAGAGAGAGAGAGAGGAGGGGGGGAACGAAATGGCGCACCCTGACGAGTGACGAGGTACTGCTTATCGGCCGGGAGGTAGCTGCGAGCCTTGGCCGGATCGCCGGCCTCCCATTGCCAGGTGCCACACTTACGGACGAGGAAGTCGCCGGCGGTCACGAACTACGTCGTGGCAAGGAGGAAGTGGGTCAGTGGGGGTGAAGAGAGGATGGGGCGGGTAATGTGGCCGGGGGACAGAAAGAGGGGGGGGGGGTACCTCCTCGGGCGTGAGGGCACCCTCGATGAACTGGTCGCTCTTGGGGACAGCCCTAAGGAACTCGGTAGTACGGAGCATGCGCTGGAAGAACGACATGGCTGCTTCTGCGCCATCGGCACCGGGCGAAGGAGACAAAAGGGGCGGTGGGGAGGGATCGGGTGAGCAAGTGGGCCATAGGGTCGAGGGCAGAGGGTGGGGGGGGGGGGCGGGGCGATCTGCTTGGCTCACGACTGAGCGGAGGCGCACATGGGGAGGAAGATGGGGGAGGGAGGAAGAAGGAGGAGGGGCGATAAAAAAAGGGGAAGGGCTCAGGGGAAGGGGGGAGGAACAGGAAAGGTTGGGTGGTGGCAAGGAGCCGGGGCCTCCGAGGGATATGGACAGCCGCCCCTCATCAATGTGTGTGTGTATGTGTGTGTGAACGTGTGTAAGCGTGTGTGTGTGTGTGTGTGTGTGTGTGTGTGTTGTACATCGGCTGGTCCTGACTCACCACCCCAGGCCCCGCCGTCCGTCGCCCCGCCCCCCCCCCCCTCCCCCTCGGGGGCTGGCAGCCAGGTGCCCAGCCAGCCCTCGGTCAAGGATGGGGGCAAGGCAGAGCAGGGCAAAGGGACGGGCCCCGGCCCCGTCCCGGCATCAGCTCCTGCATGTGCGCTGACCTACGCAGACAAAGAAGGTGTGTTACATGCCCGGGGGCGGGTGCGTGCTCCCGCGAACACATGCATACACCCGCCCGCAGGCGCATACGTGTGCATATGCCAGACCGCCCCCTGGCGCGGGGCGATCGCGGGTAGCGAAGATGCGCCCTTCCCCGGCTGGCCGACCAGCGCCCGGGGGGGGGGGAGGGGGCGCCGGGGTGGGTGCCGGGGCCAAAGGGGGGGGCGGGGGCGGCAGGATGACCCCACAAATCAGCCTCAAGCGCTGGGGTGGCAGTCCTGCCACGCCGGCCCGGGCGCGAGATTGCCCAGGACCGGGGCGAGGGGCCGGGGACCGGGGACCGGGGCCGGGGGCCGGATCGGCCGAGGACGCGCAACGGTTGTAGCGACACCTGAGCGAACTCGCCCCCTTATCTTCGGGGGCGGTTCGCACGCGCGCACGCACGCCCGCTTGCTGGTTGGAACACAGATGCGCTCGCTTACCAGCGGGAAGGAACCCCCGCCCCCGATGCCCGGAGGGACAGGGCCGTGTGGGTGAGGAAGGCCCTAGCAGGCCGGGGGGGGGGGGGGGGGGGGC
>NW_009242975.1:2196663-2197947 GCF_000388065.1 Fonticula alba
GGCCCTAGCAGGCCGGGGGGGGGGGGGGGGGGGGCCCCCCGGGTTTGGGGGGGGGCCCCCGGGGCCCACCACCCCCCGGGGGCCCCCCGGGGGGGGAAACCCACCCAACGGACCAAGAGGGGGGGGGGGGGGGGGGGGGGGGGGGGGGGGGGGGGGGAGGGCACCTCGTGTTCTGGCGATGGCCTCCTGAGTCGACCAGCCCCCAGTGTGCCCCCGAGGGGGGAACGCCACGCAACAGGTCAAGAGGGCGGAGGGGGGGGGGGGGGGAGGATATGAAAACGCGTGCTCGGGGAATGGTGGGCGCGCCGCACGCTCCGGCCCCACGCCCTTCCTCGCCCTGGTGTGCGGCCTCCTGCCGGCCCAGTGGGGCTGTGCGACCGGGGGATGCCGTAGGCTCATCGGCAACCCAGGCGAGAAGGCGCGCGCTCGGAAGACGTGTCCACACGCCTCCGCCACGCAGCCGTGCGACCTCGAGTGTCCTCGCTCGCCCGCCCCCGACATACGCCGATGCTCTCGAGGAGCAGGCTGCCGAGACGGGGGAGTTTGGGGGTGCCGAAAGAAGTAACCCCCCCCCCCCCGGGCACACCCCGGCGCCATCACTGCCTTGAGCCGCGCGAGCCCTGGGCCCCCCCCCCCCTGGTGCGCAAGGAGACCGCCGGGCCTCCCGTCTTGGGGCGAAGCCACCGGGGTCGCGACCGCAGACGCGGACAGGGAGGGAAGGCGATGCCGGCCGGCTGTCTGAATACCTCCGCCCTCGGGCACATGCCAGAAGAGGGCGTACTGAGCTCCGCGCCGTCCAGACCACAGGGGCTGGCTGCACTGCGGCTACCCGTGCGACTGCCACCGGGATGAGCGTCGGTGATGGGGGCGCGGGGCGCCAGATGGCCCTGGGCCATGCAGGCGTCCACGTCTCCAGCGCCGTCGGTGGCTGCTTTTTCACGGGCCGCCACCGGTGCCTGCCTGATTGGTCAGCGGTGAGGCCCCGGCTCCCTTCCTCCCCGGGGGGCGGGGGGCGGGGGGCGGGGAAGCCGGGGCAAGAGCGCCCCCAGGAGGAGGGGCTCCCTGGTGAAGGGGAAAGACGCCCTCCTGTTCTCCCTGCCTCGGCCCCCCCGCCCCCCCCCCCTCTCCCCCCTCCAGCCCTGGCCAAACACCCCGGGGTGGCAGGTCCCGCGCCCTCCGACGCCCGCGTAAAGAAGCCGCCCCGTCTCCCGAAAAAGGCACTTCTGTGCGGTTCCCCGCGTGCCAAAAGGGGGCCTGAGGGGAGACCGGGGGGGAGGGGGGGGG
>NW_009242975.1:2200460-2205158 GCF_000388065.1 Fonticula alba
GGGGGGGGGGGGGGCGGAAGACCAGGGGAGGTATGCCTTGCCTCCGGCAGCCCCCCGCCCCCCTCGGACCCCGGACCCTGGGCCTCTCGATGCTTCCAAATGCCCGCACCCGGACTCTCGGTCCTCTAATTCTCGCCGACGACCGGGCGGTGTGGCTTGGCCCCTGTGTGCCACATTCTCCGGGTGTGGGGCCACCGCATTTGCCTTGTCCTGCCCCCCCCCCCCCCCCTCCGGTCTGCCCAGGCGGGCTCAGAGGCCGGGTGCCGGCGAGCATGGCTGCCGACGATGCGGCCACTCATGCACACGCACGCACTCTCCCGCGCGCGCGCCCTCCCGCATATTTGTATGCACAATCCAGAGACGAGCAGACCGGAAAGGGGCACACGGCCACCGGGCCTCAGCCCCATCGGAGCCCCATGCCCGGGAAGCCCGCTGCCCCCCCCCCCCCCCCTCAGAGTGCGCAGGTACAGGCATGTTCTGGGAGGGTGTTCGCGCGCACGCCGTCCCTTCCCCCCCTTCCCACATATTCTACACGAGCATAGCAGGCGGGCCGGCGAGGGGTGGGTGGGCTGTTGGTGTGTCTCCCGCTTCCCTCCACGCCGTCCCCCGTCGGTAGGAGAAGGGCGACAAGAATCCTGTTTTCAGGACCACACCAGCTGCCGGGGTGCCTCTCGCACCGAGAGGGCACAGAGTCTCTCCCCGGCTGGCATTTTCTCCTCCTGCCCCGCGCTTGGACTACCTTTCCTCCCCCCCTCCCCTCCCACACTCTTTACCGTAAGTCGCCCCTCCTCCCGCCCTCTCCTCCCATGCGTCCCCTGCCCCCCCCCCTCCTGCTCCTCGCTCCCCGCTCCCTGTCGTGCATTTTGCTCTTGTCCCCGCCCGCCCCCCTCATGGGCCTCCGTCGCCGCGGCTTCCCATCCTGCCGCGCTGCTGGCGCGGTTCCTGCCGTCACGACCATTGTTGTGGCCGCTGGCGCCGCTCCCGGCGCCGCCGCCACCTCATAGTTGACAGTGGCGCCGGCTGCGGCAGGGGCAACAACAGGGACAGCCCCAGCCCACCACCATCCCCATCATTGCCCCCCCCCCCTCCCCCTTCCTCCTCGTAGGCCGTCGCTCACGGTGTCGCCCACGCCCTCCCGACTAACCACCCAGCCCTCCCCTTTCGCCCGCGCTCAGATGGACGGAAAGTTCACTTCTCTCCACGCCCAGGCGGCCTCCCTCTCCATCGGTGGTGAGCGCATCTCCGGCGACGCCGTTCGCCAGCAGAATGGTGCGCCCACTCGCATTCTTCCCTCACATTCCTTTGTCGTGCCCTGATGGGGCTTCCCTTCTGTGCCGGCCATCACCTGTCGCCAGACACTCACCCCCCCCACCCCCCTTCCCCGCTCGCACCATGCCCTCGCATGTGCTCATATGTCACGCACATACCCCACCAGTCACCGCCGTCATGGCCATTGCCAACATCGTCAAGAGCTCCCTGGGTCCGCTCGGCCTCGACAAGATGCTCGTCGATGATATCGGTGTACGCCCCTTTCTTCAGCGCCATCCCGCGTCCTCCCTTCAGCCATCTCGCCCCCTCCCCCCTCCTTCCCCTCGGTCACTCACTCCCCCTTTCTGTGCTCTCGCTCATGGCCCCCTCTCCCCTCTCTCCCCCCCCCCTCCCCCTGGCCTGCAGGACGTCACCGTCACCAACGACGGCGCCACCATCCTCAAGCTGCTCGATGTCCAGCACCCCGCGGCCAAGGTCCTTGTCGAGCTGGCCGAGCAGCAGGACAAGGACGTCGGTGATGGCACCACCTCCGTGGTCATCATCGCTTCGGAGCTTCTGCGCCGCTCTTACGACCTGGTCCGCAACAAGATCCACCCGACCACCATCATCAGCGGCCTGCGCATTGCCAGCCGCGAGGCGTGCAAGTACATCGCCGACAACCTGACCACCAAGGTGGACGACCTCGGCGCCGACTGCCTGATCAACGCCGCCAAGACTTCCATCTCCTCCAAGATCGTCGGCTCCATCGACTCGGACTTCTTCGCCAAGGCCGTTGTCGACGCCATGCTGGCCGTCAAGACCATCGATGCCCGTGGCTCGGTCAAGTACCCGGTCGGTGCGGTCAACGTCCTGAAGCAGCACGGCAAGAGCGCTCGCGAGTCCATCGTCCTCGATGGGTATGCTCTCAACTGCACCCTGGCCTCCCAGAACATGGTCCGCTCGATCAAGGGTGCTCGCATTGCCTGCCTGGACATCAACCTCCAGCGTGCGCGCATGTCCCTCGGTGTGCATGTCGTCATCAACGACCCGGACAAGCTGGAGGAGATCAAGCAGAAGTACGTGGCTACCATGTGCCATGCCATGGTGATGGCGGCCGCTGTTTTTCTTCCTTTTGCTGGCCATTTCCCCTCCCCTCCTTGCGCCCTTGTTTCCTTTCCCCCCCCCCCTCTCTCTCTGACACACCTGTCACCCTTCTCTTCTTTCTCTCCCCTCCCCCCTCTCGCCCTCGCCCTCGCCCTCGCGCACGCACAGGGAGATCGACATCACCCGCCAGAAGATCCACAAGATCCTGGCCTCCGGTGCCAATGTCATCCTCACCACCAAGGGCATCGATGACTCGTGCATGAAGTTCTTCATTGAGGCCGGTGCCATGGCCGTTCGCCGGTGCCTGCGCGAGGACCTCGAGCGCATTGCCACCGCCACCGGGGCTTCGCTCATTTCCACCCTCGCCGACCTCGACGGCGAGGAGACCTTCGACGCGTCGCTCCTTGGCCACGCCGACGAGGTGTCCCAGGAGCGCCTGGCCGATGATGAGCTGATCCTCATCCGCGGTACCCGTGCTCAGGGGTCCTCTTCGCTGATCCTGCGCGGCCCCAATGAGTTCATGCTGGACGAGATGGAGCGCTCCGTGCATGATGCCCTGTGCGTGGTCAAGCGCACCCTCGAGTCTGGCCGTGTGGTGCCCGGCGGTGGCTGCGTCGAGTCGGCCCTGTCCATCTACCTGGAGAACTATGCCACCACCCTCGGCTCGCGCGAGCAGCTGGCCATCGCCGAGTTCGCCCAGGCCCTGCTCATCATCCCCAAGGTCCTGTCGGTCAATGCTGCCCGCGACTCGGTGGATCTGGTGGCCCGCCTGCGTGCCTTCCACCATGCGGCCCAGACCGACCCGGCCCATGCGCACCTCCGCCACAGCGGCCTGAACCTGGTTGACGGTGAGATCCGCGACAACCTGGCCGCCGGTGTTCTGGAGCCCGCCATGTCCAAGATCCGCAGTCTGCGCGCCGCCACCGAGGCCGCCATTGCCATCCTGCGCATTGACGACCTGATCAAGCTGGAGCCGGAGAACCCCGAGGGCGGTGCTGGCGGCCACGCCGGTCATGGCCACTAAATGTGTGCGCGTGTATGTGTGTGTGTGTGTGTGTGTGTGTACATGCACACTCACACCCACACCCACACTCTCTCTTTCTCACTCACTCACGCGCAGAGCCCCCACACGGGCGGTCTGTGTATGTGTGTATGTGTGTGTGTGTCTGTGCGCATCGCTGCGCGCGCGCGCGCGCGCCGCGTCCTGTCCTTGCCCCCTCTTCTCCACCTGGTCGCTTTCCTTCTGTCTCCCTCTCTTTCTTCGATTGTTTCGCTTGGCCGTTGTTTGTGCGGGCTGCGCCCGGCGTGCGGCCCCCCCTCCCCACCTCCCCTGGCCTCCTCTTCCTCCCCTCTCCCCCCTTTAGACCGCCCCCTCTTGTACAAGTTCGTTCTTGGGAGCAGTTGATGTTCCGGGCAACCCCCTTCTCCGCACAGCAGCGCCTATGTTCATGTCCCCTCCCTTCCTCCACTATACTTCTAAAATATCTTACTCCATCCCGTCTTCCCGGAGGGGGGGGTGGGCATCAGAGGGGGCCGGGACGCGGGCGGGTGGGGGTGGTGGTGGGGGCGTGCACGATGTGCCTGGGGTTTGAATGCGGGAGGCGGGGCGGCGGTCCAGCCGGCATTTCTTCCCCTTTCCCGTGCCATTGGTGGGGCCCCGGGTGTGGGTGCGAATCTTAACCGAGGGAATCTTAACTGTGGCGAGCTCCGTGGGGTGGCCGGGGCCGGAGGCAGCGACTGTCGTCTCTCAGGACCTGGCTGTGGGTGGGCATCTCTGCCCTTCCCCATGGGGGTGGGCTTGGAGAGGCCTGGCAGTCTTGGGAAAGGACCGGTGGGCGTGCGGGAATTGCCCCCGCCCACCCCTCCCTCGCCCCGCGTCCCCCCCTCCGGGACCGGGAGAGCCAAGGACACCTGCTGGCCAATATCGGCGCGCAGGGCGGGGCTGCGGGCATGCTCCGGCACACCCTCCCCCCTTTGGGTGCGGGCTTCTTCCCAACGCGGAGGTCTGGGGACGGGCGGAGGGCGGCGTGCCCCCCCTCGATCAGGAGCTGGAGTCCATTAATTGTGTGCCAGCCGCCGCGCCCAGGTAGCCCGTGCTAGCCTTGGCCAGGCCCTTGGTCGGCGGGTCAGCCAGGCGCAAACGGGCGTCTCCGTCCTGGGGGAACGCTGAGAGAGCACCCCCCCCCCCGTAAGGCCAGGACGTCCGGCCCTCCTGCTTGACGCGGGGTCGATCGTCGACCCGTCGGCCCACCCGCCTCGCCGGTCTGTCCGCGCGGCAAACGGATCGCCATGGCTCTTGGCTGACCGCCGTGATATGAGACGACCCGGTCCTGGCCACCCCCCTCC
>NW_009242975.1:2205498-2206864 GCF_000388065.1 Fonticula alba
CCCCCCCCCCCCCCCCCCCCCCCCCCCCCCCCCCCCCCCCCCCCCCCCCCCCCCCCCCCCACCCCCCCCCCCCCCCCTCCCCCCCCCCCCCCCCCCCCCCCCTCTCTCTCTTGCTCCCCCTTCCTCCCACCCCCACCACCCCGACAGCCTTCGACGCCCCGGTTCCAGCCGGCGCCGCCTACAACAATGACTTCGTCCCGGTTGCCACGCAGTCGGTGTCGGCCTACTCGACTGGCCAGTCGCCGCGGATGCCGGACACGCCGATGACCCCGGCGGCCGAGCCGGCCGCCCCGGCTGCCCCGGCGACCGAGGACAAGAAGAACACCTTCTCGGCCCCTTTCTACAAGATCGAGTTCTACCAACAGTACTTCGATGTGGACACGGCCGATGTCGGGTCGCGCATCCTGCACGCGCTTCTCCCCTACCGGCCAAACTTCCTGACCACCGTGGTCCCGCCCGGGGCGCTGGACCTGTACGGCCCCTTCTGGGTGTCGACCACGGTCATCTTCGTCCTCTTTGCCATCGGTAATCTGGCGCACTCGATCAAGGCCTTCGCCGATCCGAACTACGAGTTTGTGCCCGACTTCACCACCCTCCCCTGGGCCGCCACCACCATCTACCTGTACATCCTGCTGGTGCCGCTGGCCGTGTGGGGCATCTTCCGCTACTTCGATACCAAGCTCTCGCTGGTCCGGTTGTACTCGCTCATTGGCTACGGCCTCTCGGTTTTCATCCCGATTTCTGTGCGTCGCGCCCTCCTGGTCTCTTCCCACGGTGAGAGGGCTGTTGGCGTGGTCTTCTCGGGTTTTTATTTTTTTATTTTGCGCGTCTGCCCGCGCATACACACCCACCCCCATCCTCCTCCACTTTCCGGGGCTCCCCCTGACCCACGTCCTGCGACCTTCCTCCCTCCCTCTCCCTTCCGGTCGGATTTCCTCGGCCGAACGGCAGATCATTTGTGTCCTCCCCTGGGAGATCGTCAAGTGGGTCTGCACTGGCGTCCTCTTCCTCATCACTAGTACGCACGGGATTTATCCCCCCCCCCCCGCCCCTCGCCCCTCGCGCCATCTGCCACCCGACCTCTCGGGCTCCCCCTCCTGCCTGGCGCCCGGCGTGGGGCCATCCCATCCAGAACCGCGGCCACTTCCAGAAGGGCAACAAGTCCCCCTTCCCGTACCACCCCTCGTCCGGCGATGCCGGCCTCCTGCCCACCTGGGTGCGCGCGCGGGGGCGCCTGTGCGCCCATGAGGCCATCCAGATCTCCCAAGAGGTCTCCACCGAGCTGGGCCTCTGGCCCCTGAAGACCGAGCCGGCGGCCGGCACCGATGCCGAGGCGACCACCGTCGGCCCCGATGCCGACGCCGAT
>NW_009242975.1:2206889-2211160 GCF_000388065.1 Fonticula alba
CCCCCTCCTCTTCCGTGTCTGTGCATGCATTCCCCGGTCACCCGCCTCTGCGCCTGCCCCCGCGCCCGTACCTGCCCCCGCTTCGACTGACTCCTCGCAGCCCTGTTCATGACCTCCAACATCTGGGTTGCCGCTTCGGCGGCCGGCGCACGGTCTACCATCCTTCTGTCGGTGTGCGGTGGGCTGGCTGCCATCAACGCCGGCATCGCGCTGCTTTTCAAGTTCGTCTTCTTCACCTACAAGTCGGTGATTGTCGCCCCCTGAGACCGTGTTGGTGGCCTGGCTGCCACACCACTGCGCAAGTCGGCGGTCTGTGGTCTTCCTTCCGGTCCCCGTATCTTCGCCTCTCTCTCCCTCCCCTCACCAGGGTATGCTCGTCGTACGGGGGATGCGGGAGGACCGGCGGCTCCTCATGCACATTGCGCTCGAAAAAAAAAAAAACAAACACCCAACTCAATAAAATCTTCCCAAACAAAGTTTTTCTTCCTGCCTCTGAGTCTGGGCACGGGCTCCATGGTCCCTCGCACTGCTGGTGTATTTCGACTGCAAGGGCGTTTCCCGAGCGACAGTAACAGCAACAACAACAGCAGCAGCAACAGCAGCAGTGCAAACAGAAGCAGGAGCAAGGTGCGGCCGAATGCAATTCAGCGCTTGTGGGCCGCTTGACGCATGTACCAAATCCCGTCGGCCCTGGTGGATTGTTTGTTGATCTGTTGTTGTTGGGATTTGGAAACAATTCGTTCGAGAATCTCCCCGGTGCCTCGAACGAGTCTATACCGGACATGGGCACGCACAAATATTCATGCAGTCGGAGCTCGGCTGGTCAGCAACAGCCTGGAGGGCGAGCCGGTATGCGGGGAAATCAAATTGGATCGTTTGGCTGAGGGGGAGGGAGAGGAGCGAGAAAGGGAGAGAGAGAGAGAGAGGACGTACCTCATGCGGCCTGTTTCCTCGTCATACTTTTCACTGATGGTGTTGTAGAGTTTGTCATACTGGGCCGGAGTCATGGGGCCGAAGGAGGCGGCCGGAGTGGCCGGCGGATCGCGCGGGATACTCTGCGTTCCCTGGGCACCACTCGAGCTGGTGGTGGGTACTGGCGGCGGGGGACCATGACTCGGGCGGTTCAGGGGCAGACCTGGCGGAGGGGCTTGTGGGACCGGTGGGGCCGGTGGGGGCGGCGAGCGACTCCTGCTACTGGAGTTGGAGCTGTGGCGACGGGACCGCCGGCTGTGTGTGCGGCGGGACGATCGCGTCGGGGAGGAGCGATCCCGGCGTCGCGAGCGTCTTGATGAGTCCCTGCGCCTGGATCGGGACCGGGACCGTGAGGCTGAGCGATTGCGTGAGCGATCCCGGTCACGCCGGCTAGACCTCCGCCGGCCACGGCTGCGGCTGCGGCTGCGGCTGCGGCTGCGGCTGCGGGTAGGACTGTGACTGCGACTGCGACTGCGGCTGCGGCTGCGACTGCGCTTGCTCCTCCGAGAACGTCGCCGCCTCCGATCGTGGCTGCGGCTGCGGCTGCGACTGCGATCGCAGCTACGATCACGGCTACGGCTGAGCTCGCGGGCATACTTGCGAGTGTGCTTGTCGGAGCTACGTCGGCCCCGGTCACGGCTGCGGCTGCGGCTGCGACTGCGATCGCGATCAGGGCGCGAGCCCCGTCGGCCGCCGTCCGGGTCCGGAGAGTGGTCCCGCCTGGACATGGCCATCAAAGAACCACAACAATCGGGCAGCGAGGAATGGCGAAGAAAGAATGGGCCTGTGAAGGAGAGGCAGAGAGGGAGGTTGAAGGGAGACGGCGGCCAGGATATCTGAGACCACTCCATCCCCACGGATGGACCAGCCGTGGCTGAAAAGACCTCTGAACCCACTGCTCCCAACGTATGGGCAAGAGTCGAATGTTGTTGGGGTTTTATTTTCTATGTTCTATCGGTATTCGATTGAGGGACAAGGTGGCCCCTCCCCTCCACATTGGTTCCATCTTCACCCGTGAAGATGGGGAGGGGGGGGGGGGGGGTGCGCATGGTGGGGGGCGGCGTCATGAGAGGAGGAAAAGCAAGCATCTTGCCCAGTCTTGTGAGGATGGGTAGGTTATGTAGGCAGGTAGGGCTTTCCTTTTCCCGACCAGGACACGCGGGCACTCACGCAGCGAGAGGGGGCGGGGGAGAGAGGGGAACAGGAAGATCGGTCCCTGCTTTGCTGGCGCGACTTAGTGGGGCAGCACCGAGGCCAGCAGGCCGGCGACCGGTTGGATCAGCCAGTCCGGCACAAAGCGCAAAGTCCAGTCGATACGCCCGCCGGTGAGAGTCCGAGCAGCAGCCAGACACCCATGCTGCGAGTGCCAGTAGTGCGCATTGACGAGGCCACGCCAGTGCGACAGGGCGGCAAGCACCACACAAAAGTGGAAAAGCTGATGCGAGCTGAGGAAGAAGTCGAAGCGCCCCGGGGCATACTTCTCCGGCGTGCGGGTGGCATAGAGCGAAGCCCCGAGCAGGTAGAAGAAGGCCATGCCGGCCATGTTGCTGATGGAGGCCTGGCAGGTTGACATGTGCCGGAGGAGATCCCAGGCGGAGGAGTGTCAGATCGCGGATCCGTGTCTGCGAGCAAGTGTCGCCCCCCCCCCCCCCCCCCCCCCCCCCCCGGAAGACATTTGGCCCGTGGTCCTGTCGGGTGGAGGCGCCCGCGGGATGCGGGGCCAGGAGGGGAATTTGAGAGGGGGGGGGGGGGGGGGGGGGCGCGCGCGCGCGGGAGAAGGAGAAAGCAGAGCACGTACCGCTCCATAGGCGCGGGTGTAGCCCATCGCAATCAGCACATGGAAAAAGGGCAGGGCACCGGAGACACTCATGGTGACAAAGAGGATGGCCCGCTTGGCGCGGAAGGTCGGATGGAGGAAGCTTTTCCGCAAGACCATGGGCAGGAGCGGGATGGCCGGCGCCGCGGCCAGAGCCAAGTAGACCCACTTCAGGAGGCCAGGAGCACAGCCGAGAGCATAGTACAGGGCAGGAATGACAGAGCCGACGATCATGGTCATGATACCGAGGTAGTCACAGCGGTTCATGGTCTCGCTCACCTCGACCGAGTGATCGCTATGACGTGCGAGCAGCAGGGAGACAGCGGCCGAAGAGAGAGAGAGAGGGGCAGGGGGGGGGGGGGGAAGGATGCGGTGTGGGTTGGTCAGTGTGGGCCGCCGCCGCGAGGTGGAGGCAAGGCCAGGGGCCCATTGGGAATGCGGGGGCGCACCAAAACAGATGGAAGGACGAAGACAGCAGGAGCATTGACACGGCACACACGAAGAAGACCCCGAACATGACCTTATCGCCGAGGGTCAAGTCCGCGTAGACTGGCGCATAGCCGGTGAAGGTGAGGATGGCCACGCCGATGAAGAAGACCGCCGCCAGGAGGTGCGAGTAGATGTTGCCGGTTTCGTTGTGCAGGAAGAAGAGAGACTTGATGTCGGTCAGGAAGGACCCATCCGAGATTCGGTACCCGGAGAGGATCCATTCATTGTCTTTGCGCCATTCCTCCAGCTCATCGTATGTCATGAGATTCTGCCGGGGCCAAGAGGCAGGGGGGTTAGCGAGGGAGGGCAGGCGTGCGCGTGCGCGTACGCGTATACGGGGAGCGCAGGAGAGAGGGGCAGGAGGAGGGCCAGCATGGTGGCAGATGGGCACAGACACACCTTCTTGAGGTAGGCGATTGACGGGCGCTTCGGGTGGCGCTTGGGCGGCTGGTGGCTGTGATGCCGGCAGGCGTGGTCCTTCAGGGGGTGGGAGTTCTGCTGGTGGGACATTGGCAGGCTGGCGTCGGAGGCGGCAGCCTGATCGATGGCCATCGAGTCCAGGGAGGAGGAAGAGAGTAGAGCCTCGGTGGACTCGTCGGTGCCACCGACAGCGGTCACAGGGCCAGCCATGGGACGCCGGCGAACGGGAGCGGGGTCAACCACCATGTCTCTCGGGCCGCGCGGGGGTATACGGCGGCAGCGGCTGTGGCTGGGTCGTAGCGTGTGTTCGAGCTAGAAGGGGCGACAAAGCGAGGGGAAGGGAACGCGGTCGGGCAGGGGGGGGGGGAGCAGGTAACGGGAGAGAGTGGGCGAGAGCAGATGCCCGAGTTGCCACGGATGGGCACCCGTCCTGCGCAGGCGGCTGAAAGGGGCAGTCAGCCAGGCGGGGCCCGTGCCCCGATCCGAGGACAGTGGGAGCAGCCGAAGGTCCCCCCCCCCCGGGTTGGTCTGTGTCTATGTGTGAGGCAGGGGTGACAGAATGTCCCAGGTCAAA
>NW_009242975.1:2211170-2212004 GCF_000388065.1 Fonticula alba
GTGAGGCAGGGGTGACAGAATGTCCCAGGTCAAATTGTTTGGGTGCCCCGTTTTTTCCCTATTTTTGTGGTTGGGGGTGTTTTGGGGGGGGGGGGGGGGGGGGGGGGGGGGGGCAGGCAAGCGGCTGGGGCCCCAACCACCGTGCGTGGATGCGTGTGTGGGCAGGAGGAAAGATCGCTTGCGGGAAAAAGGCGGGGCCCAGCGCACTGCTTATCCAACCGCCGGCCCTGCCTGTTTCCGGCCAGCGCCCCCCCCCCCCCCCCCCCTGCTACCGGTTACTCGTCTTCAGGGTGGCGGCGGCCAGAGGCATCGCCGCCACTGTGCCGATCGCTGGCGGGGGAGATCGGTGCTATGGGGTAAAAAAGCTCACGCGCGCCAACAGCATGAGGCGGGGGGAGGGGGCTGGCCCCAAAGCGGCCCTGCCGGGCCCTGGGGCACGGGCGCCAGTCGGCAGGAGGCAGCCCCAAACGGCAGCCACCGATCCCTGCGGCTCGCTTGCTGCTGGTGCCGCTCCGAGACCTGGCGGGCGACTCGAGCGGTGTTGGTGCGTTGCGCGTGTCCCATGCTGGCGGCTCCCCCCCCCCCCGGGCCTGCCCCTGCCAGGGCCGGGCCTTTTCGCGTGTCGTCTGAATGGTCTCTCTAAGTACAACCCCGCGTGCCCGAGGGAGGGGGGGGAGCATGGGGTGGCATTTCGCGGTCCGGAAGCGGGCGCCCCCTCCCCAGGCGGCCGGGCCTGTGCTTGGCCCCCGCTCCCGCCTATCGCACCCCATTTTTTTCAGACGCCTAGCCGTGTGTACCGGTACCGCCTTCTTGTGGAGGCCTGTGAGGGCCGCC
>NW_009242975.1:2212343-2218699 GCF_000388065.1 Fonticula alba
CCCCCCCCCACGAGAGGCAGGGTGCCTGCCCGCGGGACTGTGTTTTTTCTGCAGGGCTGCGCGTCAGTCCCCCGCCCGGCCCCGGGCACCGTCACCCGGATGTCAGACTCCCTGCCCGCTGGCGATCTCAGGTCCGGCTGTGCTCCTGGGCCCTCCTGCTGGGCATACAGCCCAGGCCAAGAAATCGGGCTACCCCCCCTCCCCCCCTCCTGGGCCCGTGTTTTGGCGAACTGCGCGCCCCAGAGGGCCAGGGGTGCGAGGCCGACCCGGGGCGCCTCCCACGCCGAAGGCACACACGCCCCGCGCCCGTGCTGGGAGTTTCTTCGGCCTTCCAAGAGCCAGACGCTGCACCGCGGATGGGCGCCGGGTTCGTCCGGTCCGTCTGAAACAGCACGGCGCGCATCCCGCCCGCATTGACGCCGCAGAGCAGACCCTGCGGAGAGGGCACCCGGTGGGGGCGTCGGCTCGTCGGCCCCCGGATATGTGTGCCCCACAGCGTGCCGGCGGCGGATGCCCGCCTCTCGGTCCTTTCCCCGCTGTGGATGGGCTAGGCTAATGTGCCTGTCCGAAAAAAGGATCCACCTGTATGTGCGCGTGTGCGTGTCATCACTGCTGGGTGTATTCTTGGCGCGTGTGCTCCACGCTGGGCCGGGAAGGAGACGGAGTGGGGGAAAAAGGCCCCATCGATGCGGCAGGGTGTGCGCACGGAGGCGCGGCCCTGATCACACGGAGGACCCGTGCCGATGCGTGACTTGGAAGATAGATAGGATAAATACCATTTGACCAAGGCATGCTAAGCCCTGCCCGACCGGGCGGGCGAAGAGTGCACAAAGCATGAAACATGCTTTTCGCAAGGCTGGCCCTGTGCGCGGGAGATCGCAGACGGCGACCAGCGCAGGCGTGGCTCCGGTGCCCTTTCTCTCTCTCCCCCCCCCCCCCCCCCCCCTCTCTCTCTCTCTCTCTCTCCTAGCCCTCATACACGTAGACGTACATTCGCAGACATGCCGAGGAATCTGCCAACCACCGCGGCCTGGGCGTTCCCGCGTGCCTCGCAGCCCAACCAACATCCCACATCTGACATCCAACATCTGAGCCTCCCCGCTGAGTGCGATTCCTGAGGCCTCAGCCCCACCTCCTCGGCCCTCTTGCGCCAAGGAGCCAGCCCGTGAGCGGAGGTGCTTCGGCGGCTTTACCCTTGAGAGGGTATTCTTCTTGGAACATGCAAGGCCGCATGTGGTCGACATATGTGTCCCCTTGCCCTTCTCCTTGCCCTTCTCCTTGCCCTTCTCCTTGCCTCCCTCCTGGCCCCTCTCTGCCTCCTCCACCGTCCCCCTTCCGCCCCATCTCCCCGCTACCCCCCCCCATCTCTCTCTTCCTCTTCGTCTTCCCCCCTTTTTCATCATCACACTTGATCGGGCGGATGTCCGGTTCATATCGACCGGAGGTGGGTAAGATCGAGGGTGCCGGCGCAGAGGGCGCACCACCGCCGGGCAAGCCCCCGATCTCTGGCTCCCTTGACGCCGAGGAGCCGGGGCGGTCGCCATCCGCCCGGCGTACGGCGCGTCCGGGACTCCTTCCACTGCGCGCGTCTGAGCGCATGTCCCCCTCGCGCACGCCCTCCCGGCGTCTGGCGCCCGGGAGCCCGCGCTCGCCGATCCAGCAGTTGGTGCAGGAGCTCCAGCGGGACACTCTGACGGATCATGACATCTATTCGCTGGCCGCGCCGGCGGGTGGGGGGCCTTTGCGCGATGGCGTTGGTGTACCCCTCGGCTGGGCATTCAGTCGGGCGGGTTTGCCCTCGCAGCGCATTTCGGGCCTCGGTGGGTGCACCTTTCCGGGACCTCCTTCGCCCCACTCCGCCGCTTGATTGTCACTGACTGCCTCTTGTCGGTTTCCCTTTCCCCTCTGTCGCCGGTCCCCTGTGCCGACCATGTAGATTCCTTCCAACTGATGCAGCAGCCCCAGTCAGACCATGGATTCCCCATGGCCGGATCCTTCTCCAGCATACCGGCTCCCCCTCCGCCGGTTCTGTTGCCCTCTTCGCGCAATGCGTCCGGCATGTCCTCCAGTTCGGTGATGGAGCAGCTGCTCCGGACGGGGGACTTCTCGTCACTTTCCTCCGCCGGAAGTGGGTCCCCCATCCCCGGCTTGCCGCAGGGCGCGAGGCCTTCCCTTTCGATGGGGGAAAAGCCGCCGCCGGCGCCCCTCTTCCTGGACTCGCGACCGGTCGCAGCGGCCGCGGTGGCAGAACCAACAGCACCAGCAGCACCAGCAGCACCAGCAATGGCAGCGGCGTCAAAGACCACGGCGGAGACGGCGATGGCCATTGATGCGCCAGCCGTAGCAACGACCACACCCGGTGCCCCGGTGGCGCCCGGGGTTGTCCGGCCGTCGACGGCACCATGCCCGGTGTCGGAGCCCACGACCGCCGCCTCTGGCCCGGAGGAAAATGCCTGTTTGTTGCTGGTGTCGTTGATACTCTCGGTGCCGGTGGCCCGGCCGGCAGTCCGCCGGGTGCTCGATGACCTGAGCCACTTCCCGTCTGGCTTGGCCGGGCTGGCGCGGCGAATGGTCGGACGCCTGAGCACGGTCCTTGGCATGGATTTCAACCTTCCGACGGCCCTGTTGACGGTGGCCCACCGGCACTTCGTGAATTTGGTGTCCCCCGCCTGGAACTGGCTGTTGTACCCGCTGCTCGGGGAGGCTGGACCCAATGGGCCGGTCACCGTGTCGCCGGCTTTGGCTTCCCTTTACTCGGAGCTGGCCGGGCTCCTGGAGCCATTGGCCACCATCCCCCTGGTCGGGCGTGGCTCCGAGACCACCCCTGACGCCGAGCGTCCCGGTATGTTTCGCTGCTGGTGGGGATTTTCCCATGGCGCCGGAGGGGAGAGAGGGAAGGGGGAGGGGGGCAACCTGTCCGGCAATGGGCCCGGCAATGAGTCCGGCAATCAGTCCGAACGTCTTCCCCTGTCTCTCGCGCTTTTCTGACTGCCCCCCATCCTGGCGGTCGATATGTGGGCCCTGCGTCGATCGATGTCCGACCAGAATCACCACAGACCGACGACTGGGCGCACTGCCCGGCCACGAGGCGCGGCACACAGGCCATCCAATATCTAATGCACCCGGGCATGCACCGGCCATTGTCACAAATGCTGTCACATGCGATGGCCGCGCAGGAGCACTTTGCCGAATCGGCCATCGGGGTGGTGGTGCTGCTGGCCCTGCGGCATGCGGCACACACGGCCGATTCGTTGGTGATGGAGTTCCCTCCTGGCATGGCGGTGTCGGCCGCCTCGCTGCCATTGATCCTCGGACAGATCCAGCGGCGTCTGGCCACATTGCAGACGTTGGCCTTCAGTGGACTTGGAGGGCCCAGCCCGGTCGGGGTGGCCGGGTCGGCCGGGTGGTTTGCCCGGCCCTTCGCGGGGCTGGACACCAGCTCGCCGATCATGCCCGGGCTGGGCTCCTCATCACCGCCGCTGTTTCGGAGTGATGCATCGTCTCCGCGCCCGGATGGCGAGTCTCCGTCACTGCAGTCCCGGCTGCCGGCCGACCTGCGGCCAGACCCGCGGCCGGATCCCCACGACCTGGCCCTGAATGATCCCCTTGAAAGTACGAGGCTTGAGAATGGCCGAGGTCCGGACTCCCCGAGGCCGGCACTTGGCGGCCCCAGCGGGCCGGCGGCGTCCGGGGCCCCGGGGTCCCTTCCTTTGCCGGATTTGCCGCCGGTGTCGGCTGCTGGAAATCCGCTCGATTTGCCGGCAGCCTCGACCTCCGCCGGCAGCGGGGCCGGATCCCCGCAGCCGTCCAGCCTCTTGGAGCTTACTCAGCCAACTGCCCCGGCGGCGGTGGCAGCGGCGGCCACAGGGCCCACCACTCCGGCGCATCGGCTCCATCACTCACATCATCATCGTCATCTCGCAGGTTCTGTGCCTGGTCCTGGGGCTTCCTTGAGCTCGCTCATGGCGGCTGCCGCCAATGTCGCCGCGACACGGGTCCATGCGGCCGGCACGCCGGATCCCCGGCCCACAGCCCAGTCGACCGCCGTGTTGGGCGGCGAGGCGGCTCTTTCCTTGGCTGGTGGGGCCGGCCGATCGACGGCCGGTGCCGAGCCGGTCAGCGAAAGCGTCGTGGTCGGCGAGTCCCCGCATCGCCAGCAGTCCGGGCCGGATGGCGTCCTGAGCGCGGCCTCGCCGTCCAGCCCGTCAGAGCCCCCTTCCACTTCCGATGGGACCCCCTTCGAAATCTTGACCTTGAACTTGAGCCCGGTGCGCGCCCGGTTTCTTCGGCCCCTCAGTAATGCCACTTCTCTGCCGGTCGGTCTGGGGGGGGGGGGGGGGAACAGAAGCGGCCACGGAAGCGCATGCACACGGAAACAGACATGGCCCATGCGCCAGATCCGGTCCTGCACCCGTGCCCCCGGGCTCTCTTCCACGCCCCGCTCCACATCTCGCCCTACCCAGCCAGCCCCGGGGATTGGTGTGTGCTGCTTTGGGCGGCGGTGATGGCCGCTACTGACGTATGAGACTCAGGCTCCTGCGTGATGTCCGGGAGCATCACACCCCCGGGGCAGGGAAACTGCCTCCAGCCCCCACGGGAGGGCGGAGAGGGGGGCGGGGGCAGGGGGGGCGGGCGTCCAGCCCAGCATCGCTTCCGGGAAACCGCCACCGGTGGCTAATCACCGGCGCGCGCTCCTCGGGGGGGGGCCAACCGGGGGGGGGGGGGGGGGGGCCCACCGGGTTGCCGGTTCGCCTCCGCCTCGCTTACTGACCTCTTCCCCCCCCTCCCCCCCCCCTCTTGACATGTGGTGCGTGAATGCGGTGGCAAAAACAAACGGACAAACAAACCAACCAACCAATATGCCCAGCTGGGCCCCGATGGCACCACCTCGCGAGTCAGTCTCTTTGGGTGTTCGATCTGTGCCGCCGACAACCCCTACGGGCATTATTCGCCGGCGGAGTGCCCAACCAGCAGCTTCGAGTTGGTCCCCGGCACGGCAAGTGCCCTGTGCCAGGCAACATCCCCGGGAGAGGAGGCCCGGCGCCGGGGCCATGCACCGGGCTGCATGTGTTTCTGGTTCGAGGGGACGCCACAGCTGGCGGACCATCTGATCAATGTCCACCTCCGGCGGCTGAAGGGCCGGCCGGGGCTGGAGGCCATCTCGGCTGCCGATGAGCTGGCAGATGCCGACAGCTGGCCGGCCACTCCGGGGGCCTTGTCTCCGCGGGCGGCGCTGGACTCCAATACCAGTGTGCACACGCGGCCGCCGCCATTGCCGCCGGCCCTGATCCGATCCCTTCGGGACCCGGAGCGCGAGGAGCTGAAGGCCAAGTCCTCGGTGTCCTCGACGGTGGTGCTGTCCAAATCACGGGAGAGCTTCGGCCAGGCGCTGCCACAGCTGCGGTACATCAGTCGGTTCCAGTGCTGCTTTGCCAATTGCTCGTACGTGGCCCAGTCCGATCGGCGGTTCCTGCTCGTGACGCACCTGCGCAAGCACTTCCCCTCGGCGGCCTTCAAGTGCCCGATCTGTTCGCAGTCCTACCGCCACTCGCAGAGCCTGCGCAAGCATATGCGCCGCGCGCATGACATGTGACAAGCATGTCCTCCGCTGGGCAGGCCGCAGGACGAGCGATCTGTGGATGTGGATGTGCGCGCGAGCGAAATGTGTCCTTGTTCTGTGTCGCTCCTTGCGCGTCTCCCCGCCCCTCCTCTCGGGCCAGAGAGCAGGGCGGGCCAGGAAAAAAATAAAATAAAATACACGGGTCTTTTCCTCCTGGCTTTCCCTTTTCCCTGGGGGCCTTCCTCCGTCTCTGTCGGCTTTTCCGAGCTCGGGTCCGGATCTCCCCCTCCACCCCCCGCCCCCCACCTGGCCGGCTGCCGTGCCAGCATATGCCAACGTATGAATGAAACATTTTCACCGTCGGCGCGATCGGGCGGTACTTTGCGCACATAATACGTAAGTGCCCCGGAATGCCGCGCTCCATGGGGGATGGCCAGGATGTTGGGTGTTTGCGCGGGACGCCGTGGGCCCGTGCGGCGGAAGTTCCTGCCGGCCGGCGGCGGG
Source organism: Fonticula alba (assembly GCF_000388065.1). Classification (NCBI taxonomy): domain Eukaryota; order Rotosphaerida; family Fonticulaceae; genus Fonticula; species Fonticula alba. Next base: position 2,218,408 of record NW_009242975.1, read on the forward strand.
GTGGCGAGGGGTGAGGGTGGAATTGCCGGCCTCCTCCTGTTGCTGCTCGCAGGTCGCGGCCCCTAGCAACCCTCCCCCGGCCTGGCCGGCCCGGCCCGGCCCGGCCCTCCCGGCCCCTCCCTCGGCTGGCCACTTGCCATGTGGGGGCTGGTGCGAACACCGATGCTCCCGGGCTTTGGGCCCCTGGCTGCCCCCCGTCCCCCCCCGCCCCCCCCCCCCCCCCCCCCCCTCCTGCACCGGCCCCAGGGCGCTCTCTCGGGCGATGGACGAGCCGGCGGACCTGGCCAGCCCC
>NW_009242975.1:2218823-2220151 GCF_000388065.1 Fonticula alba
GGGGGGGGGGGGGGGGCACCTTGCCCCAGAGGTGAGTAAGCCACGGCCTGGCAAGGCCGCATGGTGACCCCGGACCATCCGGGGCTGTCCGGAGTCCAAGTGATGCGGCGCCTCGGCCGGTCACTTTCATTCTTCCCATCCCCCTGAATGGGCGTGGGCGTGGCCTCGGCCGTGAGCGTGGCTGTGGTGATGTCCGCCGTGGCTCGTACCTCCGCCGCCCCTCGCTGCGCGCTTCGGTCCATCCCCGGCTTCCGGCCCGCTGCCGGGCCCCCTGTTGCCAAGCCCGACCCGCATCGGAAGTTTATATGGGTGTTGTGCGATCCTTCCCCGGGGGAAGCCCAGGGGCGTGGGTCCGGGCATGAGTGTAAGTGTGCGTAAGTGCGTGTGTGTGCGTGTGTGTGTGGTGGTGGGGGGGGGGGGGGGGGGGGCCCGCCCGGGCCCCCCCCCGGCCGGGTTGGTGGCCCCCACCGCCGGCGGCTTTGGGCCCCCGGCCGGTGGGGAAAGGCGGGGGGGGCGGGGGGGCGGGGGCTGCTTGCCCCGGCGGAGGCTGGCTAGACAGGATCTGCCGGGCCTCCGGAGCGTCGTCCCTCCCCCTCCGGGAAAGAAAGGCGCCGGAAGAGGAATCCTCCCTCGAGGAGGGAGACAGGTGTGTCACCCAGGCAAACTGCCCTGGGGGCCGCCCCCCGCGCCGTGCGGGGTGGCTGCCCTGACGGAGGTTCACCCGCGGGGCACACCGGGCTCGTGAGGAAAGGGGGTTGATGGGAACCATCGACCCATCTCGCTCGACCTTCCTCTTTCTCTCCTGCTGTCGGGCTATGCCTCTCCCGGCTGCTCGCCGCCCTGGGCGCCCCCCCCCCCCTCCCCCTCCCCCTCCCCCTGCCGAGCCTTTAGAGTGCAACACAGTTGGTTCTTCGGCCTGGGGACCGCCAGCCGGTCCCAGCAGAAGGTGGACCCCAGGCAGGCCGTCTTCCTGGGGCCTCTTGCCGGCTGGGGTTTCAGATGAGAGGATGGCCCGAGGCTGAACTTGGCGGGAGCCCCCGGGGGCCGGGTCCTCCTCTGACCGTGTCCCTGTCCCCCCCCCCCCCCCCCCCCGCCTGAGGGGAAAGGGCCGAAACTGGCGAAGCGGGCTGTCTGTGAGGCGCCAGGATGGCCTCGCACAGTTGGAGGGGGCTTGTCTCCCGGGCCGGCCCTCCGCCTCAGGGGCCGGTGGAGGCGCCGTCATATCCTTCCTCCCCCTTCGCCGGCCGGCACACCGGCCCGCCCCCGAACGGGGGACGGCCGACTGACTCACACCACAGGGGCTGAGAGCCTCGCCCGGAGGGGCGGGG
>NW_009242975.1:2220553-2222785 GCF_000388065.1 Fonticula alba
GGGGGGGGGGGGGGGGGGGGGACAACCACCGAACGCAGGCACGCCGCGAGGAATGCCAGAAATATCTGGCCGAGATGGATGAGTGTGTTCGTGTCTGCCTGCCAGATGCCCAGGATTTTTTCCTGTTTGTCCCCCGGCTGCCCCCCCCCCCCCTCGTGCTCGGTCTCCCCCTCTCAGGTGGCTGTGGCTCGAGGGCGCGCCTGGTTTTCACATCCAAAACTGGGAAGTAGACGCGGATGTCCTGCTCCCCCCCCCCTCCGCCGCGCCTCCATCTCCGCTTCGAAGGCTGGGCAGGCTAAACTTTTTTGGGCGCTCCCTCCGAAGGCGGCTCCTCAAGAGGGCTCACTACTCTTCCCTGCCTCTCCCCCCCCTCCCTCCTCTTGTTGCTCCCCACTGCGCCTTTTCTCGCCCCTCAGCCCCCCTGCCTCCCCTTCGCCGGAGCCCGTGAGAGAGCGTTTGTACCTGTGTGTGCTTGCTCGCGCGTGTGTGGCCGCCTGCCCTCCCCGCCGCGGTTTTTCTTTTCATCATGTCGACTCCCCCCGATGCCGAGGCCTCGGCTGCCCAGCCGGCGGCCTCCGTCCTGATCGCCGTGATCCTCCCCAAGCGGTCGATCCGGAAGACCTTCCGCTTTGACCCGGTGCGTGTGTCGTCTACACCTGTGGCCCGCCCCCCCCACCCAACTCTCGCATGGTTCCTGCCCCCTGGCCGGGGTGGGTCTTTTTTTTTGCTCCGGCTTGAGCCCCCTTCCTCCCTCTCGCTCCTGCCTCTTTCTCTCTCTCTCTCTCTCTCTCCCCTCCCTTCCATTGACACGAGGGGCCATGTGGACAGAACAAAAGCATCTTCGAGATCAAGAGCGAGCTGCCGGAGAAGCTCGGCCTGGGAAACCTCGGCCGCCCAGCCGCCGGGGCCTCCGTCAAGTGGGCCTCCTCCAGCCCGGATGACGATCAACTCATCAACCCGGCCAATTACGGGCTCCTGGAGATCCACGGCTCCAAGGGGTCTGGCGCGTACTTCCTGGATGACCGACGCCAGCTGGGCGCGTACAACTTCCCAGACAGCGTGCGCCCCCTCCTGCCCTCCTCAAGCCTGGGATCGGCTCTTGATGCATTCATTCCACATGGACTTCTCTCTCTCTCCCTCTCTCGCCCTGACCGGTGTGTGTCGCCTGCGGCCCGAAGACGGCTCTGGAGTTTGTGCCCAAGCGGCGCTTTGCCTCGGAGAAGGAGTTCCAGCTGAATGCCAAAAACAACACCCGACGCAATCAGAAGGCTCTCATCGAGGCGGTCATGGCCAAGAGCATTCGCAAGACGCGCGAGCTCCTGGACAAGGGTCTCGATCCGAACTTCACCTTCGAGAATGGAGGTGCGTCTGATGCTGCGCGCCGACTCACGAATGCCCCGGCCACAGCCCTCGCCCCGCCTCTCCTTCCCCTCTGCCGCCGGAAAAATCCCCGGCACGCCCCTTCGGAGGCCCTTAAATTTTACACAGCCCGTGCTCCTCCTTCGCCATTCCGAGCTCACACTTACACTCCCTGTGTTCTGTCGACGCGGGCGCGCCTCCCCCCCCCCTCCTCCCTCCCGAAGAAACCCCCCTCGCGGTGGCCGCGGCCAATGACGACACCGAGATGATCTTGCTGCTGGTGCAGCAGGGCGGTGCACATCTGGACTATTTCTGCGCCACCGACGGCCGGACCCCCCTGCATCGGGCGGCGCAGCGCGCGGCCACCCGAGCAACCTCCCTGCTGATGGACCTGGCAGCGGCCAAGAGCAGCACCGCCCCGGGCGTGGCCTTCCCCGATCGCCCAATCCAGCCGCTGCATTCACTGCCATCGCTCGGGTCCGGGGCCACCCCGCTGCTGGATGCCTGCACGGCCGGGTGTGTTGGCAGTGTTCGGGCCCTCCTGGAGGCCGGAGCCCGGCCAAGCGTCCAGCGCCAGGTGACCGACCTCTCGCAGCCCATCATCCCGGATAACACCCCTCGCGCGGCGCCGGCCCACAACCCGGCCTATCTGGGGGAGCTCCATGCCGCCTGCCACAGCAGCAGTCACGAAGTGGTGGAGTTGCTGCTCGGGCCGCCGGGGCTGGCTGACCCGGACGTCACCAATGAGACTGGCAACACGCCGATGCACGTGTGTGCCATTGGCAACCAACGCGAGTGTCTGCAGCATCTGATGCGTGCCGGTGCGCCTTACTTTCGGCCTCTTCCCCCTCTCTCCTCTCTCTCCTCTCTCTC
>NW_009242975.1:2222995-2224904 GCF_000388065.1 Fonticula alba
CCTCTCTCTCCCCTCTCTCTCCCCTCTCTCTCCCCTGTTTCCCCCTCGTTATCCTTCGCTCGCTCGCTTGGCGCGCACATCATCCCTGCCGTGTCTTCCATCAGTTGCGCTGACGCATCCCCCCCCCCTCTCCCCCGCTGTCGTCCAGGTTGCGTGCGGAATTTCACCAACCGCGCACATAGCACCGCCGCACAGACCGCTGTGACGTGCGGGTTTTTCTCCATTTCCACCACTATCGCCTCTTTCAAGGATTCGGATATTGGTGCGCACATGGATGCCAGCACCCGGTCGCCCGGCACTGGGCCTGTCTCCAGCGCCTTCTCCGTTGGCCGCACCCGAATGCTCCCTAACACTGTTCTCCCCGTCCCTTCCCCCTTTCTCTTCCCCTCCCCCCTCCGCCTCCCTCCTTGTTCAAATGTTGCGCGTCGCTCTGCCGCAGTTCCTCTCAGCAATTTCGGCTCGGCTGGGGGCGCGATCGGCGTGGCCGGTGCGACCGGGGCCCGCCACTCGGACACGTCGGCCGGCGGGAGTCCGGCTCTCTCGATCAACACCAGCGAGGGCATCGCCCGGTCCGGGTCATCGGATTCATTGAAGAGCCTGGCCAGCTCGTTGGGCGAGTCCACCGGGACGACGCTCTTCATCCCGCCCCCGCCGCCGGCCGGCTTCGTCGGGATCTGTCCACCGGGCGACGGGGCCCCCCTCCTGCGGAAGGTGGTGTCATTGGAGCCGCCCCCCATGCCGCCTGGTGCGGCCGACGCCGACCTGTCCACCGGGGCCTCCTCTGTCGGGCTGTCGTCGTCGTCGTCGTCATCGCCGCCATCGTCATCTTCATTCCAGACGACTCCGCCGCCGGTCGCCGGGTTCGCCGCTCCGCCACCCGTGGCCGGGTCTCCGGTTGGGTTTGGCGGTCCGCCGCCATCGGTGTCCACCGCCGCACCTCCGAGTGGGTTTGGGGCGCCGCCGCCGATGGGCGGGCCTCCTGCCGGGTTTGGGGCGCCGCCGGGGTTCGGCGGTCCACCGCCGCCGGTGTCCACCACGCCGACCACCCCCGGTGGGAGCTTCGCGCCTCCGCCGCTGGGCTTCGCTCGGCCGCCGCCCTCGCCTCAGACCCCCAACTCAGAAATGTCCTTCGCCGCGGCCGGCGGCCCGCCCGGGCAGTTCGGCAAGCCCCCCTCGCGCATGGCCCGGTCTGCCCCGCCGCCTCCGCCACAGGCGCACTCTTAGCACGCGCGTGCGTGTGCGCGCGCGTTTGTGTGTGTGTGTGTGTATATCTGTATGTATCTGCATCTGTATGCGTCTTCGCTCCTCGTTGTTTCGCACGCGTGTTTGCACATGCACACGCCGGAAAGCCGGCGACGCACCCCCCCCCCCCCTTCTTGCCTCCCTTCCTCTCTCTGGGGGTATTTTTTTTCACTCAGCAGCACAGGCCAGGTGGCCGAGCCGTGTGAAGGAGCCAGATACACCGAGGGGCGGGGGCGAGGCAGCATACACATTTCCCCACCACTTTCATGAGCCAATCGTTTGGTGTTTACGGTCTTCTTGTCTGTCGGGGCCGCGGTGTGCCCCGCGGAGAAAGGGCGGGAGGAGAGGGGCTGCAGGTGGCTCCGAAACACACGTTCGGGGTGCGCGCCCGCTCGGTCGAAGCCCAGGGGCCCGCTTTGGGAGGGGAGGGTGGGGGACGTGTCTCGCATGCCGCGTCCGTTGGTAGCAATGTCCTGACCGCCGCCAGACTGCCACCAGTCGGGACGACGGCCGGGGAACCCCGCCCTGAGGACCGGCCCGGGGCCAGCCACAGGCGTGAACTATTTCCCACCCCGCCCGGGGCTCCAGCTCCTGGTGGGCAGACAGCCCAACCTGAGCACCCCTTTTCCCCGCCTGCGCCTCCCGCTCGAGCGCTGCTCCTCCCCCC
>NW_009242975.1:2225044-2229379 GCF_000388065.1 Fonticula alba
CCCCCGCCTCCCCCGTTCCGCCGCCATGCGCCCCGTCTCGACGAACAGCGTGCTTCTGGCACTCGCCGTGATGCTGCTGCACGTTCTGGCTCTGGCCTCGGCTACCGCGGTGGCCGATCAGCCGGTCACCTGCGGCAGTAGCATCAAGCTGTTGCACACTCAGACCAAGGGGCAGCTTCACTCGATGGACATCAAATACAACACCGGCAGCATGCAGCAGGTGGTGACCGCATACCCTGGGACGGCCGGCCTGGGGTCCGGCCCCGGGCCGCACCCGGGATCCTACTGGCTTGTGGAGGGCCCGCTGGGTCGGGCCTGCCCGCGCGGCACGCCGGTTCCCTGCGGTAGCCAGATCCGGCTGAAGCATGCCCTCACGTCGACTCGACTGCACTCGCACCTGCACCGGTATGTGGGCTTTGCCTCCTTTCGTTGCCGTGGCTTGGGCGCCCGCATGTTCGCACGTCTGTCCCTGCCTTGCTCGGCCAGCCCTTCTAACCCCCCTCTGCCCCGCCCCCTGCCCCGCCCTCTGCCCCGCCCTCTGCCCAGGTCACCCATCTCCTCCACTCAGGAGGTGTCGGCTTTTGCACATCCCTCCCTGCCGGAGGGGGACTCCGGGGACGTGTGGGTCGTCGAGTGCTCGGTCAAGCACAAGTTCTGGCCCCGCGATCAAATTGTGCGTGGCTCCCATTTCCTACCGGCTCCTTTTGCGCTGCCTCCTCCTTCTTCTAGGGCAACCCCCCCCCCCCGGGGGGAGCATGGCCTTATCATCTGACTACCGTTTGCTGACTTGCACGATATTGTGCGCCTGTGCAGGTCCGCCTGATGCACCATGACACGGGGAGCTTCCTGGCCTCCAATGCACGCTACCAGTATGGACACCCGATCCCCGGTCAGATGGAGGTGTCGGCCACCACCAGCAAGAACAATGACCTCCACTGGATGGCCACTGAGGGGATTTACATCCCGCCCAACTGAATGTCGGCCTGGGCGTGTCTCGCGTTCTCTGTGCCCACGGGCAATCCCCTGTCCGGCCCGGTCACAGGAGCGTGGTGGCTTCTCGCGCGGCCGCACTGCCGTCCTGTCTCTCTTTCTCTCGCCGAAAATAAATATAAATAGCACACACAGCCTTCCAACAGGAAGATCCCCGCCCATGTGCCTGCATGCACGCCCATCCACACTCATATGGCTGATGTTTAAAAGAGCGACAGGGGGGGGGGGGGAGGCGAATGGGAAAAGGGGGTGTCTTTTCATGCGCGGCATGTGGCGCATGATACAGTCACATAGGTGCGCATCGTGCGAGTACGGGGGGCAGACACAAAAAGGCCAGTGTGTCGTGATTGGCCGTGAGAGCGTTGGCCCAGGGGGCGAGAGGTAGGAGGGGGAGGGGGGGGGGGGGAGGCAGACACAGAAAGGCAGAACCCGGCACCCTCACTCCGAGAGGTCCGGCGACTCGGGATCCGAGTCAACTGCCGTCTCGATCTTGGTCTCGTCCACCGTGCCCGGAACATCATCTAAGGATGAGGCAAGGTGGCAGTGAGTAAGTGGGATGGAGTGAAGGAAGGAGAGGAAAAGAGAAAGAGAGGTGGATAGAGAGGGAGGGAGGGAGAGAGAGGGAGAGGGAGAGGGAGAGGATCGCCTACGCACCGGAGTCCAGCGTCCCGGTTTCCGGGTATTGATGAAGGTCATCCGAGAGATACTGACTGGAGGGAGTCGTAGACGCGGAGATGGTATCGGTGTCATCGGCCACCGACTCGCCGGCCGATCCGGGGGAAGTACCGGCGGCCGCCCGGCGCAGATCGGCCAGCTCGCGCTCGGCCGCGGCAATCTTCTTGCGCAAGTCGAAGGTGGCATTGTTCCAGATGTTGATCCGGTGGCTTGGGCCCCAGGTGGGCTTGTAGCCGCCGGGAGTCTGAACGCACGGGACAAACAAATCCAACGCCAAGGGCTCCTCCTCGAAGGGGGCATACATCTCGCGCCAGAAGCGGATCCCATGGGGAGCCGTCTGGGGGAGGAGGATGCGCGGGGCGTCGGCCGAGCCGCGACCGGCCATCGGGTCCAAGCTCGCCGGGGCCTGGTAAAACTGGTTGGTGTAGACGAAGTCCAGCCAGTCGGATGTCGGCCACAGGAGCTCGGCCCAGGCTGAGGGCGATCCGGTGGGCAGCCCATGCTGGTGGCGCTCGCGCTCGCAATTGAACAGGAAGGTCCCACTGTCACAGCCGACCACCTTGCTCCAGAGCGCCCGAAGCCAGGTCCCGGTGAACTCGAAAGACTGGGGATACTGCTGGCTCAACTGCCACACGGCCTCCAGGAACTGGATGAACACCGGGCTCACCTCCGAATACTGGGAGCTGGCCTTGCCATAGACACTGTGGCCAATGCGGTGGGCAAACTTGTGCCCGGCCGCCAGCCACTCCTTCTCCACCAGCACGGCAAAGCCACGCCGGGTTCGGTAGTACGGATCGAGGCACACCTCGGCTAGGCCGGCCAGCTGGGCCGTCCGGTCCCACCCGTCCGAGCAGTGGACCAGGATGCTCCCGCCATCCAACACATAGCGGACCATCTTCAGCGTGCCGCGCATGATGATTTGCATGTGCTTGAGCCACCCGCTGCTGTCCAGGGCGCCATACCAGCCGGAGATGCTTTGATCCGATTGCAGGACTCCTGCAAGGGGGGAACGAGACACGAGGCATTAGTCGGGGAAAGGGCCAGACAGACCCGGCAAGCATGGCCTCGACGCACCGGCAAGCAGCTTGTCCAGCGACTCGCGCATGACATGAATGTTGTCGATGCCCAGGAACTCGCGCGTGCAGTTTTGGTAGAAGTCCGGCTGCTCGAACCCCTTGCCCATGGCGGCATTGGCAATGGCATTGACCCGGGGCCGGGCGTCGACGATGTGGTTCTGCGTGCCAGTCGCCCCACCGGGCAGGGTGAACCCGGGCAGGCGCTGCGCGCGGTCCTTCTCGGCCGCCGAGAAGTACATTGACACGAGGGTCTCGTCGGCGGTCGAGCGCTTGCCCACACTGGCCAGCCCGGCCAGAGGCTGGCTGCTTCGAGAAATGGAGGCCTAGCCGGGCGGAGGGAGGGTCAGCCGAGGCAGGGACACGGGGCGCGAAGGCGGCGGGGAGTGTTGGCAAGGCATATGGACGCACTCCATTCGGCAGATACAGGTAGCTGAGGATTGGCAGCCGGCAGCGACTGCGGAACTTGGCCGCCCCCTCGAGGATGGCATCGCTGGCCTCGGCAGGCACGGCGATGACCTTGGGATATGTGTCGCAGAGCTGGTGTGTGTGTGTGTGTGCGCGTGTGTGTGTGCGTGTGTGTGTGCGTGTGTGTGTGTGTGTGTGTGTGTGTGTGTGCGAGAGAAAAAGGGGGGTGCGCGGGTGTAAAGCATGAGGCGCAGCGAGGACGCGGTCAGCAGGGCAGCGCGGGGAGGAAGAGCGGCGGAGTGGCGCCCAGCATGAAGGACAGCCAGGTACACGCACACTGTACTCGTCGTTGAGGCTGGAAATGCGCCACATCTTGGACACGGTCTCGACGCCCATGCGGCGATATTCGCTGTGGGGATCGTAGATCTTCCAGCCCTCATCAAAGGTGCCGGTAGGGGTGACATGGCCGGCACGCGGAGTGCCGCCATCGGACTGGGCCAGCGCTGGGTAGTTTTGGAAGGAGGCTGTGGCACGGCAGCAGGGACAGGCGATTAGCATGTGGCCAGTGGAAGAGAAGGCCAGACAGGCGGCCCACACAAAAGGGGGCACACATACCGGGTCGATAGCTGATCAGCGTCTGGTAAAAGTTCTCCCGGTCCACGCCATCCGGCAGGATGATCGAGTAGACCAGGTAGTCCCGCGAGTGGATGGTGATGATGTAGTGCCGGTCGGCGGACTTGGATCCGTCGTTGGGGCTCTTGCTGCGCGAGGTGATGTGGAACATCTTGGTGTAGAGGATCTGCCGGCGCAGGGGGAACGATTCGCAGTGGTGGCGGTGGCAGCGGCGGTGGTGGAAAGACAAGCGGAGGCAGGTGAGGCAAGGGTCACACGAGAAGGAGAGCGAGAGGGAGGGAGGGGGGAAGGGGAGGGAGGGGGAAAAGGGGGGAGGAGGGAGACACACCTTCGCATGGTAGTTGGGAGAGATGAAGGAAAGATGGTGCCGGTTCAGCAAGAGCGTCCCCTTGGCCAGGGGATGCTTGGAGAGGGGGTTTCGGAAGAAAAAGACATCATCAACCTGCGAACAACCATAACCCGGGTCAGCTGGGAAGAGAAGGCGGAGCGTGTTTGGAAGGGGAAAAAAAGAGGGAGCAGCAAACCAACGGGAGCCAGAGACATTGCAGGCATCAGG
>NW_009242975.1:2229515-2232250 GCF_000388065.1 Fonticula alba
GCGGACCTGGGTGACGGGCAGAAAGTCCGAGAGATCTCGCAGGGAGGAGTTCTTCCGGAACTTGTCCCGAAAGGCCATCTCTCACTCGCTGTTTCTCCCTCTCTCACTATTTGGGAGGAGGGTGGCGATCCAGTAGGCGGGAGGAGAGGGGGGAGAGAAAAGGGCAGAGAGAGAGAGAGTGGAGGGGGGGGGGCAAACGGATGTTGAGGGGGAGGACAAGTGAGGAGGGTTGTCCTCCTCACCATGGCCGGGTCGATCAGTGAGGAGGCTCTCAAACGCATGCCCAGTGCCGGGTGTGCGCGGCCCAGGCAATGGAGGGAGGGGGGGGGGACAGGGTGAGACGCGAGACGCTGGCGCTCTCGCACACGCGCACACGCGCGCGTACGCGCCCAAAGGGATCTCTGACCCGACCAGGGCACGGAGCCCGACCCTGGCGAAAGATGGGCTGCCCGCCAGTGCCCCCCTCCCGGGGCTGGGGGCAGGGGGGGGGGGGGGGGGGCCGAAGACCGGGGTGAGAATCCGAGGTTGCCCCTGATCTGCCCGGCTCCCCTGGTCGTGGGGATCGTTACGGCGAAAAAATGTAAACACGCTGGCGCTGGGGCCGTGAGTCGGGCGCACAAGTGTACACGGTCCCCCCGCCACCCACCTCCCGATGGTGGCGGGGCCCGAGAGACATGCATTTCACCCAGTTCTCTGTACCAACGACGACACAGATATGGGCACAGACCATGCATGGCCCAACAAGATTAAAGACACACACAGACACACGCACATACACGCACGCACACACGCACGTACCTGCACACGTACGTACGTACGTATGTATGCACTCACGCGCCCCCCACTCACGCCGGGCAGCATGACGATCCTCCTGACTGGGGACCATTTTAGGTACAACACCGCCGGGATGCCCACGCATCGGGCCCTGGCTGCCGGCGCACGCCGGGGGCCGACCCTCGGCCTGCGAGTCCGACCGATATTCGTTATGAGAGGTAGCTATCGCCGGGCCAATGATAGCCCCGGGACGATCCAGTGACCTTGGATCGCCGCGTGACCGCCCACCCGCCCGATTGCCAGCGGGCTGGACACGCGCGCGTGCGTGCGCGCGCATGAGCAAGGGACGCCCGCCCCACGCCGCCCCCCCCCCGCACGGCCCGAGATCTGGCCGGATGGGCAAACAGAGAAAAGCCCGCTGCTCCGTCCGGCCGAGCGGCTCCGCCATGAACAACTCACACCGGTCCTCAACCTCTCTCTCCTCCCCCCCCCCCTCCCTCCTCTTTCATTTTGCCCTCCCCGCGCTGCCCTCCCTTTTCTTGTTACTCAGCAGCATGACCGACCCGGAGGCGCCCATCTCGACATCGGAGCTGGTTGACTGGCTCGGTGGAAGGCCGACCGACCGGCTGGCGGCCATCGACATCGAAGACTGGGATCTGGCCTCGATCAGCCGCTCGGCTGTGGACCTACTCCGTGGCGATGACCCCGTCTATGTGTTGGCCCCGATGGTCCGATACTCTCGGTACGCTTTCGGGCCCGATGGCCAATGACTTCCTCTCTGGCTGGTGGCGCCGACTAATCCCCCACACCGCGGGCTGGGGCCGGCTCCTGGCACTCCCGGCGCCAGGCTACCCTTCCGGGAGCTGGTCCGCGAGTATGGCGTGCACATTGCCTACACGCCGATGATCATCTCCGATGCCTTTGCCCAGTCGCAAGTGGCCCGTGACATCCAACTGTCCATTTCCAAGAGTGCGCCACTATCCCCGCTCAACGCTTGGCGGGGGTGCCTGCCCGCGCGCGCGCGCATGACTGACCATCCGAGCCTTGCGTTGCAGATGACACCCCCCTTGTGGTGCAGTTTGCGGCGTCCAACGCCGCGGACTTTGCCAATGCCGTGGCGCATGTGGCCCCGTATGTGGCCGGGGTAGACCTCAACTGCGGCTGCCCCCAGTCTTGGGTGATGCAGTGTGGCTACGGGGCCCGGCTGCTCCGCACGCCGGAGCTCATTTGCGACATGGTGCGCGCGGCGCGTGCTCTCCCCGGACGGGCGAGCACCGTGCCAGTCAGCGTGAAGATTCGCATTGACGAGGACCTGGCCCAGACGGTGGAGCTGGCCCGGCGGGCCGAGGCGGCCGGGGCCGCGTGGATCGCAGTCCACGGGCGCCTGACCCCGCAGCGGTCTTCTACCCCACCGAATTTGGACGCCATCCGCCTGGTATGAGAGCCCCTATCCTGTCTCGCCCTCCCTCCTTTTCTCTCTCTCTCTCTCTCTCTCTCTCTCTCTTCCTCCCTCTCCGATTCTATTCGCCCCGTGCTCATGTGAGTTGACCCGTTGTGCTCTTTCCTCGCCATTTTCCCGGACTCAGGTGAAGGAATCGGTCTCCATCCCGGTCATCGCCAATGGCGACGTGGATTCCCTGGCGGCCGTGGACACCATCCGACAGCAGACCGGGGTCAATGCCTTCATGTCGGCACGGCCACTGCTCACCAACCCGGCCCTCTTCCGAGGATATGACTCGACGCCGGTCGAGTGCGTGCGCCGGTATCTGGAACTTGCCGTGGCGTACGGAGCCTCCTTCGACACGATGCAGCACCACGTCAGCAAGATGAGCGAGCATCTCTTCTCGGCATCCGGTGCGCGACGCGGGCCCCCTGATCGGTGGCTTGTCTCGATTCTCCCCCTCCATCCTGCTTCCTGGACCGGCGCCAAAGTGCGAACTGACACGAGGGCCCCCCCCCCC
>NW_009242975.1:2232260-2233502 GCF_000388065.1 Fonticula alba
CACACACACACTCCGCCCCCTCCCCTCTTTCCAGAACGGCGGTACATGCACTCGCTGACGACGACGGCCGGGGTGGTGGATTTCTTTGAGGACTACGTCAGCAACTTCTAACATGGAGAGGCGTACGCGCGGCGCGTGAACACGCACACAGGCGTGCGACAAAGAAAGTGAAAAAGAACAAAACAATAGACAACCGCCACACTCACAGCTGATCCCACGCATGCGGGCGCGCATCGCTTCCACCGCGGCTCCAAGCACGGACATCGCCATGGGGAAGAAACGGGAGGCAGGTATACGGTGTATTGTTGAATGTCATGCGGAGGCCGGGTCGTCCCCCCCATGGCCATCTTCCTCCTCCTCCTCCTCCTGCTCCTCGTCCTCGGGGTCGCCCTCTTCTGAGGCAGACCCCGAATCGGAGTGCGAAGAGTCGGCCCCACTCTCGGAGGACCCGGCTGAGGAGGAATACCCATACTCTTCTTCGTCCTCTTCGCCGAGGGCTGCCTTGGCCTTGGCGATGGCTTGCAGGAAGGGCGCCGGCGACGGGAGAATCGACGCTCGCGGGCTGGAGAAGGCCCGCGAAGAGGCGAAGTATGGCCCGGACTGGAAGTCGTGCTTGGTCGTCGAGGCGAAATGGGCGGATGGGGGGGGCGCCGACCCGGACGCCGGGGTCGGAGTCTCCGGCTGGGACTGCGGATGAGCTGGCTGCATATTGGGGGGGGGGGGGGCGAGTACGCAGATGGATCGGCAGGCGGCTGTGGCGAGGGTGTGTGTATGCGCGACGATGGGGGGGCGGGGGGAGGGAAGCGGTAAGAGGGGGAGGATGTCCCAGGAGGTGGTGTATTATCTAGCATCCGGAGGGGGTGTAGGCTGATCGGGGGATCTCTTTTGCCCCGGAGGAGGACGAGCCGCGGGGCGCCGGGCCCGTTCCAGCAAGAGGCACCCGATGCACGGCGCATGCGCGGGGCCCCGCCCCGGTTGTCGGGTACTTGTTCGTGGGCAGCTGACCCGGCACGTTGGGAAGTCATCACATGCATGGCCATGTCACATGCGCGACGACGCCAGGGCAGGGTCCCGATCGGGGCTGGCTGACGGGCGTCGGGCCCCCGATCGGACACCCCCGCGAGAGCCGTAACCAACACAAGGCGGACACCGATCCGCGCGAGGGCGCGCGCTCGGCAACGGGAGGCCCCCGGCGCGAGCCCCACCCCCATTTTCCTTGTGTGATGGGCGGGGGGAGGGGGG
>NW_009242975.1:2233625-2234774 GCF_000388065.1 Fonticula alba
GGGGGGAGCAGGGGACTATTTCTCTCGCCACATGGGCGCCTCTTCCGCCTGCGTCGCATGCCGGTGGCGAGCCGATAGGCTGGCCGGCCGTCTCAGGTGGAGGCCGGCTGGGGAGCCGCCGTGGTCTCGGCGGCCTCGATGGCATCAGCCTGGCGAGCGGTCTTCTCGGCCAGCATGTGCGACAGGAAGGTGAGAACCACCTCGCAAGTTTGCTTGTCGGTCGGGACAAAATGCTTGCCCTGGTGGCTGAGAACCTCCGGCTGGAGGAAGGTCTCCGACAGGGTGACACTGCGGCTGGGGGCCACAATGCGGTCGCCCTCGCCGATGATATGCAACGAGGGGAAGTCCACCGGGGTGTCGAAGAGGTAGCGCAAACTGGGATCGCGCGCGCGGAAGCCGCTCACCAGGATGGCAAAGCGCAGATCCGCCAGCCAGGGGAGCCCGGACCGGTCCGGGCCGCCCTTGGACTTGAGATGCGCCAAAAGGGCCCCCATGGCAGCACCCTGTGAGAAACCGAACACCCCGTCGAAGGGCCCCTGTTCGCGGAAGACCTGCTCCAGGTTGGCGAGCGTCTCATCGAAGCTGTGGTACACCAGGCGCTGGGTATCCATGCGCCACCAGCTCCGCAGGGTGTCTGGGTCCGACGTGTCGAGGACTTGGGAGTTCTTGAGAACTTCATCGGCGGCCAGCTCCTCGGCGGTGAACAGCACCGGGGAGTCGACAAACTCTGGGAACATGCGTGGACAGGGTGATTAAGGGACCGGGACCGGGACCGGGCCCGGGCCCGGGAGAGAGGGGGCGGGACGCAGGCCGAGCGGACGTCGGGCGAGCACCCGGGCCCGGAGAGGGGGGCAGGGAGGAACACAAGCGCGGGGCGGCCGCGATGGCGGCGCGGGGGGGCACCAAGGGGGGAAGGAGGGGGCAACTACAGTGAGTTCAAGCCGAAGCGGGCAGAGATGGAGTGGCGAGCACGCGGGAGGGGGAGACAGGTTTGGGCTGAAGGGGTCCTCAGGGATCCCCCGACCCCTTTCCCCTCGGTGCCGGGGGGGGGACGAGGTCCTGCCCCGGGGCCGGCCGAGTGGTCGGGCCGCCGTGGGTGTGGGTGTGTGTCTGTGTCTGCGTGAACGTGTGGATGTGTGCGAGGGAGGG
>NW_009242975.1:2234832-2238551 GCF_000388065.1 Fonticula alba
CCTGCCCCGCCGGGTTCGGAAGAAGTCGCGCACGCGGGCCGCTGATCCCCCCCCCCCCCCAGGGCTCGGGGCAGTCATCGCGCGTGCTAAAGCGGCCCCCGCCCAACACGCCTTACCTCGAGTAGGCCCGGGGGTAGGTGGGTGGGCCGGGGACAGCGCATGGATGGCAACACAAACACGCCCACACCTCTGTGCGTGCGCCCTTGTCCTCGCTCTTTCTCCCTCGCGCGCGCGAACACATACCACACATACATGTGTGTGTGTGTGTGTGCGCGCGCATGCGAACCCCACCACAGGTGCAGGAGGAATGGCGTAGATTCCAGGCACACAACACAGACAGGCAGACGGACAGGGTGGAGACCAGAGTGCCAGAGTCAAACACCTCCCGCAACACACACATACACACACACACATACGCATAATACACACATACACACAAACTCACGCGGTGCCATGGCGGAGGCATGAAGCCATCCAAGCGGCAGGTCACGGCCCCAATGACGAGGGCTAAGTGATGGCGGCGACGGGGCACTCTCGGTGGGGCATGTGTCGGGGCGCCTTTCAGCTGCCACCGGCCGAGAAAGCGAGACGCACCGAAATTCGCAACCTTCTTGATGGCCTTGCGCAGGCGGCCAGTCTTTTGGGAAAGGGTCGCGCCATTTTGCTTGATGGGCCCAGTGAGACCCCGAGAGCCCGAGTGAGACCAGCAGAGGAGGAGAGCGTCGACCGAAAGTGGGCCATCGCATGGTGGTGTGTCAGAGTGAGACGGTCGTGGGACAGACATAGGGAGGAGCTGGTTGACTGGGAAGGGGGGGGGGGGGGCGCCGCGCCATGGGTAAGCCGGGATTCCCGGCGCACATACACCCACGCGCACATGCACACACATGCACACACACATACACACAGACAGACAGAGACACTCAGGCACATGCACATATGCCGAGGCTGGCGATCAAGTGCGACGGTTAAATGCACAGATCCGGGCCTGGAAAGTGTGTCGAGCATGCAAGTATGTACGCGCGGCGGCGGCGGCGGCGGCGGCGGCAGCGAGGGCCCCTATCGTGGACCTGGTCTCCAATGCCCTTCGGCCATGTGAATGCATATGCCCCCAGCATGGCCGAAGGGACATTGCCCGGCTGGTCGACTGGCATCGGTGGCTTGGTAGATGTGCAACACCTGAAGGGGGGGGAGGGGGCATATGAGGCGCGCGCGCGCGCGCTCGTGGGTGCCCCTCCGACCGGCCGGCATGCCTGTTGATGAGGACATGTTACAGCAGGCCTTGTCCCTCTTGCGGTCAAGGCCGAGGCCCCGAGAGGTGGCTGGTAATTGCATCTTCCAGGGGGTAGGAGGGGGGGGGGGAGGGAGCCTATCCGGGCAGGCCCAAGGGAGACAGGGACTTGCCTAGGTGCTCGGGCGCCAAGAAAAATGCCAGTCGCCAATCGCACTACCGGCCGAGAGGGGGGAGCATCGGCCCAAGGGGCCGACCGCCCGTGGGCCATCAAGACACAGGGGGGCACGCAAGCTTGTGTGCCGATGCAAGCACAAACAGACAGGCCCATGGTCGAAGGAGGGGAAGGGGGGGGGAGAGGAGGGAGCCTCGTTCGCCCCGCATACCCCTCTCGACATTCGCGCGGCAGGCGGGCCAGGAACCCGGGAGCAACTTTCAGCCGGCTAGGGGGTGCCGAGGGGCGGATATGTGGGCGGAGGGAAGGTGCGCCGGTGGGGGGAAGGGGCGCGCCCCCGCCGGCCCGACGGGACCCGCCCGCAGGAATGGCGCTCCCAAAGCACCAACCCACGAGCCGTCGTGGAGTGTGCCCACACACGAACACGCATGTGGGGGCACGGGTGCGCCCCGGGGCCCTTGCACCGTGGGAAGAGGAGGGCGGAGGGCGGGAGGGGGGGGGGGGAGTGTCCAATGGAACATACCAGGAAGCCATGGAGGCAAAGAACCCGAAGGGGCTGGGTCCCGGCAATAGCAGCACGCAGGGCGGGGGTCATCTCCAGTGAGAGGGAAGAATCAACGTGGAACTCCTCCGACGGGTCGACCAACGAGAGGGTCTCACGGAAGGCGGACGTTTCCTCGGGCATATCACTCGGGCCAAAATCCGGGTGGGTTGAGGGGGCGACAAAGGATGCGGGCGTGCGGGCGTGCGGGCGTGCGGGCGTGCGGGCGTGTGCGCGTGCGCGTGTATGCGTGCTGGCGTGGGTGGGTGTGCGTGCGCGCGTGTGTCTGTGTATATAGGTGTATATGTGGACCGGCTAAAACCGACCAGGCAGTGTGGCGTCCTGGAGCTGTGGCACCATGGACCCCGGGGGGGTTGGCAAGCGCGGAGGGGAGCGTCAGCGGCCGAGGTGAGGGCGAGACCGCCGCCGGCGGCAAGCCAGCAGCACGCGGTAGATGAGTGGCAGGGGCCTGGAGCCACGAAGCCCCCATGCGGCCTGGGTGAGCGTCGGAAGGCGGCACACCATCCACTCGCATCGGCGGACGCACCTGGATGTGGGCGCGTGGAAACTGTGGCGGCACAATCTCGTTCGCGTGGGGCGACCAGGAGGGGCGGGGGGAAGTAGCGTGGTCAAGGAGAGGGAGGGGCGGAGGAGGAGGAGGGCAAGATGGGGCTTCTTGCCGGAGAGCAAGGGGCCCGAGGCTCGGGGTCGGTGCGATTTCGGTGGCCGGGCTACGGCGCCTCCGGAATTCACGCCCCAGGTACCGATGCCTGCGCTTCGCCTCCTCCACCGGATACGCCCCCCGGTTGAACTTGGCCGTGGGGCAGATCTCCGGTGGGAAGGCAGCGAAAGGCGAGGGGAAAGCAAGCGAGCGAGCGAGCGAGCAAGCTACCAGGCAGGCAGGCAGGCAGGCAGGCCGCTTGTGCCATGCGACCGGTTCCTTCACACTGCCCCACATCCCCCCACCCCGCCCCAGTCACCCTGCCCCGGCCAGCCGTTCTCCGGCCGCGGGGGCGGGTCAGAAGCCCGCAGTAGACCAACGTTTGCCCGGGCAGGACGAGCGAGTTCGCGGCGGCCAGGTCGTCCCACGCCCCTCGCATTTAGGATGTGCAGATGGCGCGCTCTTCTCATTTTTCCCGGTCCGCCAACAGGGCCGCTCACTCGTCGGGGGGGAGGCGGGGGTGGGGCACATCTGCAGGAAAGCGCGAGGGGAGGGTGCACGCACACGCGCGCACACGCGGAATGCGTGGGCCTCGGCCGGGGACGACCGCGCGCGTCCCTCGCAGAAAGCGTGGGAACACCGATCGTAGTCACGTGTGGGAATATTGATTGCGGGCTATGTGTGGGAGACCATTTATAAGGCACTTTCCATCTGTGTTGGCCGGGGGACTGGAAGGCACTGCACAGAGATACCGCACACACGCACACACACACACACACACACACACACACACACACACACACACACACAATCCCCAAACACGTATCCACCCGCATCCACTTGCAGATTTCCCTCGACCTGCCCCGCCCCCCGCCTGTGCGTCTGCCCCGCAGTCCTCGCCTCTCCCGGAGGTCTCCGCCTGGTGGCCCCACCATCACCCTCTCGAGCCGCTCTCGCTCTGCCTATCCCAGCTTGTCGGTCATCCCTCGTCTGGTGACTCTGGCTGCTCCCTTCTAGGCCCCCCCCCCCTCCCGCTCCCTCCCGCTCCCTCCCTCTCGGGACCCCCTGGTGCGTATTCCCCTTAAAGAGACAGACCTCGCCTTCTCCCCGCCCC
>NW_009242975.1:2238680-2243930 GCF_000388065.1 Fonticula alba
CCCCCCCGCCTTCTGCCAGTCAACATGAACGAGCACTCCATCTGGATCCTGTCGGTCTTCATGACGATCTTCTTCGTCTGGTGGCTGGTCAACACCATCCAAGTGGCCTTGTACCTGAAGCAGCGCGACAATGAGGAGCGCGATGCCATCGACTACTACCTGAACATTGACGGGACCATCCGTCGGATTTCTCGCGTCTCGGCCAACTCCGAGTCGGGAGAGATGAGCTGCGCCGAGTATGTGCACGAAATCGACCTGCTGATGCACAAGGCCAAGCGCTTCTACGGGCTGTGCTTCGGCATGTCGGACTATGCGGCCATCGAGCCGGAGCGCACTTGGACCAAGACCCTTCCTCTTTTTGCCGCGGCCCCGCCGGTGGCCCACCGGGTGACCCCCTCCTTGTCCAGCCTCGCCGTGGGTGGCGGCGCGGCTGCCTTGCTGCAGATCGCCAACCCGCTGGTCTCGGCGGCGGTGTCCATGCATCAGGGCGGTGAGTTTGACCGGGAGCCCGGCCGGCGCCAGAGCATCAGCTCGGCGGCCCCGAACGCCAAGGCGCTCTACGATCCGACTGCCCGATTCCAGAACACCTTCAACTACCTATTCCGCACCAGTACGTCCTTCTGGGGCTTTTCCTTCCGCAGCCGAGAGCATCAATGGTGGAGAGGCGAGGCGAGGAGAGAGTATAGGGCGCGAGCACCGGCGGCCCGGCAGGCGGAGGCGACCCGGCCGCCGAGGGCCTTTGAATGCTGCGGCGGATCGGCCCAGGGCCGAAAGGTGGGCGAATGGCGCGATAACCCGTCTGTCGGGTCGCACCTGCCCTGCCGGGGTGGACCGGTGTCGTGTGTAAATGCGGGCACCCATGCGTGGAGCCTTCGTGTGATGGTGCCCATACACACACACGCGCGCGCGCGCGCGCGCATGGGCGGGAATTCGGTCGCACAGCCCCAGTCGCTGGGAACCCGATAAAAAGGGCAGGGCACTACGAAGTGCCCCCCGCCCGCCCGGCCTCCGACCCTTCATCCGAACGGGGGACAGGCTCCGGGGGACGGGGCTAGGGGGGGGGGGTGCCATGGCGCGAGACAGAAGCATGTGCCCGGGCGAGCATGGGTAAACAGGGAAGCCCGAGCGTCCACTGACAGTCCATTATGGCCTTTCCCGCGTATGTGTGGGGACATCCACGAAAAAAAAACACTTCGGTCCGCCGGCCCTGTGTCGCGTGTTGGGTCGCCATGTATCTCTGTGTTGTTGTTTTTTTTTCTTCGGCGCGCGCACGCTCGTGCGAACACACAGTCTACGGGACCTTCGCTGAGGCCGAGCGCTCGGCCCGGCGCATTTTTGCCATCCATTCACGTGCGGCCGGCAAGCTCCGCCACGAGGATGTCACCCCCGAGCTGGGGGATCTGTACGAGCCCGTGCGCATGTCCCCCGCTGAGGAGGCCGCCGCGGCGAATCCCCCCCCCTCGATGCACCCGCAGGCCACCACCCGGGTGCCGTACCATGAGGGTCAGCGCTTCCTGGCCACCCAGTCGTCGGCCCTCTACTGGGTGGCTGCCGTCCTGCAGTACATCTCCATCATCGCGGCCGAGTTGGTGCGTCCCCCCACTCTTCCCCCAGCCCCCTTGCCACATCCCCTGCGCCGAGCCATCGACGGCATCAGTGGCGTGTGGTCCCTTTCGTTCGAGTGTAAGCGCGCGTGCGCTGGGGGGGGGGCGCGTCTGTGCAAAAGGCCAGGGCAGCGGGGCGAGGGAGAGGGGGGCCAGATGCGCGCGCCCTGCAAGCGAGAAAATGTCCACGCTGCAGATTGGCACGCGTTGTTCACCACTCTCGGCAGGTTTGTTTTTTTTTTCGCCCAGGGGGTCGGGCGCACTGTGACCGAGCATGCGCATGGGTGTGCGGCGCACACGCGCGACCCACCATATTGGTTCCGAGTACGTTGTCCAAACGCACACGCGCGGGCGGCCGGGCAGGCGCATGCATGCGCGTGTGTGTGTCTGAGTGTCTGTGAGTTTGTGTGTGTGTGTGCGCGCGCACGCGCACGCGCGGGTTGCAAGGCCCCCTCTTCGCTCCGATGCGCGCCCCAGTGCTTCCATCGGGGTGGGGGCCTTGGAACGGGAGGGGGGTTAGCGACGGCAACAACAGTTGCCACGGGGCCGCCGGGGGCCACCCCGCCGCGCCAGTACGCGTGCGTCCTGGTGACTGTGTGCTTGCTTCGCGCATTATTAAATGCTACTGGGGACTGCCTATTCTGGGAACCGCCCGACCGCCCGTCCCCCACCCGGCCCTCGCCCCCGGGGGGGTGGGGCAGGGCGAAGAGGACGTGGGCCCGCCGCCCGTCCCCATCCCCGCCCTGGACAAGGGGCGGGCTGGTGCGCCCGCAGGGGGCGATGTGGCGGCACGCGCATTCGCGCGCCCCGGTATGCAAGGTTGCTCAACGATTGTCCCACGGCGTCTGCCAGATGAGACTTGAGATGCCAGTATTTTGAGTGCACCCGTCTGCGGCATGAGTGGGACCCGGGGCCGGGTCGGCTTAACGACTGTTTGTGTGCGCAGATTTTTGTGCGTGTTGTGTGGGTGGGTGTGCGCGCGCGCGTGCCAGTACACACACACACACACACGCACGAACGCATGCACGCATGCCCTTGGGGCTTGTGCAGATGTGTCCATGTTTTCGGCCGCGCCTGCACGACTGGAACAGGGCGAGATTCACATGCCATTGGGCCCAGTAGGGGTAAGACACGCCCCTGGTCCACTTTAACTTGGTCCTGAAAGTGCGGATGTATTTCTCCCGCGCAAGTTGCTCCCCGGGGATGGGCACCTCTCATTCGAGCGGCGGGCTCTTCGGGTCCCAGTGTGTCGCCTTGTCGCGACCCCGCGGCACCCCGGGGGGCGCGGGGGTGCATGGAGTCCGGGTGCTCTTTGTGTGTGTTTGCCCGGGCTCTTTTTTTTTGGCCACCCCCGCCCCCATGCGTGGCTGCTGATGCTGGACCGCCCGGAAGGAGGGCAGTCGGTCCTGTCCATCGCGTGCACGCGAGTGGCAGCACCACGCCCCCCCCCCCCCCCCATGGGCTGCGGACACCCTCCCGGGCGGTCCGATGTGAGATGCTCACATCCGCCTGCATGGGAGGAGGGCAGCGCATGTCACTGAGTGTTAAGGAGCCGCCCCCGCTCTCGGCCGGCCCTCGCCACAGGCCTGCTCGCTTATTCGAGGATCGGCATCCTTCCGACACAAGGTGCCAGTGTGCCTGTCAAGCGGCGGGGCTGTGCCTGCTGTCCGCGGTCCCTCCTCTCGTGGGGCGGGGGGCCTGGACGAAGGGCTCCCCCGAAGTCGCCAGAGGGGCCCCGCTCACGGTGGGAGTCCCATTTCGCTTAGTGGATGGGGGTGGGTGCCGGGCGAGCTGACAAGGTGACCCTATACCCCCCCCCCCCCCCCCCCCCCCCGGGCCCGGGACTTGTCCGCTCCAGTGCGCCCCCGTCCGAAGAGCAGCGGGCCAGTGGAGAGGGGGCGCGTGGCGTCGAACGAACCATACGCATGCCCGACAAGCGCGCATGTATCCCCCGCCAAGGTTCGCCAACGTCGTGGTCGCCCGGCGTGTCTCCTTGGCTATTTCGCATGTGTGGGGGGCCCATGTGAGCGGGTGTCCGGAAAACGCATGCGTGCTCCCCTCTGCTCCCTGGCTCGTTTGCATGTCTGTGTGTGCTTGCGTGTGCGTGTGGGTGTGCGTGTGCGTGTTTTCGTACAAGCATCCACGCGGCGCGACATAGCCCCAGCTCCCCCAACCCGGGGCGCCCCGGGCCGCGCTCGATTTCGGGGCCCCCTTGTTTGGGCCCGCCCCGCCCCCCCCCCCCCCCCCCCCCCCCCCCCCCCCCCCCCCCCCGGCACCGGTGACTTGTGCCACTTTATGGCCATGCACCCTCGCGGGGCGAGACCCAACGCCCAGGCCCCGACGCTTCGGCTCGCGGTGTTTGTTCCTTCCAGAGAAGGGGACCGGGGTGTGCGAGGCCGCGAAGTGAAACCCGGGCAACTTTGACCAAGGGTGGTGCTCCTGGGGCGGGCGCACACATACACACGCGCGCGCGCGCACTCAAACATGCACCCTGGGGAGGCTCGAAGTAGCACCACTCACCACACCCGTGGGCGAGGTGGTCGCTGAAACATTTATTTTCTCGGGCCTCTTAGCACGTACGCAAATAGTGTCTTGTAATTAGCCAAGCGGCCGCCGGCCATTGTGGGCGAGGCCCCGCGTCCTGCCCCGGTCTCAGTGTCTGCCAGCCCCTGGACCGGGGGGGGGGGGGGCGCCAGAGTGACCCCCAGTCGGGCCATAAAGCCCGCTGCTTTCGCCCGGGCGGGGCGATCCCACACGCGGACACACACACACACACACGCACACGCGCATGCACGCATGCACGCATGCACGCGCACCGTATCCGCACCCGGTCCAGAGCGCGGGGCTTGGCCGACTGGGGCGAATGTGCCAATGACTCGCCCCAGCTGTGCCCCGCCCCCCAACCTCGGTGCCTCTCTTTGGCCTCCTACTCGGGCCGGGGGACGGGGGGCCGAAAAAAACCGCCCAACAGCGGCCCGGGAAAACCGTCGTTCCATCGGCCCGGTGGTCCGACACGCCCGGGGCCGGGCCGGCGCGCAGGTAGGCCGCTCTCCCTGGGGGGTGGGGGGGTGGGGCGTTTGGCAACGCAGCTGCTTTCTACGGTCCCATAGGGGACCAAGGAGGATGGCGCCCGGTGCACGAGGGAGGATACATCCCTGCAGTTGCATGGAAATTCGCAAGTGCATATCGACACGCCCATGGGTGTTTCTTAACATCCATGTGTGAGAGAGCATGCACAAGCGAATATCCAAGCCCGTGTACATGCGTGCATGCGCGCATGCGTGCTGGTGGGCCGGAAAGCCCGGCACCAAGTCCGGGAATTGCCTTCTTAATCCCCCGAAATTGAAGGGCCCCATTGTTGTCCCCTCGCCACTCCTTCTTGAGTAAGCAAGCTTGCCGGCGAGGCCGCGGCCAATTCCATGAACCGCGCGCCCCCTGGGGCGCACCGGCACGCGGAGCCCGTCCGCATGAAGCTGTCCGTGAATGTGTGCCTTGCGAGAAAAATGGACCGCCATGCTGTACGCGAGCCCCCTGCACGCGGCAGCTCCAAGCCAGGGGGCTGTCCCAAAGGGGGCCAGCAATGCAGCGGCCCCTTTCTTAGTGCCTGTGTCCCAGTGGCCCGGCTCCTTTCCCCCCCCCCCCCCCC
>NW_009242975.1:2244183-2249136 GCF_000388065.1 Fonticula alba
AGACGGGGGGGGGGGGGGGGGGGCGGGCCCGGCCGCCGGGGGCCGCCGGGAGGTTGCCTCGGGGGCACGGAGGGCGGGGCGGGGGCAGCTCGGAAACGTCGCGTGCCCGCGTCCTGCCAGGCATACTGAGACCGGCGAATAGCCGCCCACCGACGTGAAACAGTTCCATCCTGAGGGGGGTAGGTTCACGACCGAAGGCGCGCAATACACGGCCCCTGCCCTTCGCCCCCAGGGCGAGCGGGAGCCGAGCGGGAGGGGGAGTATTCGGCGTATTTGGAAGCACACGCGACAAGGGTCCCCCGGCAGGTCAACGAGACTAACACACCGTCTCATCCCATCGGTGCTTCCCTCGACCCCGTCCCTCGGGTGGGTTCTGCTTTGGCATGCGGGTGTGCGAAAAAAAAAAGCCCTGACTCTGCCCAGTCGGGTGGCTGAGAAGTTCGGCCTCGGGCGCTTCCGCTCGTCGATTCACGCGGTCTATGGAATTGGTGCGTGGTGCAGCCGGGCTTTTCCGTTGGTCCCAGTGTGTCGTGTGTTTCCTCTGCATGTGGCAGGCGCGGCCCTGTTGCCTGGCGCGCGCGCGCGCGCCCTCGGGGCAGACACCCCGAGGATGACCGTGGGGCGGAGTGCGCGCGCCCTGGGCGAACTCCAGCCTGTCAGGCACTTTTCGCGCGCCGCGTCCCGCTACGCGGCACGCGATTGCCCCCTGGAAAGGGCATTGGACAAGCATTGCACACAGACACACACACACACCGGCCCCATGTGCCCCGGACTGACACCCGGCTTGTTACCCCGGCTCCCCCCCCCCCCTCCCTTGGACACTTCTTCCGGGTGATGGCACCCCGGCGGCACAGCCATCCTGGGCCTGTTCCGTTCCCTCTTCCGGATTGCGCCGGCTCCCCTGCGCCAGTTCACCCACTACCGGCAGTACACCGCGCGCATGGCTCACAAGGGCCTGCCGCAGATCCCGAACTTCAACGGCGACTACTCGCCTGCCGGCCGGTACCAGGCTCTGAAGCCGCACCTGGAGGCCACCATCCACCAGAAGCCGCCGGCCGCGGCCGGGGGCTTCGGCGGCGGGGCTGCCACCGGCACCGGCGCCCCCTATGCCAATGCCCACTGGAGCGCGGCGGGGGGAGCTTATCATGCCCGCAGGCGCGGCACTATCTCCGTTCAGGAGGGGCAGCTTGACCTGCCGAGCCAAGTGGCCCAGGCCGTCGGCGGGCTGATGATGGACGTGGTCATGAGCACCATTCGAAGCGACGCCCGCAAAAAGTGATCCGCCCGGCACGCGACAATTAGTACCGCGCACGGCCCGCCCGCCCGCCGGCGTGCACGTACGCACGCACGCGGCATCGGGCCGGCAGGCGCACCGAGGCAGGGAGAGAGGGGTCCACTTCGAGAGCCGATACCAGGGGCTCACGCCCCGCCCACGGTCCACCCTCCGGCGGCCTGCGAAGGCGAACACCCCCTCCGGCACCGGGGCGGCGGCGTATGTCGAAAGCTGCACAGTGCATGCTCCGACGACCGGCGTCCCCCGGGTCCTGCCTCGGCTCGGCCGACTTTTGGCCCCCGGCCCGGCGCACTTTGCACTCTGCCCACGGGGGATGTGCGTCGCCGCCCGAGGCCCAGCCCTCCCCCGCGCGGGCCGGCGCGCTGGCCCGCCATGCGCGCCGCCCCCTTTCGCCTCGGAGAGCGCACCCGCGCCGCCCAATCGCAGCCGCACGCAGTCCGGAACCGCGGCTGGAGGCGCGCCGGCGTGCACGCACCGAGGCCATCCTTCACACCATGACGCCTGACCTAGCCGGCCCGGCCCCTGTCTCGAGGCCGACGCCACGGGTGCATGCGCTGCACCTGCGGACAGACAGCGCGCGCGCGCGCGCGGGAGGCCCAGTCGCCCATCCCCCCCGCCCCCCCCCCCCCCCCCCCCCCCCCCCCCCCCCCCCCCCCCCCCCCCCCCCCGCCCCCCCCCCCCCCCCCCCCCCGGGCGCGCGGAGGGGCGAGACGCGGTCGCGCTGTCGAACATCGCCGAGAGGGCCAGCAGAGCCCCTGTGAGCCATTTCTCTGGCGGCACCCGGCGACCATTCTTCGTCCCTTTTTTTCCACGGCCGCGCGCGCCCCACAGAGGGGGACCCAGAGCGCCAGCGAGAGAACGTAAGAAAAACCAAAAAAAAAGCCGTCAGCCACAGTTCGCCCCTGCCCGGCTCCCCATTTCGTGTGCTCTTCCGATCTAACATCGCCGAGAGGGCCAGCAGAGCCCCTGTGAGCCATTTCTCTGGCGGCACCCGGCGACCATTCTTCGTCCCTTTTTTTCCACGGCCGCGCGCGCCCCACAGAGGGGGACCCAGAGCGCCAGCGAGAGAACGTAAGAAAAACCAAAAAAAAAGCCGTCAGCCACAGTTCGCCCCTGCCCGGCTCCCCATTTTCCCCCAACCACACGAGACACGCAGAGAGGAAGAGAAGGACGGAGAAAGAGCGAGGACCGTTCCCTCCAAACACATCGCGCCCGAGAGCGGGCAGCTCTAGGGGCTGGCCCCGGGCGGGGCATGCGCATGTCACAGTGCATGTGTGAGTACACACTTGTCCCGCACACGCATGCGACTCATCTGGGAGCACCCTGGCCCCGCCCCTGGCGCCGGCGTCGGCGACGCGACGGGGGACCGAAGGGCAGAAGCACATGCTGCGACGCAGGCGGCACCGCCCTCTCTCCAAGGAGAAACTCCAGCTCATGGGCTGGGGCTCTCTTCCGCGGGCCGCACTCGGGACGAAAAGCCCCCAAATGCCCACCGGCCGCCCAGTCATGGCGCGCCCGCCCGCCGGCCAGCCGGCCCGCCTTTCGACACACCGTCAAGTGGTCGACATACCAGAGAGCCCCCCAGGCCGGGCGGCGGGAGAACGGATAGCGCACCCAGGCATCTGTCACAGTTTTGGCCCACTGATGCCTGGGAGTTTCTCCCAGCCTCCGTTATAACGCGCTCTAGGCAACACAGAGAGACAGAGGGATAATTGCGCCCCTCCCCCCCCCCCCCCCACACACACACACACACATACGCACGCGTCCACCCGCCCTCGCGCTTCCGGGACCGTCCGAGAGCGTAGGCCGGTTCGTGCGGCGCCGGCCACGCCCAGTTTGTGCCCGCGTCACCACCCCCGCCCCGCGCCCCCCGCCGGTCGGGGGTAAGGCGTGGGGGGGGGGAGGCAGGGAGCAACGTGCACAATGTGTATGTCTGTGTCAGCGCTTTGCACCAGCGCGCGCACACGCACCCGGCGCGCTTCGCATCCGAAAGAATAGTAGCAGTAGGAAATAAAAATACACCCCCCTAGAGCGCACACATCATCCTCTCGGCCCCCGGCGGGCAGGCAGGCTTTCTTTGGTGAGGGTTGTCCCTTTTTGAGAGCGGGCATATATTCTGGCCCGGGGTGCGCCCGGCGCTCCTCCATCACAGCGCGGTCTGGCCACCGGGACCCGGTGTGTATGCCGACAGTCCGGCTGACCGAGGTTTATTGTCCTTTTTTTGTTGGGAGAAATATACAGGCCCCTTTCGCCGCCGAGCACCGGCCCCCCGGGTGGGGACTTCCTTGGAGAGAGATCCTCCGAAAACACCCTCTGAGAAAGGCCCCCCACGGCGTGTCAATGCTTCCCCTGGCACGCCGGTGCTCGAAACGGGCGCGACCTGTGGCCAACCACTGCCCCTCGGCCCCAGGCTCCTGCAGTGATCCGCGCCAAGAGGGCGGCGAGCCAGCCCGGCCGGGTTCGTGTCTGTGCCCGCGTCTAGTCGGCGCCCCGGCCCGCCTCGCCCCCCCCCGACGTGTGGGGGCGGTGTTGTCCGCACGCGAGGGAATGCGAGACCCGCAGGGTTAACCCGAAGCGCCACGAGTGCGCCCCCAATAGGCATCACATGAAGGCACACGCCATCAACACACTGCACAGGGATTTCATGTGATAACAGTTCAATTCCACACGTGAGAACACCACCATCATTGTTATACCTCGAGAATGGCCATCATCCCTGAACGGCATTCCTCACAGAGGAATATCGGGGGACAACAGCCGGGCACCCTCCTCAGTTGAGCGACATCGGCGCTTAACCGAGGATGGAGCGAGACGGGTCGGCGGGCCCAATCGCGGGTTCTCGGAGTCCCCCCCCTCGACCGTGCCCGAAGCTGGAAATGCGGGGCTCCCGTTGGGGACCTCCCGAGACCGAAGGCCTTTGCCTGCTGTGGGTCGCGAAGAGTATTCGAAAGTGCAGCCGGGGGGCAGCAGATAGGCCGAAGAACATCCGTTCCAAGGCTTCCCCTCTGGAACTCCTGCCGAGTTTCTTTCATTTTAGCTTGCCGTTAAGTTGCCTTTAAGACGAGTAACTGACACGTCTGGAAGCAGACGACCGCGGGACCCCCCGGTTGGCATGTTCCCTCTCTTGCTGCCCCAAGAGGCCGCTAACCGGGTAGCTGACCAAGCTGGTGCCTTGCGCCAAGCCTCACTCCCGGGACCTAGGCTTGACCGGTGTGCACACGGCAGCAGCCCGGGCCGGAGCTCGTTGTACGAGGGCGTTGTTGGCCTCGAGCGAGGTGGGGCCACATGCGTTGGTGGGGGGGCATTTCTGTCCCGAAAAAATAGGCCCCGCCAGCATCTGTCTCCACCGGGGGCGTAGCTCAAATGGTAGAGCGGCCGCTTAGCATGCGGCAGGCAGGGGGATCGATACCCTCCGCCTCCATGGTTTTGATTCTCCTTTTAGCTGGGCGGCCGACAAATGGCCTTGCGGCGAGATCCTCGATCATTCGCGTAATAGGGGGCGCAGAATCAAGTGAGGGGTATCCTTGGAGGGGGGATGCCTGCCTGTCGCGTGGGGCGACGACGCTGTGCGTCGGAGTTCCCGGGAGCCAGACAAGGCGGAAGGAGCAACGGGGCGGGACAGGCGAAGTCTCGGCTGAGGGAGCACGAAGGGGGGGGGG
>NW_009242975.1:2249146-2249637 GCF_000388065.1 Fonticula alba
CCCCTGCCGCACTGCGGCCCAAGCTTACCGGTGCCTTCCCATCTCGCCTGGTTGTGCTGACATTTCCCGCGCGCCTCCGCCCCCTCCCCCCCCCCTGTCTCTGTCCCTGCCCCCGCCTGCCACTAAAGATGGGCGAGACCTTCACCCTGGACGAGAAGGACCTGTGGGTGGAGTACAACACCAAGCAGGTGTTCCCCTTCTTCGGCTGCTATCCCCAAACTGCAGGGGACTTTATCCACCCCCAGACCAGCTGGCTGGCCCTGAACGACTTCTTCTGGTACAACGTCGTGTCTCTGGAGACCCTGATGCCGGAGTCCATCTCCGCGCGGAAGATGGCCCGCGGGCTGCTGCGGCCGATGCCGATCGAGCGGCTCTTTGGCCTGAATGCCCTGGCCTCGCTGACCGGTGCGTCTATCATTATTGGCGGGCCTGCGGTTGCCGTCCCCGGGGGGGGGGTGCTGATGAGACGCCGGCGGCGTCGGCGACCGCCG
>NW_009242975.1:2253367-2259439 GCF_000388065.1 Fonticula alba
AGGGGCACCGAGATACATGTGGGGGAGGCCAAAAACACATCGAGAGGGAGGCGAGCATGCAGGAAGGCCAGCCAGAGGGGGGGTGGTATTGTATTTTGGTGTATTTGTCTTTGTGCAAAATGCACAGGAGGGGTGTCTCTCCTTGGGGGTGGGGGATCCCTCTCTCGGGAACCGAACCATCCCGCTTGAGATGCATGACCAAGAAAATGCCCCGTGGAGAAGGATCGACCATGGGCGGGGGAGCGGGAATGGCTTGATCAGGACCGCGCATTCGGGAGCATGGCCACCAGGTCGGCGACCGATTGGCGAAGACTCGAAGCCGGAGGCCGAGTGTGGGCATCGTGCGCCCACAGCTGGGGCAGCAGATCGCGCAGGCGCTGGGCAAAGGCCGGGCTTGCCCGGGCCACCGGGTCCGAAGCCGGGCTCATCTCCGGGCGCCGGCCGGCGGTGACACTTTCGAGGATCTGGTCAAAGGAGCAGCCCTCCCAGGGGAGGGCTCGAGAGAGGCATTCCCAGAGCATGATGGCCGCAGCATACATGTCGGCCGGCATGTAGAGGGGCGCCTCGACCGAAGTCCGACGTGAGAAGGCGACTAGCACCTCGGGGCCGGCATAGCGCGCACTCATGGCATTGAGCTCCGGCGCTTCGGCCATCAGGGCCGATGCGCGGTCGCCATTCAGGTTGCGGCTGGTCCCGAGATCCCCGAGCGCCGCCCGCCAGGAGCCGTCCGGCCTCTGGCTGACAAAGACATTGGCCGGCTT
This sequence comes from Fonticula alba, assembly GCF_000388065.1. Lineage (NCBI taxonomy): Eukaryota > Rotosphaerida > Fonticulaceae > Fonticula > Fonticula alba. The sequence continues at coordinate 2,254,129 of NW_009242975.1, forward strand.
CAGGTCGCAATGGGCCACGCCGTTGGCGTGCATGGCCTCCAGCCCGAGAACCCACTGTTGGACAAGGTCCAGTCGAGCATGCAGCGACAGGCCGACCTCCGAATGCAGCAACGTGCCGAGATCCGTGTCGAAGCGCTCCATGACGATGGCCGGCGGAGCTTCGCTATATCCATACAGCTGTGCGATGTTCTCGTGGTCGCGCAGGAGCCTGGCGCCATGGAGCAGCGGGGGCCGGGGGCCGGGGGCCGGGGGCCGGGGGCCGGGGGGGGGGGGGGGGGGGGGGGGGGGGGGCGGGGGTGAGCAGGCAGTCGGCCATGGGCGAGAGGAAGGAAGAGGCCCCCCCCCAGTCGGGCATGGGCGACGCGTACCACATGAGGGCAATCTCATTTTGGAAGAGGGCCATGTGTCGGGGTTTGATCTTGGCGGCTGATGACGGCATGTGAAAGGGGAAGGGGAGGGGCCAATCGGACCACGTCAGAGGCAGGTCATCTGGGGGATGTGCGAAGGGCAGGGGATGCGGTCCTCCTTGCCCTCGCCCGCGGGGGGTCGCCAGTACGGCGGCATGTGCTGTGCTCTTGTCCCCGCCACCGGTCCCTTGTCGCCACACAAGGACGCACCCTTCAGCTGCTTGATGGCAACGGTGTCCGGGCAGCCAAGGCGCGTGGAGATACCGGCGCCGACCGCGCGAGCGACGAAGACGGTCGCTTGGGCGCCAGTCCCGAGGGTTTCATTGATGGGAACAAAATCCGCGGCCAGGTTCACTTGGATGGCACCGGGCAGGGAGAGCTCTGCTCGAGGAGGCACAGGCGTGCATGGGGAGAAAGGACGGCGGCAAGGGTGGATGGTCAGCATTCGGGAAAGGCCTCCATCGAGAATGGGCCCGCGCGCAATCGGCCAAACCCCGGAGCTCAAGTGGCCAGGAGGAAAGGGAAAAAGACCCAGGGCCGCTTTTCGGCCGAGACGCACCAACAATCGTGTTGAGGACCGTGCAGTCTGGGACAAGGAGGGAGGGTCAGTCGGGGCGCCGCGAATGGGAAAGGCAAAAGCAAAGCGCATGAGGGTAAGCATGTCGTACCCTCATCCGACGAGGAGTACTTGGGTGGCAAGGAGCGGATGTTAGCCGGGGCCAAGGGCTTTTGCATGTCCGGAAGGAGTGAAACAGGGGATGGCAGGGGTCGGGGACGGGCGAAGGCGCAAAAGCCTGCCCAGGGAAGTCCCCGGCATCGGGCAACATACCGGATCCTTCATGCTGTGGGTCTTGCGGGAGCGAAGCAGCAAGAAAAGCGCCAGGGCCAGGAGCAACAGCAGGAATAGCAGCCCCAGCCCAATGCCCAGGCCGAGGGCTGGGTCACCGAGGAGCATCGGGTGGCGGAGGGGCACACATCGGCAATGTCAGCACTCGGCAGCGGCGAAGCCAGGAGGCAGTGGGAAGAGGGGCGAGAAGGCCGGAAGGGGGGGGGGAGGGGGGGAGGGGGAAAGCAAAAAAGGCAGGAAGGACCGAACGAAATGCGGCCATACCGAGGCGGCGGTTGTTCGAAGATCCACCCGAGCCCGGGCCAAAGCAGTCGCTCTTGTTCGGGCCGGTGCAAATGGGACAACTGGCGTGGCATACGCCGCAGACATGCGGCGAGGAGTCCCAATCATCGAAGAAGCCGACCGGGCATTTGGAAACACACGATTGGCCGTCGAGGAGGAAGTAGCCCGGGGCGCAGTGCGTGCAGGAGTCGACGGTCGGGCAGTTCAGCTGACCGTCAGCGGCGAGGGTACACCGCGCGGTGTCGGGCCCGGCCGCGCATTGAAGGCAATGCTCCGGACAGGCGAGGCAGACGCGCTCGACGGGGGACTCGGCAAAGCGAAGCCCCGGGCAGATGGTCGAGCACTCGCCCGTGGTGGCACGCAGCCAGCGAGAGGAATTGGCGCAGGAGGTGCACTTGGCCGGGCGATCATGGCAGGTGCCGCAGCTGGCATCGCAGGAGGTGCACTTGGTCGGGGGGGCGGCTGCCTGCAAGTCGGGGAACTCCCCCGCCGGACAGGCAGCCACACAGAGCTCGGTCGCGGCTGAGAGGAGGAAGCCCTCCTCGCAGCTGGTGCACCGGACGGCGCACGGGGCACTCGAGTCGAAGGTATGCACGCAGCCGGTGCAATCGGCCGGGCAGGCGACGCACATGTTCTCCGGAGTGCAGGCAAAGTACCGCGGCGAGCAGGTGCCCACACAGCGGCCCCCCTCCAGGAAATAGCCCTCCGGGCAGGCGGTGCAATCATCGGGCTGGGGCCCGTTGCATTGCCGGCACTCGCCGGAACACATCTGACATGAGGGGCCGGTGGCCGGGGCATCCTTCACGTACTGGCCACTGGGGCAGGCTTCGATGCATGTTTGGTCCAGGCCAAGGAGCCTGTCCGAATGGCAGGCCGTACACATGTTGGGATTGGGCCCCGAGCAGCTGGCACACGTGTGGTGACAGGGAATGCACACATTGGCACTGGGGTAGGTGCCCTCCGGGCAGGTGGCATGGCAAACGCCATCCATCTGCATGGGGGAGCTTTCCTTGCAGGTGAGACAATGGTTGTCCCCGGTGCCGAAGCACGAGTCGCAGGAATGATGACACTCGGAGCAAACCCCCCCGACGGCCAGGGTGCCAGGCGGGCAGGAGTCCCGGCATTCGGCCTGGAAGAGCAGGGCCCCACGTTCGCACTGGGCACACTCGGCCGAGGAGCCGGGGCAGCTGGCACAACGGTCCCCGCACTTGGTGCACCCCCCGTCGAAGATCCCATGGCCAATGGGACAGGAGGACACGCAGCGCGAGGGAGACTCGCCGGCCGGGAAGCGCAGCAGCCCGCCCGGGCAGCCGATGCAATCCGTGCTCCGGACCCCGGTGCACATGCTGCAAGAGGCATGGCAGGCCATGCATCGGTCATCCAAGGCCACATGCCCGGGCAGGCATGCCTCGAGGCATTGGTCCCCTTGGAGCAGGGCATCGCGGCATCGCCAACAATCCCGCTCGCTTGGGCCACCACATGAGACACATGCCTCATGGCAGGGGCGACAGCTGGCGGTGGTCGAATCGCGATACTGGCCCTCGGGACAGCCGGAGGAGCAGGTCCCGATGGAATTGCCGGACACGACCAGGTCCAGGCCCTCGGCGCAGATGGTACAGTCGCTGGCACTCGGACCGGCGCACTCGGCGCAGGACACATCACACGGCTGGCACGATTCCACCGTCGGATAGTGTCCCGGCTGGCATGCGGCCGAGCAGTTGCCTTCGCGATCGAGGAATAGCCCGGTGGCACATTCCAGGCACTCGTTGTCCTGATTGCATGAAGTGCAGCCAGGCGGGCATTCGACACAGGTGCCGGTCTTGTTGTTGGCCGGCGCGGCCTCGGCCCACCGGTACCCGGTGGCACACACCTGACAAGCGCCTGCCCCGGGTCCAGCACACATGGCACATGCCTCGGCGCAGGGGGTGCACCGGTCGGTGCCAATATACTCGCCCGGAGCGCAGGTGCTGCCGCACAGGGAGGCCACGCTGGGATCGGATTGGAGGAAGACCATGCCCGAGCGGCAGGTGGCACAGGCATCGGCCTGGGCGCACGTCCGGCAGGAGGAGTGGCACGTGAAGCAGGACCCGTCGTCGGCTTGGAAGTGCTCGGACTTGCACTTGTCACAAGCCCCGGCAGCGGAGCACTCCTCGCAGTTGGGCTCGCAGGCGATGCAAGCGCCCGCCTCCAGTCGGAAGCCCTTGGGGCACTCCTTCACGCAGTGCCCGGTCACATGGAGCACCTGGCCCGGGCGGCAGGCCGTACAGGCGCCGGCTTCGCCGGAGTGCTCGCATTCCGCGCAGGAGGAATGGCAATTGGAGCAGGCGGATCGCACCAAGTCGACCCAGGTACCCGGGGGACAGGTGGTCACGCATTTTTCCGAGTCCAGCAACAGGAGCCGCCCGGATGGGCAAGCGGTGCACCGGTCCGGCGCCCGGGCACAGGCGGCGCAATTTTCCGCACACTCGAAGCACACGCCCATGGTGGATTCCAGGAGGAAGCCCTCGGCACAGGAGCCACAGCGCGAAGCGTCGTCGCAGTGCGCACAGTTTCCCGAGCAGGGGGCGCACACTCCGGCCGGGCGATTGGGCCAAGTGCCGGCCGGACAGCTGTCCGTGCTGCATGTTCCATTTGGGCGCCAAAGGGCCATGGGGTTGGAGCAGGCCAGACAAGCGGTCGGGCTGTTGGGAGCCGAGCATTGCTGGCAGGATGCATGGCAGGGACCACACCGGTCGGCCGACGAGCCGGTGGTGTCCAGCGCCATGCCCGGGGGACAGGCCGTGCAAAGGAACTCATCGCCAGCCGGGGTGGCAAGACAAGCAGCACAATCGGCGTGGCAGCCACAGGCGCCATTGGCATCGGCATGCAGACCGGCCGGACATGCGGCCAGGCAGGTGAGCGGATCAGAGGGAAGATAGTGGGCACAGCGAGGGGCGGTGCATTCGCCGGGGGCCGGCCCCGAGCATGCCAGGCAGTCTTCGCTGCATGGCAGGCACTCCGGGCCATAGGTGCCAAGCGGGCAGTCATCCGAAGACACCTGAAGCAGGAATGCCCCGGTCGAGGAGGATGGCGCCACGACAAGCAAGCTGGCTGCCAGGGGGGGACCAGCGGGCGGGTGCTCCAAGGCCGGAAGCTGCGGCACGGACAGACCCCGGCTATTGGAGGACGCGGGCTCCGAGGCGGGGAGCTGGACCACCGACAGAGCCCGGTAATGGGTGGACATATTGGGGTCCGGGTAGGCGAGCACTCGCCGAGGCCCGGGCCTGCATGCAAGCCCCCGAGGGGGACAGTGAAGCAGCATGATGCCGATGAAGTCCGGATGCAGGACGACCAGGGCGCTGGGATATTCCGGAAGTCCATGAAGTTGGATGGGGATCGCGTGGAAGGGGTCCTCATCGGCCGAGGGGGATGCGGTTGGCAGGGGAGCCAAAAGCTGCCCGGAGCCGGCGACGCGGCGTGTGCGGCCCTGTGCATCCAGGCCAAGAGGATAGGTGATGATGGCCCAGTTGGCTTGGCCGCCGGATCGCAGGATGCCCGTCAGGAAGGGGTCCGCTTGGGGCAGATGGGCCGGGCGTCGGGCCGGTCCAACCGCCAGTGACACTGGCTGCCAGAAGTTAGTTGCCTCGAGTTCCAAGAGACCAACAGTTCCAGAATCCTGGTCCGAAGAGTTGGGGGAGGAGTAGGCGGAAGAGGAGAAGGAGGACGAGGATGAGGATGGAGACGAGGACGAGGACGAGGACGCGGATGAGGACGCGGATGGGGACGCGGATGAGGA
>NW_009242975.1:2287664-2299906 GCF_000388065.1 Fonticula alba
TCTTGGCCGCTTTTATAGGGGGGGGGGGGGAGACGGGCGAGCCGCTCCAGGCGGTGGGAAAAGTCGGTGGGCGAGTGGGTGGGAACAAGAAAGGGGCGAACATTCCACGAGATCCTGGACAAGCGCGAGGGCGGTCACCGGGGCGTACGTCGGCACGGAAGACCGAGGTGTGTCGACAGGAAAACCGATCGCCGGCACCGGTGAACGGGTAAAGGGGAGAGAATTATAACCAACAGTAGAGGTTATTCGACTGTTCGAGGGAACTGGCCAGCCCCGCGAGAAGACGACCAACAACACCAAGTGGCCCCGGCCAGGGGGGGGGGGAGGGGGACACAAGCACAAAGGCACGCACTCAACGAATAATCAAAAGGATATATCCCCCCACCACTGGCCTCCGCACGAATCCCCACGCGAATCTCCCACGAACCCCCGCGGCCGACGGGCAGAGGGCAGAGGGCAGCGAAACTGTCTCGCGACTTTTACTCCGCTGATACAGGGGGGAAGGGCGAGGGGCCGAAGGGGGGGGGGGAGGGGGGATACAAGGCGGTCGCCTGGTGGCGAGGTCGCGCGCGGGCGCGGGTGTCGCAGGTACGGCGGGCTGGGTCGCCGGGTGGTGTCCCGGAAGGTGGATTGCGGCCGGACCATAATCCCAGGCGGCGACCGAGTGGTCACACTGTGGCCTCCAGAATGGCTGCTCACCGAAGACATCACACACACACAAACACACACACGAGCAGCTGCGTCGAAGTCTCGGAGCCGGAAACTTGTTCCCCATGCAGCCCCTCTTCTTTGTCGCAGAAGCACGGGGCAGCGAGAGAAAAGGTCTGCGAAGAAAGCACCCGGAGAATGGCCGACGAGCCCTGCACAACAGGGGCAGTCCCCTGGCCAGCGGCTTGAAGAACACAGTTCACAAGTCGGCGCATGGTTCTTGGGGGCCCGAAGGGGGGGGGCCATGCGGACACGAGGGAGGGGGCTAGAAACATATGAACCGTTCACGATGCCCGCCACGACTGGCAAGCCCGCTCGGCTCGCGGAGCGGGCTGCTGAGGTGGCCGGAGGGGAGGCTGGCCCCTTGCCCACGCGGAATGCCCCCTGGCCTTCTCCGCGCCCTGCCCACCGCCGACCGCTTCGGAGCTATGTTCCTCAGACAAAACCTTCCTAGGGAATTTATCGCCAAAGTACGCTACTGGTGGCGGGGTGCTTACTGGGGGATGGGTAGCCGCCTTTGGGTAAAGTCATCATCGGGGGTCTGGGCGTGATTACTTCTACTCACGAGACAAATGTGGTGCCAACGAAGGGTCTCTGCATTTGGTTCCCGTCTCGTTGGCTCCTCAGGCAGCATGTTGATGCGTCCGACCGAGGCGGCCCCCGGCGAAAAAGCCCGCGATGCGGCAAGGCTGATCCTGGGCAAGGTGCCTACAGCTACAGGTCTCCCTCGAGGCATCTTGAGAGCGTCTTCGGAGATTCCAAACGCCGGGGCAATCCTTGTGTCTCCATCCACGCTGGCATGAAGCGATTTTGGCTCGTCGAAGGATAGAGGGATTTTATTCCAGCCATATCATGTTTACACACCAAGCACTCTCCTGGGGGTGGGGGGGAGACTCGGCCGGCGCCACATTACATTTTTTCGGACACACAATGAAGCTCCCAAGATAGATAGCAAGGGGAGGATGGATTATTTGCATTACAACAAACGTCGATGCTGAAGTCGGCCTTGGGACCGGGGCCCGAGACGAAAGAGGGAGGTCTCCGGCAAAGGAAGTGAACGCCGGCTTCATCGCCGATCTCCTGTCTTTACGGGTGCGCGGGACGAGGTGTGAACCTTGCATCTGATGGCTGACAACCTGAGGTCAAAAGGCGTAATTGCGTGGCAGCGGACATATGAACGGGATGACTCTAGAATGGCTGGGTGAAGGAGAATGTGCGAGAGAGAGAGAGAGAGAGGGGGGGAGGGAGAGGGGGAGAGAGGGAGAGAGGGATCGAGGGAGAGAGGAGAGGGATCGAGGGAGAGGGGGAGAGAGGGAGAGAGAGGGATCGAGGGAGAGAGGAGAGGGATCGAGGGAGAGAGGAGAGGGAGAGACTGAGAGCTTGAGAGAGCTGTCAGGAGCGCGACACATTGGCTCGACCGCATGGCCTGCCAAAGCCCACACATCTCACGGGCAACTCGCCTTGAGAAAGTCTTCAGAACGAGGGGATGAAATTAGCGGTGCGAAACTGAAAACGCAACTCAAGTCATTCCCACAGCTAGGGGGCCAGGGGAGAAAGAAAAAGGCAGTGAAAGGACCTGCGAATTGCCGTGGGGCATGAGCTGAATACCGAAATTTGTTGACCCAAGCTTCGGCACGATCGGCAGGCTGGGACGCAATGCCCAAGTCACAAGGAGGGCCGTCTGCGTGAGGGTGTGCCCTGAGTGCAGGGCCCAGTCGAGCGAAACTCGCTGGCCCCCTTTCCAATGGCCGTGAATGCGGCTCCCACGCATCCCCCGTTGTTTTGTGTTTTGAAACGAAAAAAGGACCGGGCCCTCAAGCTCAGGATGAAGCGGCGTCTTCCGAGAGACCATGTCCAACAGTCGGTGACGATCCCATCACCGCCGGACACAACTCAACCCAGGGCAAGGCACCTCCATCGGAGGAGCTCTTGCAGCCAGGCAGGAAGCCGCGACTCAGCTGCTTTCAAATAAACCCACGCCCCTTGAGAGGAGCTAATATCCTCAAGAGTGGATATGGTGCGAGGCAGGAGAAGGGCTTGGCTGTAAGGCGCGCATTCAGCCATCTTGGCATCAGGCTGTAGGGGAATGGCGTGCCTGTGCGAGTCTCTGCGAGTCTGTGCGCCAGTGGAAATAAAGATGGCTGAGGGACCATTGAGCAAGGGTGTAAGGGATTGGGAGGGGAGAAAGCGGAACATGCCCGGCGGAGAAGCGTGAGTTACGCCAAGAAATCCACTCAAGGGTGCAATGGTCTCCTGTAAGTCGGAGGGGGGGAAGGAGGAGGGGGCGATCTCGCCAGCAAGTGTGTGGGCGATTGTGAGAAAGATGAAAGCACATGTGACAACCACCAACAGGGGTCCTCTCTCATGGCTGGACATCACAAGGGTGCAATTGGATCCAGCCATGCTTTTTCCTTTCCTTTCTCCAGGACGCTGGGGGTGTTTACCCTGTGCCGTGATTTTTGACGTTTTCGCCCCGCAAATCCCACAGTCTAAGGGGGGTACTTACCCATCATATAGAATGGGAGATTTCCAAAGAGGGCGATACAGGGCAAAACAAGGGAGAATAGACAGCAACAGGAAAGGAGGGAGCGGGAGAGAAGAGGAGGAAAAGGAAAGAGAGGAACATCGGAGGCAGAACGCCTCTTCCCAGTTACCCACCAGCGTGTCTCTCGGGAAAGTCCAGCCTGGTGGGATTTGGAATACAGGCAGCGGAGAAGTTCCACACGCATGTCAGACTGAACGGGAGAATGGCGATACATGAACCAAGAAAACCAACGTAGCTGACCAGCCATGTGGCACTTTGGTGAGCTTGGTGCCTTTGTGCTGGGGATGGGGGGAGGGATCTGTCAGGGAACATGGTGCATCCGAGCATGCTCGAAGTGGTGCCGCAAGCTGTGTCCCTCTCCGGGTGAAGACCGAGCTGGGGTCGGTGATACGAAGCAACATGCAAACCGTTTGACAAGAAGATGGCCGGTCCGAGCTCTTCTCCCGCCATGCCCTGCTCATCTTCCTCTCGTGCAGGCAGGCTCCTCCTGCTCGTGTTCAGCAAGACTGTGGCCAGGTCGTCATCGGCAAGGGACATTGGCAATGAAGGCGCCTGGCGGCTGGTACAGATCCTGCTCCTGGCACTCTTTGGGGAAGTGCACCTTTTCGGTCACAGCTGTGGCTAGCTCAGCCAGCTGGCAGGGGAGATCCTACAATTGGTGGCGGTTGGCTCGGAGTCCTCAGCTTGGCAAAGTCCCGACGGATCGAGAGGAAAGACCACGCAGGCTTCCAAGGCAATGGTGGGCCCAGCCGGCTTGGAGTCGAGCCTTTGTTGGCTGTCGAGACGGAAGAACCAAGATGGCCGCAACCGGTGTTGATCCTGCAGTTGACCGGAGACCTTGCACCAATGACATGATCAAAAGTCACTGGTCCGAGCATCTGTAAGAAGTGTGTCGGTAGATTGGTCAGTGTGTAGGAGGTATTCAAGGGAGCTATGGCACTGGCGCAGCGAGAGAGAGAGAGAGAGAGAGAGAGAGAGAGAGGGGGGGGGGGGGGGGGGGGAGAGGGAGGGAGAAACAAGAACCATGTACCCAGGGAGGTATGAAAAGGATAGGATGAAGGGGATGCAAGTTCACACGAAATGCCGAACAAGTGGCATGCCTGCCGGCGCCAGGAAAACGCGGCAAAAGCCTGGACTAGGTAGGGCTCTCCTGGTAACTGGAGGAGGAGAACTCAAAAGGGCGAAGCAGAGGAAGAAACATCAGGATTTTCAGCCGGACGGTGATTCGGCGAAAGGAGACAGCAATAGAGGGCAATAAACGCATGATCCTCTCCGGTTAGCGGAATCTCGCGGCAGAAGGGACCCAGGGGGGAGTGTATCATGGCCTGTGGGTTGGTGGGGGGGAGGGGGTCTTTGACCCCTATTCTCTCTCCTCCACCCTACAGCATGCAATATCTAGACACAGGGACACTCGGTGAGCACATGAGCATCGGACGACGGACAGGCACACCGCACAGACAGCAGAGTCCCTCCCCTTAAGTGGAGGAGTAAGGCCACATTTGTCAATCGGGAGAGAAGACATATGAGATGACAATATTCTGGGGTGTATTGGATCACCGCGGGGCAACATGGGAGGGGGTGCGACAGCGCTCAGGTATGAAAACGGAGAAGCAAGGAGGAGCAACAAGGAGGAAGATGTCCCCCCCCCTCTCAAATGCACAGGAGCCATGATTCCCCTCGCACAAAATCATCCCTTCGTCACTCGGAAAGGGGCAGGAGAGGGAAGATTCTTCAGCCCTTTAGAGGGAGGGAAAAGGGAAGGAGAGAGAGTGGGCGAGCGCGCTTAGGCGGAGGAGGAGCCAGAGCCAGTCTGCTTGGGCTTCTCGATGGGCTTGAAGTCGGTGGTCTTCTCGCTGTAGTCGTAGGCGTGAGCAGGGACCTTGCAGTCGAACTTGGTGAAGGTCTTGTAGCCAACGGTGTCCTCCGGGCAGAAGACCGAGAAGGAGAAGGTGTTGTTGAGGAGAGCGCAAACGGAGTGAGGAGAGGCGTAGCGGTCCATGCCACACTCGTGGGCGTCCTCCATGGCGGCGATGCACTTCTTGTTGTTGCACAGGGAGTCGAGAGAGACACCGGCGAAGCCGCCGGAGATGCAGCTCTTCTCGAACTTAGCCTTGATCTTATCGGCGGACATGTTGTCGCAACCCTTCTTGGGGAAGCTCTTGTTGCCGGCGAAGGTCTGGTAGCGAGTGGGGCAAGTGAAGTAGGAGAGGTCGGCCTTGGCAGCAGAAGACTCGGGCTCGTGCTTCTTGCACCAGTCACGGTGGCTGATGACGATCTCCGAGCAGTCCTCGAAGGCCTTGGAGGTGTCGACCGGCTTGCCGTCGAACTTGTTGGCAGTGGTGACCACGCAGTTGGCGTAGGTCACGGCGGCGGAGATGGAGGAGCTGTTGCAACGGGAAGACTCGTTGCGGATGGCGTAGGCGAAGTCGCGCAGCGAGCTCTCGCACGGGTTGGTGGCGGAGTTGACCAGAGTGCCGGCATCATCGGAGGCGAGCTCGATGGGGGCGCCAGAGGCGACGGCCAGGATGGCGAAGAAGGCAAGGAGGAAGGCGGCCTTGATCATTGTGGAAAAGGGAGATTCTGTGAGGAAAGGAGGGAGGGAACAACGTCAGGAGATGTTGCACTGACCGGCACCTGGTGTTTCGGTGGCCACCGGGGAGGCATTTATAGAGATGCCGGGGTGCTGGGAGACTGACGGATTGTTGGCCCCGCGCGACCTCTCCCTCGCTCCTCGCCGCGCGCGTGCACACACCCACGCACCCACCCACACACGCACACAGACACGCACACAGACACTCACACAGACACTCACACAGACACTCACACAGACACGCACGCAGAGGCACGCACGCGCGCGCGCATATTATCACCCAAACGAGCGCCCCCCCCCTCCCCCCGGTCGGCTGGGCCCCATACACGACTTCGGGCAGCGAATGTGCGCTCAAAATCCAAGGCCCGGGCCTCTCTCCAGGAGGCAAGAGGCTAAGGGGCGAGAAAGAACCGCCTGGGGAAACTCGGCCGCAGTAGTGGCGGCTGGAGACCGAGCAAGCGCATCTCCCTGAACATTCCTCCCTCTCTCGGAGGGCGGCCCTGAGCTTGAAAATTGCCGGACCCAGTCCGGGAACACCGTCCGGGGATGAGCTCGCCAGAGTGCCCGCGAGGGCGAGGCAAGAGGCGGGAAAAAATGGCTGGAACGTGGGGGGGCCGCACTTTGGGGAAACGGGCCGGGTATTTGCAAGGGAATGGCGGGTCTGTCGGCAGTGCGCCACATTTTGGTCGGGGCCGCGACCCGGGCCGGTGGACCGGCTACTGCCCTTCCGGGAACATGGGCGCCCGGTCCTGGCCCTCTGGCCCATCCCCTCCTTTCCCTCCCGGTGGGGCAGGAAAAGCGGGGTAGGGGGCGGATACTAGTTTGTTTGCCTGGCCGTCTGTCCAGACCGGCCGGGGCCCTGCCCGCCCCTAGGTCCTGGACCGCCGCGTGGAGAGCCCGTTGTCGATGTGGTCCCCAACGGCGGGCCGGAGTGTGTACCGGGGGGGGGGGGGGGGGGGGGGGGGGCACACACACGCCATTCGGGCTTTCTTGGTGTCGCTTCGGCTCGGCGCGCGCATTTTCTTTTGGCCCCGCATCTCCCTCCCTTTCCGCCATGCTAACGGCCGGGGGGGGACAGTGAGGAGAATACCGCACCCGGGTGAAGGCACCTCCCTGTTCGTCCATGCGACTGGTCCGCAACTCGCGCCACCCCTCATGGGCACAAGGGCAGGATCGGGGAGCGGGCCGAATTGGAATGGTCCAGCCCCCGAGGGGCACGCGACCCTGGCCCCGGGGAAAAGTGTCCTCTCCCCTCCCACGTTGTGGACCCCTTGCATCGGGGAAGGCCGTTCCAGGAACCGCGGGAAGGCCGGCAGACGAACTTCGAGACTCGGGCCGGTGCACTAGACCAGCGCCATGGACGGCCTAGCTGCGCGGGGCCTGGGAACACAATGTCAACTGCTCCCCCTCCTGGGGGAGCGAAATCTCCATCCCAGACGCAAGTATTCTTGAGATGAACCTTGGGCTCCTGCCCCCCCCCCCCCGTCAACGAGCAAGCGTGGATGGAAATCCTCGGGCGAGGGCGGGGGAGCAACATGACGACACGAGGAATCTGCAACAATGCAGGTGCCATTCTCAGCCGGACATAGTCTGTTGGCTGCTTCAGGCATCCCCGGCTCGGACGGCCAGGGCTGGCCGGAAAGGCCGGCCCCGGGGCCGGCTGGCGCTTCCATGGAGCAGGCACAAGCCCCTGGGAGAAGGTCCACTCCAGGGGACATCCCCGGGAGAACCCCACACCCGCGGAATATCCGATCATGCTTGAACTCCAACTTGGGGCATGCCCCGAGGAGGAAAGGGAGGGAACCGGCGAGGACAGGGATCCGGGATCACGGCCACGAACGGAGCGACGAGAACACCACGGCACACACCCACACCTACAAACATCCCTCGGCGGAAGGCGGGGCACAACCGGCGCCTGGGACCCGCCGGGCCGGCCCCTCTCCCGTACTTTGGGCCATAATGAGTACTCCTAAAGCCGAAGGACAGGGTCCGACCATGCCACGCTTGCCGGCCGGCCGGCCGGCCAGCCGGCTGGGGCCTACATGCCCTCCCACCAAGCGCAGACCCTGATGGTCGCCGGCCTGGAGGACATCCGAAAAAGAGGAGACGGGAACGCCCCCCATGCTCCACAGGAGCAAAGCCCATCACATCGGGCAGCCAGGAGGGCCAAGCCCAAACGCGAACTAGCCTCCGGCAGGAGCCGGAAACGCCTTTCTCAACACGCGTTCAAGAATGAGCCCCGCTGGGGCATGGGTCGCCAGGGGGTGGAGGGGTCATGAAACAGATCGAAACAACGCAACCGGGCGGCAACAGGCACCCTTTCAACGATGATCAGGCTCAGGGTCCTCGGGCTCCTGAGCCCGCTGCTGGGGCCATGCGAGCACAGCCGAGCGCAGAAGAATGTCAACCGCTGGTAAACGACAGAGGCAAGTAGCCGAGAAGTGAACATGGCGCATCGCCCTCCTGACAAGGTGCACAGGGAGGAGACACTAAGATACTCACAGGGGCCATTCTCCCCAGACACATTCCGTCGTCGCTCCCTATGCTACCGCGGCCTCGCCCTGGGAGATGTGGAGGACGGAAAAAAACGACCGTGGTCCTCTTCGGGAAGTAGCCGGGAGAACTCGAAAACTGTTGCCCCCGGCCACGCGGACCGTCGGAACACACAGCCAGAAGTGTCATCATGGACCTCCCTCAGGCAGCAGGCCTACCCTCCCCATGCCTGGCCTGGCAGGCCTCGGGTCTTCGGTCCTGGCCGGGGGTGGGGGACAGAATGAGGCGGTGAATGTTGTCCCATCCTCCGCTGAGCTTGGTTGTTCCTTCCCTCGGCTTTGGCTGTTCCCGAGACGCCGAGGCACCTGCGGGCGCCCGGGGCTAGTAAGACCAGGCAAAGACGGCCTACAAGCCCATCGAGAGGGGGGAGCTGGCTCTGGGCTCCTCTGACTCGCCCCTCCATGAGGATCCGACCCGGCCAGTGTGCATCAGGGCACGGGCCGAAAAGGCCCCCTCCCCCCTCGTGGTCCCAGAAAATGCCGAGCGAACCCGCCCGGTCTTCGGGAGGCTGGAGAATGCGTCCAGCTTCGCCACTTCGGCCAGGGGCTCGGCCTTGGTATGCTCTTAGGGTCATGTACAGGGGATTGTGAAAGTTCAGGGACGGGATATCGCCGGAAAATAAGGCGGGATGTTCGTCCTCACAGTTGTATCATGGGGCCAATAGCAGGAGGACCGCGTCGTATGATCAAAGGGCGAGTATGTCACGTTCGGCCGCCCGATCCCAGGCCGACAAATCTCCCCCTTCCCAGTCCACCTCACTTCAACGTGCCGTTCTCCGATCGGCATAAAAGCACAGCAGAGTCCATATCGGAAGCACCATCATCGACAAGCTTGGCTTACATACATACACAAAGATATGGGGAGAGAGAGAGAGAGAGGGGGGGGGGGTGTCTATATGCCTCTTGAAGAGGCGAGGGCCGGGGGAAGATGCGGAAAAGCCGTGAACAGGGGGTGGTGCACGCTCAGGAGTGGATCTTCGCGCGCTTGGACAGGAGCGCAAAGACGAAGTTGGCAATTTGCTGCGACAGACGCAGCGACTCGAGTGGCGGCAATGCCGAGCTGCCCGTTGTGAAGTAAAGATTTGGCCCGATGATGTTTGCCAGCGCCTTGAGACTCATGCCGTTGACCGAGCTGAAGAGTGCCACTTGGCAAATGAGATCCAGGAGCCAGAAGACGATCGACCGAGCCGGGTTCGGCACCCGAGTGCAAAGGGCCTCGTAGCAGGCAGCCTCATCGGTGGATGCAAGTGCCTCAGCTGGCAGGTCGGACAAGATGCATGCCGGGAGCTCGCGGAACCAAATCTTGATCAGATTGGCCACCGCATATACATCTTCCACCTGGATCCCCTGGGGGTCGCCCTTGTGGCGATTGATTTGCGACCGAAGGAGGGTGGCTGCGGGATGCGTAGGTGAGTATGCGAACCGGGCGGGGGGGGGGGGGGGGAAGCTCATGTCCAGGGTGAGGGGGGGGAGAGAGAGAGAGAGAGAGAGAGAGGAACGCACTCGTGTCACCATCCTCATTTGAGAGGCGGAAGATCCCGGGCGCTGAGTAGCCATTGTGCTGCGTCAGCAGGGTCTTGAGAGTGACCAGTACTGGCGGGACTTCGAAGATGTGCTCGGCAAAGATCTGATCCGGGATCAGCTCAATCGTGGAGATCGCCATGCCGAACATGGAAGGCTCACTTTGGATGTTCAGACAGAAGAGATGATGCGGCCCGCCTGCTCGGTGTCACAGCCGGGTGGGAGGTGGAGGTCAGTGTCAAGGAGGGACCACGATCGGCCGACTGGACATGCGGGGAGTGATGGCTCGTGATGATGTACCCTCGACCTCCATGATGATGATGTCCTGGATGTGGACCGTGGTTTTGCAGGTGAGCTTAAAGATGATCTCTTCGCGCGGGCCGCGTCCGGAGGACTTGACTCGTCCCGACAGGGGGGTCACCTCCAAGTCGTAGCGAATATCCCGCGGAGGGAGGTTGAACTTAAACTTGACCTTGCCCACTGGATGGACAGGCGGGAGGGAGGGTCAGAGAGGCGGAGGGGAGGGGAGGGGGGGGGGGCTTGACAAAGAAACAGACCCGGAGGCAAGGCGTACTCTTGTTGTGGATGAAGATCTTCTCCACAATGGCCTGGCCAATGGGGGCCGTGATGCCGTTGAAGTTGATGTAGTAGTTGCTGACTTCGGCGAGCGGTGGACCGGAGTTACGATTGACGATGTCACTGAGGACCGAATTCCGGGTTCGGAGGATGGGATTCTCTGGGGGACAGGGCAACGAGGGGGGATGGGAGTCAGCGAGCGGGAGGGGGGGGGGGGAGGAGTATCCGAGCGGCCCTTGGGCTTCGAGGAATACGCACTGGCGTCACTGAGGACCTTCGACTGCATGGCATTGTAGGAGGTTGGTGACAACTGATAGATGTAGCTGTACAGGAGTTGTTGCTCCTTCGGTCCGATGACACCCTTGGTGGCGCTGGGAGTGTGGGGAGGGTCGTGAGTTTATGGAATGCTTGCGCGCGCGCGCGCGTGTGTGTGTGTGTGTGTGTGTGTGTGTGTGTGTGTGTATGTGTGTATATGGGCGTGTATGTGTGTGCTCTTTGGGCGGGAAGAGGGGGGAAAGAGGGGTTGGCTGGGAACAGGGAGACGCAATACGCACCGCCGCAGGAGATCCTCATAATCTCGGTTCGGCTGGGGAGAGAGGAGCCCACTGGGCGCCGCAGATGACGGGGACTCCGGAGCGGCGACATCCAGGCTGCGTGAGACCTCCAGAGAAAGAGACGGCCCAGGTGCGCGTGCAGAAGCCGCGGAGGAGGCGATTGGTGCCGCGGCGGTGGCCCCGGCAACGGTCGCTGCAGGGCCGGTGGACGAGGAGGCTGCCCCGGGCGAGGGAAGCGCCACCGGGGAGGAAGCGCCGCCAGCGGGAGACGCTGTGGCAGCTGTCGCGGAAACGGCCAACGAAGCCGGCTCGGGCGTGCCAGTCGCAGGGGCCAGAGAAATGGAGGAAGAGCCTCCGGAAACGGCCCCGGCCCCAGGAATGCTTGAAGAGATGCTGGCGGGAACTGGGCGAATGGGCGAAGGGAGAGGGGGGGGGGGCGGCGAAGCTGTTAGACAAGGAAAGGGCGTGGTGAGGTAGGGAAGAGAGGACGTCCTGAATGGCGCACCAACTGGCTCCGGGTCGAAGGAGGGAGTGTTGGTAGGCGGCGAGGGGAACTTGTCCAGGAGCTCCTCGATCGACAGGAGGATGAGCGACTCGAAGGAATCCAACTCGGCCAAACCAGCGGACATCATGCCTGTGCCTCCTCCAGTGGAGGATGCCCCTGTTGAGTAGTGCCCGGGGAGACCACCCGGCGAAAGGAGCGCGGTGCTGGCCATGGCTCGGGGTGGGCGGAAAGACACAGGTGACAGGGGGAGGGAGGGGGGAGAGACGTGTGTGGAAGTGGGAGAGGACAAGAAGGGGAGGGAGGACAAGAGGGGCGAGGGTGCGGAGGGCTAGGGGAGCGAGAGGAGGAAGAAGGTGACAAAAGCCGCGGCAAGGCAACTCAGTGTCGGAGCGCATCCTGACAAAGATTCGCGCCCAGGGGAAGGGGGTTGAGGGTGGCTGCGTGGTCACAAACAAAAAAACAACACCCCCGTCCGACGCCGGAGGGGAGAGGGGCTCGTGTGCATCCCTCGGGGGCGCGGGGGCTCGGGGGAGTGGGGGGGGGGGACATGCAGTTGGGCAGTCCCAGCGAGGACGCAGTTTCTCCAGCGCGAAAACCTTGCCGTGTACTGGGTTCCGGCACGATCTTGCACCTGTCTGGCTCCCACTCTGAATACAGGGGCGGATTGCGCGAGAAGGGGCAAATGGGGGGG
>NW_009242975.1:2300121-2316015 GCF_000388065.1 Fonticula alba
GGACGAGGATCCTGCTATTTAACGTGATTTCACATGACCGACAGGCATCGAATCACCCTTAAAGTGCTGCCACCCAACTGTCTGTCGTGGCGCGGGCAGCTGCTCGAGGCCGTTCCGGGGATGTGACGTGATCATTCCTCTGCTGTGTCGAGGGCATCATGTGCGCAGTCTCGGGGAGGGTGATTCATTGGTATGCCGACGAAGGTGCAACCAGTCCCAGCTCCCGCCGGAGAGCCAGTTCCGAGGTCTGAAAGGACGGTGCAGAAATTCCCCCGGAAGTGAGGACGATGGGCACCAACATGCCCCCTCCCCGTATGAGGGATTAGACCATGTCTGGTCATGGATCTGAAAGTGGGGGAGGTTGTCTTCTCAGAGAGAGAGAGAGAGAGAGAGAGAGAGAGAGAGAGAGGGCCCACGTTTTTTTCTGACAACTACTCCTGGGCGAGCATCAGTGCTGGTACACCCCGCCCCCTGCCCCCTCCCCGGCCAAGAGCGTGTGGGTGTGGGAATGGTCCTTACTCCCCCGAACCATGGCCTGGGTGGCGGTGAGAAACTATTCCTAGGCAGGGAAAGGTGCTGGGAAGCTCCATCAGAGGCAGGACGCGTGAGCTGGTCGGGAGGGGGGAAACTCGCTCGTCGAAAACGTGCGCACGCCTTTTGAGGCCCTCCGATGGGTCCTGAGCCGCACATGCCCTCGCGCGCGTGCGACGCACAGGCCTCGGCCCCGGGTGATGAGAGCCCCGCATTACTCTGCCCCCCTTCCAAAATGCCAGCCTCCAGGAACGAGGTCCGAACACCGGACGAGCTCCCCCGAACCCGCGCACAGTCCGACAAAGTGCCCGGAGAGGTCTGGGAAGCGTTCAAGGGGGCTTCACATGGAGGGGGCCTGCTGCATTTCGCGTCCTCGCCAGCCCCGTCCCCCGTCCCCTCGCCCCGAAGAGGCAGGCGCGCGGCAGCGGCAGCACGAACAGCAGCGGTGGCAGCTGATGTGCTGAGCACGTTTTTGGGCAGGGGGAAGCAGGGGCACAAGGAGGGGCTACAACACAAGGAGCGAGGCTGAGAAGAGGAGACGAAACACCTCCACAGACACACACACACACATACACACACATACACACACATACACACACACACACACATACACATGCACATACATACACCGTGAGGCAAAAAGAAGGGCAGGGAGGCAGAAGGGGGAAAGAGAGGGAACGAAACAGAGGATGAGCACGGAGGGAAGGAGATGTTGTTTAAAAAAGTTTCTGGTTTTTATTGTTTTTCGGTTCTTTGCGGGTTTTAACTTTTTGGTAGCAGCAAACGGAAAAATTTATGCACGAGGGGGCAGAGGAGACGCCCTATACTTCCCCCCCTCCGCGACCGGTAATGCGCGAGAGGAGGAGAGAGGGCTTGATCGTACACCATCGAGGTTACGAGTTTTCAGAGGAGGGGGAAGGGAGAGTATGGTACAATTCTGAAGGTTTGGGGGGTTTTCTGTAGAAAGAGAGGGAGGCGCGCGCTCGGCACACCACCGCCCGCCCAGCCCCCACATATCCACACGCACACAGGACCAGCCTGAGGGAGAGGGGGGAAGGGGGGGGGGGTATCCGTGGCGGGAAAGTGCACGGCGGCGAGGAGGAGAGCGGGCGGCAAGGCAACGCCCAGAGGACGTTGAGCATCGGTGCGCGCGCACATTCCGAGGAGAGGGATTTACAAATACAACTGGCTTTTGGGCGCCAAGGGGGAGTTTTCTCGGTGGAAGCCGTCCGAAGGAGAGAAGAGAGAGAGAAGCAGCAGGTGCAGAACGAGGTGGTGTGCAGGCGGCGGGTCGTGGTCCGGCTACACTCGAAGCACGTGAGCGGTCTGTGGCAATGGGGGAGGGGGGTATGGCGAGCAAGCAGGAGGGGATGCCCTCTGTTTGCACACGTGCCCCCCCCACCATCGAGCGAAGACGCTTTCTGAAGAGAGGGAGAGGAGGAGGTGGACACTGGGAGAGTGCCACATGTTCGAAACGGCGGAGGCGCGATTTTTGGAGGAATTTTCAAAGAGAAGAAGAAAAGCTGCTACGACGAGAGGAAAGAGGGGGGACGGAGAGGGAAGCCAAGCCCCGTGAGTGTGTGCGGGAGGAGGCGGCACCTCGCACTTAGCGACGGCGAGAGCGGACACCCATCATCTGCTGGCCGCAGGACACGGTCGGGGAATTGACAACATGGACGAAGAGCTTGCCGGCGCGCTTCTTGGCAAACTGGTTGAGCTTGCGCAGCTCCTCCGGCGGGAAGGCCACGCGGTTGCGAGGCTCGAACTCGAGGAAGTGGCCGTTGTCAAAGTAGACGCAGGCGCGGGAGAAGGTCGAGTTGCCGGTGGTGGCGTAGGAGAGGGCCTGGCGCGAAGGGGCCGGAGCCGGGGCCGGGGCCGGGGCCGTGATGGGGGCCGGGGCGGCGACCGGCTCCGGGGCCGAGGAAGTCATCTCCTGGTCGGCGGCCGGGGTGGAGGTCGCCAGGAAATGCGCATGCAGCTGGCTGTGCAGCATGCGCATGCGCTCCTGCTTGTTGAGCTGCTCCTGCTCGAGGAGGTCGCCAACAGTGGGCAGGGGAGCGAGAGCCGGGGAAGAGGAGGCAGAGCTGAGGAGGAGGGAGGCCATGGCTGAAGAGAAAGGGAAGGAAGAAGAGAAGGAGAGTAGGGAAGAAGGGGGGGGAGGGGGGTGGACAGCGCAGGCTCGATTGGGGGGGGGGGCGGGGAGGAGGGGAGGATGCAGCTGAGAGGGCCGACCCTTTGGAGGAGTTCCAAGGCAGGGGGCTTATATACCAGGGCCTTTCACCAATGGAGGACCGATGTGCTCTCGGGGGGCCGGCGGAGGGGGCGGGGAGGAATGTGTAGTCCCCTCCCCTCCGCCCAAAGGGGGGGCACCGTTCCGCCCCCCACACCGGCCCCAGGGCCCCGGTAGCGCGCCGAAGCCCATCCTGCTTCACTTGGCGCCAGGCACCGTCGGCCGGGGCGCCCCCTCGGCGGCTTGTCTCGACAGCCCCCCGGGGCGGGCCGGAGCCGGGGGGGGGGGGGGGGGGGGCGCGCTCTCGGAGAGGGAGCCTTAGTCTCTTGTTTGCCCGTTGGCCCCTGTCCAACATCAGCCGGGGGCAGGGGAAATCATTTCGCGCTTCGCCCGAGGCGCACACACAGACGCACATTCGGAACGAATGGTCCTCGTAAACACGCCCGCCCCCGGGTGCCGGGGGGGGGGGGGGCGGTGGGGGGGGAAACGGCGCCGGAGGGCGGCCCCGGGCCGGTGGCGCAATGACAACAGCTCGCCAGGTGGCCCCGGCAGCTGGAGCCTTCCGGCACGCGGGCTGGCGCTGGTGGCCCGTGGCACGAACCCCGCCGCCCCCGATGAACGACAGCCTGACCCTCTGGAAGGTGCCGGACTGATGACCGTACTCTCTCGGGCGTGAAAGCGCCCGGGTGCCGGCTCACCAACAGACCGGCGCCCGGGACGAGGGGGCAGGGAGAGATGACAACCGCTTGCCGAGTTTCGATGTCCGGCATCGGGGTGTCGACCGGTGCCCACCGGGCGAGTGACACCCCTCGCGCCCCTGGGCGGCGTGCCGGCTGGCGGGCGCACAATAGCGCCGGCGGTATGTGTGCGTGCGCGCGTGCCTGTGCTGCCGTTGGCGGTGACTGCGCCCGGCTCCACCGGGTGCAGGGAGCCCGAGCTGGCATGTGCCCCCCCGCCCCCGGCTCCGGCCCGCGCCGGGAGAGGCGGAGAATCCATGGCTTGACATTAGACGCCGGAGCGGGCGGCCCTTCTTGGGGCAAACCACCGGCCCTTCGCGGCCTGGTGGCCATGATCAAGCGAGCCATCACCGGCCTCCAGGCCCTTCATGCGGCTCCGACCAGGGCCCCCTCTACGGGGCACCAGTCCGACGGCACCCGGGCTCGATATCCTTCGCCAACACGAGAAAGCCGGCTAAACGTGCGGCTTCCCCAGCGTCCTCGCAGGGCAGCATGGTCCCCCCGGCCAGTGGTGCTCCTTTGCCAGACGATGTTTCCCGAAGACGCTGGCCGGCACGGCGATCTTCTCGAAGGCGGCCGGCTGCCGGCGGACCACGAAATCCATTCCTGCCATCAACCCGCACATGTTGTGGCCGGCACTTCCGGAAACTTCCCGGTGAGTCGGCGGCCCGAGAGGCACACATGCGGGGGGGCTATGGCTAGTCGAGTTCCCTCACGTCGGGGCGTCTGCTCGGCCACAGCCGGGGCCTCTCAGGCTGGGCCTTCGTTCCGCTGGGCCTCCTCCACTGGAGCAGGACGTGACCCCCCCCCCCCCCCCCCCCCTCCCGCCGGTCACCCTCCTGACCCATGAGCTCGGTCCTCCCAGAGCGCGGTGCCCTTTCCCCTCGGTGGACTCTCCCGGCTTCTCGCTCGGGGGGAGGGGGATCGGCACCTGTTCCCCACTCACCTGGTCGACCAGGCCCCCGCTGCGGGGCCCAGATGCCGAGAGTGGGGGAGGGGGTGCCCCGAGAAGGTCGGGGCGCCCGGCTGCCGAGCCCCTCCCGGGGCACGGACGGGGTCCCGACTTCGAAGGGGCTCCGAGGGGGCGGGCAGGGGGGGCGGGGGGAACCAGAAGCCACGAAGGCAAAGGGCACGCCCGGATGACCGAGTCATGCGTCCAAGGGCACCAGGGCAGGCCTTGCGCCCAAACAAGAGGAAGACATTCCCCCCCCCCCCCCCCCCCCGAGACCGCCGGACAAACACTCGGGCAGGGAATGACTCGGCCGCCCAGCCGAGCAACATGTTATGGGGGATACCCCGCACCCACCCAGGGCAGGGCATGGCAAAAAAACGGCAGCACCCGCGGGACACATTCTCCCTCCCCCTTGCCCTGGGCCATGGGGCTGGGTCGACGAGACACATGGAACAATGATCGCCAACGCAAACACGATCAGGGCACCGATCGCCCCTGCTCGGCACGTTTCCGACCACGGGAGGCTGGTCGGCTCCCGACCTGCCGCACATTTTGGATCCAAGGATTTTGGATGTATTCTGCACCATTAGACTATTTTCAGATTATCCATGTGGCGATCTGGTGAAAACCAGTGTCAATACACGTGGTATTTGATTTTGAAATGACATTCTTTTCCTGGCGAAGGCATCTCCCTGGAGACTTCCCCCTGACGAAAGGCCGCCGCCGCAGGGCGCTCCCCCCCCCCCCCCCCCCCCCCCCCCAGGAAAACTTCCTCGCGGCCATCTTGACCTAGGCGGCCACGCCCGGGTCCGGCCCCTGGAGGAATAGGGCCCGCACACTTATGCGCCGCCGACACGCATCCGTGCAACAACGGGCCCACGATGGGAGGTGGTCGAACACCAAGGGTCTCGGGGCACGACGCGCCCATGGCACAACATGCGCGCCACCAGGCTGGAGATCTGCGGGATTAATCCAAGACGAACTCCAGTCCCCATCGGTCAACCACTGGTTCCCGTTAATTAGGGCGCACTCCTCCGGAGGGGGGGGGGGGGCGGTGCGGCGCCCTCCCTGAGAAAACGGGCCAAGTTCCCAGGTGTCTCCTGTCCGCCCCGAGGCTGCGGCAGGGAGGGCCTGGGGAACCGGGAAGGTCGAACCGGGTTACGCCGGGGCATTTCCCGAACAAGGTGTCTCCTTCGGTCCCGGAACGCTCCGCCCGACTGGGGGTTAACCGCAGCCGGGGAGCCCGCCCTCTCGGCACCGGACTCCCACCACCGACCGATGCGCCGCTCGGGCCGATTCATCGCGGGTGATCGGCAGGGGGGGGGGGGGAGGGAGGACCAGCATAATGACAGGTCAGAGTACGTAGGAGGGAGCTAATCAAAAGGTAGACCGTTCCGCCGCGTCGGCTTCAAGGCGACCAGCCCTTCATCGAGATTGGGGCGGGCGGTGGCTATTATTATATATTCTGACTACTTGTTTTAATCCATATACTCGCTTGATCGACCTTTGGGTAGATTCCCTGCCTGAGTTCTCTTTCCCCCGGGTCCCGCGCACCACCCGGCCCCTGGTTCCCTAGGCAGGTGCCTTTTTGGGCGGGAACATCGACCCGCGTGTCCCCTTTTCCCGCCCACCTCGCCGGTATTTTATGAACCCGCGCGCGTGGCAGCGAACGGTGTCCGAGCGCCCTCCTGAACGGGGCAGTTGTGTGGTTTCTCGTTCGCCCCTAAACTGCGTTCCTATGGCAGGCCGCGGGGCAGAGTTTATCAACAGAGTTACCCCGGTCCCCGGTGTGCTCGTCTCGAGAGGTCGAGTGGGGGCCGGGGGGGGGGGGGGGGGCGAGTCGGGAACAGCGCGGGGGCTGGGGGAGGGGATATGGTTAAAGCCCCCTCCTCCTCGAGGCAGAAGGGCCCCGGTCCCACGTTCCCGGGCGGATTACCTCCGCGTACACGCACAACAACGACGGGGGGAGACCTGTCCGTGCGTGGTGCGTGTGCGGCTGCTATTAACTCCTTGCGCTCCCGGGTGGGGGGTGGTAACCCATGGTGTGTAGGGCCTTTCTCGTTTCCGGGGCCTCTCCCTGCATCCTCTGTCCTTGTGTCTTGCTCGTGCTTTTTTTTTTCCCGCCCTTCCCACTTCAAGCACCGTGCATTTCTGTGTCCCCCGGAGACCCGGTGGAATGTTTCGCCGGGAGATCCAGGCCTGGTGGATGCCTGGCTTGGGCTCGGGGAAATCCTGACGCATTCGTGCGCCCTTCGCCCCCCCCCCCACCCCCCGGAAAAGTGTTACTTCCCCCCTTCCCCCCTCCTGTTAATAGCCCCAACTGGGATGCTTAATTTAATCCGGCTGCCCTCCGCCCCCCCCCCCCCCTGTTGCCTGTTGTCTCGCCGCCTCGCCGCCTCTCGCCGGCGTAGCTTCTTCTCGGACCCCGCTCTTCTTGGGACCCTGGTGCTTCGGCATAGTCCGTCCCTCCCTGGCCCTGCATTCCTCCCCCCTCCCTCCCTCTTCTTTCTCCGCATTCTTGTCCTCCTCCCCTCGCCGCTTCTCGGTCCGGGCTCTCCTCTCCTTCAGCTGTCACGAGCCGCCGGCGTCTCGTGCTCACCTTTTCTGTTGTGCGTTCCCCGCCCTGCTTGGCCTGCCTGTCTTCTGCACCCACCGAGCCGAGATCTCTGACTCCCTTTTGGCCTGTGTGTGCGCACTCCCCTTCTGGTCGACAGATGAGTGCCACCGGGGCGCCGCCTCCGATGGCCTACGGCTACCCGATGGCCCCGCCGCATATGGCATACCCGGCGCCACCGGGCACTCCGGCTCCGGCCGGTGCGGCCACTCCGGCTGCCGGGCCCAGCACCCCGGCCCCGGCGCCGCACCCGGGTTACTATCACCCCCCACCGGGGTACGGTCCGCCCCCGCCGGCCAGTCCTTCCGGTGCGCTCCTCTTTTTTCCTCGCCTCCCCCCCTCCCTCATCCACTTGTTTATATGACTTTTCTGACGCATCTGTGCCTTGATTCCCAGGTGTACCTGCTCCAGCTGGGGCTCATCCTCAGGCGCCGCACATGGCATATCCCGGCTACCCCGGTCACTACATGTACCCGATGATGCCGCTGCCACCGGCCGCCCCGGCGCCTGTGGCTGCAGCGACTCCCGCTCCGGCTGCCCCCGCTGTCGCAGCGGCGGATGTCACACCGGCCGCCGCGCCGACTGCCACACCGGCCGCCGCACCGGCCGCCGCGCCGACTGCCACGCCGACCGCCACGCCGGCCGCCACGCCGGCCGCCGCACCGGCTGCCGCACCGGCTGCCACGCCGGCCGCCACCCCAGCTGCTGCTGATCCTGCAGCTGCCGTCGCTCATCCGCCCCACATGCCAGGCTACTATCCTGGCTACCATCCATACATGTCCTATCACCCGGGCTACCCGCCCCCAGGACCTCCGCCTCACGGCTATCCCGGCTATGGGGCAGCCCCCGCAGCAGCGCCGACCACCGTTCCTCCTGCTGCCTCTCCCTCTTCGCCTACTACCCCGGCTCCGGGTGTTGCCCCTGCGGCGGCGGCGGCGGCGGCGGCTGCTGCTGCTGCCTCGCCGGCTCCCGGATCGCCAGCTGTTACACCCATGTCGGCGCCCATGTCACCGGCACTTGCGGCCAGCGATGCTGCGGCGGCCTCTCCGGCGTCGCCGGCCCCGATGTCTGTTCTCACGTCTCCCGCGGCTGAGAGTGCCACCTCCACACCATCCCTCCCGGCTGTCAGCTCGCCAGCCGCGCCAGGCACGCCAACGGCCGCGCCTGCTACTCCGGCTGCGCCTGCTGCTCCGGCGGCTCCGACTGCCGCACCTGCCGGCCCTGCCGCCGTACCTCCCGGCTATCCTCCCTATGGCTATCCGGCTCCGTATGGCTATCCCCCGTATGGGCATCACCATCCTGGCGCCCCGATGCCTGGCTATGGATACCCGCCGCCGGGGGCTCCGCCTGGGCACATGCCCATGGCCGGGTATCCTGGGTATCCGCCGCCCCCCCCGGGCGCTGGTTACCATCCAGGCTACCCCCCGCCTGGGTATCCCGCACATCCCGGGGCTCCGTACATGCACGCGCCTGCGGCCACTTCGGCCACGGGTGAAGCCGCCGCCGCGGCAGCGACACCCGCCACCAGCGGCACCCCGGGGACCCCGGCCTCGCCGGCCAGCACCCCCACCGCCGGGGCGGCTGCTGCTCCCGGAGCTGCTGCCGCCACGCCTCCCACTGCTGCCGCTGCTGCTACTGCGGCTTCCATGCCTCCAATGGGCTATCCCCCGATGGGGGGATATATGCCGTATCCCGGTCCCTATGGCCATCCGGCGGTGTATGGTGACCCGGCAGCCGCTGGGATGATGCCCGGCATGCCGATGCATGCCTATCCCCCCGGCATGTACCCGGGCATGGTGCCACACCACCATCCAGGCATGGCCCAGGCCTCGGCCATCGGGGCAGCAACACCTGGGCCCCTGTCCACGGCCGCGGTCCCTGTCGGTGGCACCGGGGCCACTCCCTCGATCGCCAAGCCAGATGCGGCGGCCACCGGTGAGGAAAGCATTCCCCCCCTGGAGGCGGGATCGGCGGCGGCCGTGGCCGCGGCCACGGCCGCCACCGGAGATGCCGCCACCTCGACATCGACCGACATCGTCCTGGCAGCGGCCTCGGATGGGGCTCCTCAAAAGCGCCGGCGCGCCCGCCGGAGCAATGTCGATGGGAGCTCCGCCGGCGCGCCGGCCCCGCGCCGGCGTCGGACCGCCGCCGAGGCGGCCCTTTCCACGGCTCCTTCCTACCTGACCGAGCGAGTAATCGATGCCGCGGCGTCGGCCCTGGAGCAGCCGGCCGCGCGTCGGCCCGAGCCCCGGCGCCGGGGGATTGGGCTGATTCAGCCCTCCAACTTCCGCATCTACTCCGGGCCGTTGGATGTGTGTGTGTTGGTCCTGCGGCATCAAGGGATGAGTGGGCGGCATCCCGTGCGCCCGGATCTCTTTTATTATCAGGCTCGGGTGCGGAATTTCTACCCCCAGCGGCATCTGTGGGCCGGGTGGGAAACCAAGCAGGGCATCATCAATCGGGTTCACAGCGTGCGCGATGAGTTCCTGCTGAAGCTGGCCGGGATGAATATCCCGGTGCCGGATTCCCTGGACTATGTCATGAAGACCATCCGTCGGACTGGGTCCTTCTCTGTGCCCCTGAGTGAGGAATATCCGCCGCGTATGGATGCGGCGGCGATGGCGGCGGCGGCCGCCGAAGCAGCGACAGCAGCAACAGCAGCAGTAGCATCGACGGACCCGACGGCCGTGGTCCCGGCAGCCCCGGGAACGCCCGTCCCCTTGGTGGCGCCGGCTCCCGGTCCCGAGGCGAGTGGTCCAGTGGCCGCCGGTGGTATCGTGCCGATCGAGGGCACTCCGGCAAATGTGGAGGATGACCTGCTGAAGCGGGCCGCGAGCAGCACCCCCCCCCTGAGCAGCAGCACGGCGACCACGCCGGTGGCGCTGGCGGCGACGGCGGCAGCCGCCACCCTGGCCCCGACACCTGGTATTTGTGCGCCAGGTGCGGCGCCCGGGGCCGGGGCGGATGGGACGTCCATCAGCCGGGCAGCCGTCTTCATGCCAGCGACCCATCCTTCTGATGGGTCGGAGGCCGTGGCCTTCGCCCAGGCCCCACATGCGATTCCCCCGTCGCCGCATTCGGCCATCATGCAGGCCACTCGCCGGCATACGGTGGCCAATGCCCTGGCGGCCATTCCCTCGTCATCGGTGAGCGCCTCGGCAGCGATCGCGGCGGCCGTTGACGCGGTCAAGGCGGCAAGTGTTCGTGTGTCTCATGACTCCTCAGCCGGGGATGCTTCTGTGGCTCCGGAACCATTGTCGGCCGGGCTTTTGGTTGCGCCATCGGCTTCCGCTTCGACTGCTCGGGCCCCGTCGACGGTGGTCTCTCCTGCCGCGGGGGACATGGCCGCCTCGGTCGCTTTGGTCGCGCCTGGGGCGGCTGCTTCCTCGGCGACGATCATGGTTGGTGCGACCGCGGGCCTGGGTGCGGCGTCGGCACTCCCGCCGGCGCCCTTGCCGCCTGATGCCTCCGCAGTGACGGCCATGTCGGCTGGCGGTGTGGAGACCGGCGAGGCGGCTGCCGCCGAGGCGGCTCCCTCGGCCGAAAAGGGTGGCGTAAGTGCTGTGCTTGTGGCGGCCGCCGCAGCCGCCGCGGCAGCCGCTACCTCCTCCCCCTGAGTGGCGGAAATTGCTGTCCCCCCCCTCCCCCGGGACATCCTTCTATCCCCCCTTATTCCTCTTCTTCCCGCTCTGTCCTCTTGAACTTGGGCTGTGCCCCGAGCGTGTCGAGCATGTCCTTGTTTCGGCTATCCCCCGTCCCCTCCTCTTTCTCCCTCTCACCATCCGCAGGGGTCCCGTGGTTTGCGCCTCATTTGCTGGGTGTGTTCCCGTTTCCCACAACCACCAGAGGCCCTCGCATGTGCCGTGTCATCTCGAGCAGGCGCCACAGGTGCTGCGCAACCACCTGCCTACCTCCCCTGTCGGGGGGCCTGCGTGTGTTTGCGTCGCCGGACGTTTGTGTGTACATCTTCTCATTGGTGAAAAATAATATCTTGTCTTTTGTCCTCTCTCTCTCTCTCTCCATCCCCATCTGCTTGTGCGTATACGGTGGGGCGGTCCCCGGAAGGGGAGATGGTTCAGATAGGGACCCATGTGGACTGGATGGGGCACCTCCGCCTGAAAGGGCCGCGAGGGGATCCCTTTCGCATGGCAGTGATACTGCGCTTTGTCCGGGGCTCGCGGGCGGGTGGGGGGGACTCCTCGAGCTGACTGGAGTGTGGCTGCTTGGCTGGGAGTAGTGTACGTGCCTGGTCGGATGCGCGAGTCTGGACTGCGGTGGCTGGCGGGGGTAGAAGGGGGGGGGGGGGGGGGGGGCTTGATCGGTGAGTCAATGGTGATGCATGAAGAGCACCTCCGCAATGCGTGTGTCATCTGTCCTGAGCCCGAGGCCCCTGGGCCCTGTTGATATTCTGACATGCGTGAGCATTCTCTATTATCCTAGGGGTGTGTACAGGGTCTTAAGCAGGGGGGGGGGCAGGCGCGCAGGGATGTTTGTGGGGTCAAGGCACCCCCCCCCCCACCCGGGGATTTAGGGACTCCCTGGCACGGGGGGACATGTTACAGCTTGTCTTGGGGGTAGTTGTCAACGTGTTAGCCCGTACAGTGTCCTTGCTGAATGCCGGATGGTAGCACGAGGTAGGGTGGCGACACCTTCTCTCGGCCCAGGGTGTGGCGCTTTCTCGGCAAGGCTGGATGGAATGGATGCGGTGGACATGGTGCCGCCCCGAACGCCCCGTCGGCGTCGGGGCTCCGCTCGCCTCCTCCATCCTTGCTTCACCTCACCGCACTCGGTTCATTAGCCTACACTTCGCCTCTTGTCCAAACTGGGACACGCCCTCGACGTGATCGAATGGCGAGGAGATCCTCTTTCCCCCCTCCCTTCCTCTGAGGGAGGGTCTGGGCACAGACTCTCGTCGATGCGAGCCAGTCCATCTCATTCCCGTCCCTTTCCCATGTATCTCCTGGCGACCGGGTGCTTCGCTTGAAGGGCCCCGACTCTCATCTTCCCGCCAATGTTTCGGCACCTTGAAGGATGGCCATTCTCTTCGCGGATGCTGTGACTTCCCGTTGTTCTGCCTCGGAACGTCGTTCCGCCCGGGGCGGCGTGGTTCGATTGCTGATGTTCCCCCGAAAAAGATGGAGATCCCCTACTCTCGTCTTTTCTTGTTGCTGTTTCTTTGTCCGATTGGTGTCCCTCTCTCAGGACGGAGCACTTCAGGTGGTTCGAAGGGAAGCCCACCGGTCCCCCTCGAGACTCATGTCTGGGCAGAGAGCCTACTTAAGCAAGATGTTGGCTTGAGTCGCCATGACTAGTCCCGATTAGTATAGTGGTGAGAATCCCCGCCTGTCACGCGGGAGGCCCGGGTTCAATTCCCGGATCGGGAGTATCTTTTTTGAAATCGGACGCTCGTCCCCGCCGACGCCCATGCTTGAGTTCTCGACGAGAACGGGGGGGGGGGGGTAGATGTCTCCTTGCAAAGAAGATCAAGAAGCCTCGGGGGGTGGGTCCCTCCAGAAGGAGACCCCGCTCGGCGTTTGTCGGGGGTGTGCTGATGATAACGCCCTTCGCGGGAGCTGGGATTGTTTTTCTTCTCGATTGCGGGGGATGTTGGTTATGTGGAGGTCACATCGACGTGCGCTTTCTTTTGCCGGATCACCCGGGGCAGGGCATGCGAAAGGCTGCGCGTTCATGGCAGGTGTAATCCCCGAGGGGGGCCGGTGGCCGATTCGAGGATCGCTCGGGGGCATTCCATTCCGAGGGGGCCGATGTGCAGGGGAGACACACTAATGGGAGGGGGGCAGCGGGGAAGTTGCTAAGAGAGCCCCCTGGCACGGACAGTGTCGCTCGCGTGGGGAAGGATGGGCAGGGACTGGGCAAGGCATGGGCCGACAGGCTTGTCAGCGTGTGGCTAAAGCACTTACCCCACAGGAGAGGGGAGGAAGGAAGAAGGACTTCCCAATTGAGGGGGGATCCGGGAAAGAACGGAGCCGCAGGCTGGGAAGCAGGGGACGAGCACGGAAGGCCCCTCACGAGGCGTGTACGGGGGCAGGCCCCCTGTTCCTCCAAGGGACGGTGAGATCAAGATCCCCTCGGGAGTCTTGGGGGCACGCGAGCAGGGACACTGACGAAAGAGGGCGATACGCTGGCTTTGGCTGGCGGGGCCGGGAGGGGTGTGGAGACCTAGACCGGGGCGGGGGCGGCATGGCGGCTGGTGGCTGGGTTGCGTGAGAGAGTGGAGAAAATATATACCCACGACAGCGGTCCATCTCCAACATGGGGGCGTAGCTCAAATGGTAGAGCGGCCGCTTAGCATGCGGCAGGCAGGGGGATCGATACCCTCCGCCTCCAGATGACCTTTTTCCCCCCGCCCGCCTGTTTGTTCTTGAGTCTTTTCCTTTTGCCCATTCGATCAGCCGGGGGGGACCCCTGCTCGGCGGTTTGCCGAGGGGCTTGCCGGTGCCAAGAGTCAGCGCCAGCGCGCGGGATTCTTCGCCAGGCATGCTTGCTCGAAGCGGCCCGTGGTCCAGCCCAATTCGGTAGGCCGGCGGGTCGGCGGTCTTGAGGGAGGCCGGTTGGGGGGTCTCTGTTGCGGGGGAGAGACTGCGACATACCCCGGGCAGGATGTGTTTCTTCGATGGGTAGCGAGTGTCTCATGCATGACCGGCTGAGGGAAGAAGACGGCCTGGCGGGGATGGGGAAAGCGGATGTTGGACATCCTCAGCGAGGGATGCTACCTTGAGTGGGGTGGCGTCTTCGCGGTGGCCCGTCGCTCGGGGTCCATGCCTGCACCCGGAGAGTTGGCCCGTGGAACCCCCCCTGTGGCAGGGACCACCGGTCTTGAAGGGGGCAAAAGCCGGGCAAGAGGGGTGGGGAGGGAAGCGAGATGGGCTGCCGCTGCTGCATGCGAGCAAATGTTCCCTTCTAGTGGCGGTGCTTGCCGGGACGTCCAGGGGCCTGGTCCATGTCTGTCAGGAGGAGTGTCTTGTGGGGGTGGAGGATGGCCGACTCTGGGCAGTGATGTGCGCCGTTCACCGCGCAGACCTGGCCTTCGGCTCTCGGACACACAGGCACGGGACCGGGGGCTGATGTTGAGGGTGCCTGCCTGGTCGAGGGAGTCGGGCACTCTGGCCACGCGGAAACAAGGCCATTGCGCCGCGTGGGAATTCCAGCTGTCCCACTCGAGACGTGGCCGCTTCGACGGCGACCGGGGATCCGACTCCCAGTGCGACGACAGATACGAGTGCCTCTCGGAGGTATTCCATGGGTTAAGGTTATGGTGTTGGTGACGGCCCAGCAAAAGGAGACATCCACGAGGATTCTTGCCTGGAAGGAGGTCCGTGGGCGGCCTCTCACCGTGGGTCGGCCGATCTTCCAGAGCTGCCTCCCGGGCGGCGACTGTGAGAGGCATGAATGGGCCTGCGGATGGGCTCCCTCGCAAGGGCATCTATGGACTGACCGGCTCGAGTGGGGCCTCGATGCTCGAACTTGCAGGGCTCGGGGGGGACGCGGGAAGCCGTGCCAGCTTTGACGGCGTGCCAGACAATGGTTGGACTGGACACTGCCGATGGAATACGACGCGGCGGGGGCATCCGTGGACTCGATATCGAGCCCAACTTACGGAACGCAGCATTCCTCGAACGGATGGCGGTGGCTGTCGGCGGTGCGACTGACATGAGGACCTGCCCCCATGTCGGTGATATATTGCATGCCGCCCGCCCAGGTGCCGGGCTGAAAGACCCGCCTTCACCGGGGACTGGGGTCTCGCATTCGGCTCCCGTGTCCAGGGGGGTTCGTCCGGGCGGAGGGGCCCTCCCCAGATAGGCTCAATAAGCCCGCGATGGATCAGAGCAAAGGAGCAGACATCAATGAGCCCCATGCGACGTGAAACGAGGGCCTTTTAGCATCCTCCTGGCACGCTCGAGGCGGTGTATCGCCAGTGTTCCGAGGGGCAGCGCGCCGTCCTGGATTGCCGCTCACATGGACCTTGGCACGAGAGTCGCTGGCCAGGGATGGGGCCGTGCTGCGGGGATAGACTGTCCCCGCTTTTCACGAGGCCCTCGCGGGCCTGAAAGTCCAACAAGACACCTGGACCTGGTTCGCCGGCTCGAGGTGGCACGAGGCGCCCAATGGGCCCGACTCTCTCCGGCTGGGACGCCAGGAGCTTGGAGTGCGATCCGCATGCGACTGGTCTCCCTCCGTTGTGGCTGTCCCAGCACCCTGGGAATTGGTGGACATGTGGGGCGCGGTGGCCCCGGGGGTGAAGGACCCGCAAAATAGGTTGACTGGCCTCGTGGCTGGTGCGATGTGGACCAGACGCCGGAGTTCGGGCGGGGCAACGAACAGTGAGCAGGTCCCGCGAGGGGATGGCCGACTGGGGGGCTTGATCTGGCTCATGTCGGTGACACGTCCATGCGCATCTGTACATGGACCTGGGTGCCGAACAACTCCGAGGAAATGGGGGCGAGGTAGCACATCACGCTGGTAATAGAAAAGGGCCCTCCTGGTCCACGATATCCCCCAGGCATTCGGTGGTGGACCGGGGCATCCAGCCAGCAGGCCGGGGCCGGGGTTGCCGAGCGTTTGTGCTCGGGGTCGTGCCCGCCAGAGGAAGGTGGAGAAGGGCACTTCGTCAATATGCTTATCTTCAAGACGAGGGCCGGGCTCGGAGCACCCCCAGTCGACATCTGGGCAAAGGATGATCCTCCTCCCGGCAAGTGGGCGTGGAGGATCAAATGAATGCGATGCCGAGGACCATGCACGCGGCGGAAGCTGGGGGGGCTCCATCTTATGACATCTGGCCTTTCCTGTCAGGCAAGTAATCCCCCCCCCC
>NW_009242976.1:0-254 GCF_000388065.1 Fonticula alba
TGGCCATCTTGCAGGACGGAGTCGGCGCACCGCCAGCAGTCGTGATCGGTGGGCCCATTGCACGTGGCACAGGCACTGTGGCACGGCAGGCAGGCGGCCGTCACGCTCGGCCGATACTGCCCGTCGGGGCAGGCCGAGACACAGGTGTAAAGCTGGTCGCCGGACTGGATCATCTCCAGCCCCGGGCCGCAGGCCGTGCACTCGGCCCCGCCGGGCCCGGCGCACTCGGCGCAAGTCACATCACATGGCTGGCA
>NW_009242976.1:36336-42632 GCF_000388065.1 Fonticula alba
GGGGAACCCAGGGTCACCGAGTGGCGCACTCTGCAAGCAGGATCAAGGGAAGCTGCCCCCTGAAGGGGCACACCCGACGGCGACGTTCAGGGGCGTCATGGTCTTTCGGTCGTGGATGGTGGTCCCCTCCCCCGCCCTCGCCCTCCAGCATGCCATGGCAGCATGATCTGTCGCCCGCTCAGGCGTCATGTGCCGGCGGCATGGACGCCCTCCAAGGGTGGGCTGCCTTCTCGAGGCCGTTGACCTGCTGCGAGGCCCGCATCTCTCCGGCCGACCACAGCCACAGCCGGGTCCTTCGGCCATGGGGATCTGCGATGGGCCGGGCCGGCACACTCAGATCGGGCACTGGAGCCGCTGCATGCGGTCACCGGGCTGTGCGCTTGCTCGTGAAATCATCCAAGGGTACTGCCACCCATCAACCCGGCCATGCATGGCCTCACTCGGGGCAGTGAGTCCACTGTCACCTGGCGGACGCCATCGATATCGAGCGCACGCCCGGGGCGAGGGGTTTGCCTGCCTGCGCCATCTTGGGACAAGGCCGCGCACTGGCTTTGGGAGGGCCCTTGTGAGCGTGTGCCTTTCAAACCCACGGGAGCATGTGCTCCCCGGATGCGAGTTCCCTGTGACGTGGCGGCTCGATGCTGCCGGACTCGGTCGCAGACGCGGGATCCGCCCCAGCACACGCCCCATTCCGGCGTGGCGGTCGACGCCCCGCCGCACGGAGCCGGGATTCACACGGGGGCGGGCCCTTCTTGATGGCCAGGGCACCGGGTTCGACCCTCGAGCAGGCCACGCCCCTGGGATGTGGCGATGGCCGGACAGCCTCCTCGGCATTCACACCCCGTCGACGTGGCTGCTGCCCTGCGGGTGCTTTGATGGGTGCCCGGCGCTGACGAAGTGGTTTTCGGCTCTCCGGGCAGGCATGCTCGGTTTGCCATGTGCCCCGTGCCGGCGGTGTTGGCCTCTCTTCGGCCATGCCCCGCTGACCACCGGCCTCTTTCCGGCAATACGCTCGGCACGGGTGGAGTGCCTCTCGCGCGCGAGGCCCCCGGCCGTGGGCTCAGTCCTCCAGCTCGAGACACCGCTGCCATGCTCGGGCCTCGGCCCTTCCGCCCGGCCAGCGGACGAGGACCCAACTCAGCCGGTTGCTTGGCACCGATCTCCGCGAGTCTCCAGGGGAGCGCCCGGGACCGGATGGCCTCGATGCCAAGGCGATGAGGCACCTGTCGGATGCCTTGGTGTGCTGCATGTGCCTCGAGGTGCGGCTCGCAGGGCTGGGCGAAAACGCACCGGTCGGCTGCCTGCCATGCAGGGTGTCGGCCCTCGAGGAAGACCAAAGGGCCCAAGGTAGCCCATTCTCTGGGGGTGGACTGTGTGGCTCCGGGGCCTTTCCCCTCTCGGGCCCTGATCATGGGCACCGAGTGGCAGATGTGGTACCCGGGTTGCGCCTGGCCACATGAGGCCTGGGTTGTTGGGCACCGGCCAAGCACCGCTGGCGGAGATCTTCCCGAACCCTTGAGCCGGCTCGAAGAGTGCGCCGCGGGGGGCCCCTGGGCCGAAATGTGGGGCCGGCTCCGGCGCACAGCAGCGCGTCTCCCCCTGCTCCGGCTCCGGCATGGTTCCAAAGGGGCCCCGGGGCCCGGGCGGGTGTTCATGCTCCTGCACCGCCCGCTGCCGCCGGAAGTGGGATGACAATCCGCCGGGGCAAGGGAGGTGGCCCCTTGAGGCGGCAAGTGCCGGTGGGGCTGGCGGTTCGGCGCCGCCCCGGCGCCCGGGCGGCCGACGCCGCGTCGAGCCTCGACCCGAAGGCGTCCCGGCGGTGTGGGTGTCGCTCGAGGGCGGCGCTTTCCCAGGGCCATTCATTCCCTTCCTTGGGGGATGGCCGCGGCGTCCTCCCCGGGAGGGGGCATCCAAGGTCAGGCCACCTCCCCGGAGGCAAGATCGCCCTCGAGGCACCTGGGTCGAGCGTCGGTTTGGTGGATCCCGGCCGGCTGTCCCACACCCACGCCCCGGCCTCAAGCCTGCCCGCTGGATAGCACGGTCGGCCAAAAAGCAAGCATCAAAACCCCGGAGAAAAAAGATAAGCCCAAGCGGCAGGCTGTTGCCCAAGCGTCGATGGTTTAGTGGTAGAATTGCCGCCTGCCACGCGGTAGACCCGGGTTCGATTCCCGGTCGACGCAGGCCCGCTCGTTTAGCTCAGTGGTAGAGCGCCAGTCTAGTAAACTGGAGGTCGGGTGTTCGATCCACCCAATGAGCACATTATTTTTGGCCGGGCGATCTTCCTGCCGGTCGGGACTTTTTGTTGAGGGGCATAATCCGGCACCTCCTATGGAGGGGATGCACGCTGGACTGACGCCCGCCGGTGGGGGGATGGAAAAAAAAAAACAAGCGGCGCCTGCTGCGCGCCCCCGCCCTCCAGGTAGGCCGAGGGGGACAAAAGAGATGTTTGCCTCGAACCAGGATTGAACTGGTGACCTTGTGATCTTCAGTCACACGCTCTCCCAACTGAGCTATCGAGGCTTGAGGGGCTGGGTCTCAGCCTTCCATTTATACTGTCTTGCTTGTGGGTGCTTGCCCCGTTCCGCCGCGAGCAACATGGCGCTTGCGGACGAAGTCCCCCCCCGGCATGTGCCAGCTTCAAAGATGCACAGGCAGCGGCCCCCCGATCGACCCTCAGCCCTGCCCAAAAGCCGCCCCACCATGGGCACGACTTCGACAGGATGTGACCCCGCCCCTCGCTCCCCAGCCCGGCCCCCTCCATGGGTGCTATGTTGTCGAGGCCCTGCCGAGCCTGGGAACTGGCCAGCGCCGAGGCGATGGGAAGCCTGACAAGCGTGCCCTCCCCCTCGGATGCCCGGCTTCAAAAGGGGGGACCCCGGATCGCTTCACCCCTCCCCCCCCCCCGGGAGACATGAGAGAGGGACTTCGCCACTCGCGCCGGCGAGGGCGCCGCCCCCTTGCATGAAAGTAGCAAAAAAGGCCTCGGGCGCCCCGCATTCAAAAAAACAGATGTGACCACGATGCGGCTCGAACACACAACCTCCTGATCCGTAGTCAGGTGCTCTATCCAATTGAGCTACGCGGCCATCTTCGATCAGGCACGGGCGATGTGGCGCTCTTATCGTGCACGCTTTGCCTCCTCACGCGCCCAAAAAGAATGCTCCCGATCCGGGAATTGAACCCGGGCCTCCCGCGTGACAGGCGGGGATTCTCACCACTATACTAATCGGGAATCCGATGACTACCCGTTGGGGTGGCGTGCTTTTTGTAACCTTCGCCGCCCAAATCCCAGAATTGGTCACGGGTTGTCACGTGACCATATCTGAGAAGTCGGATCCCCGGCTCTCCTCTCCTCTCGGGGAGAGCCGCGCCTCCGTGTACAGACCTTCGCCCCGCCCTGCCGCCTCCTCCCTCGGCGCCCAGGGAAGAGGGGCAAGGTGCTCCTTCTCCCATGCGCCTAACCCCTATATAAGGGACGGCATCCGCGCCCTCTTTCCCATGTACGGCTACCCTAGAAAGGATAGTCATTGCCTCCTTGGCCTGGCTTTCTCCCCCCCAGCCAGTAGTCTCTGATGTAAATACTTTTGCTTCCCCCAACAAGACCGCGCGCGCTTTATTGTCATCGCTTGCCTTCTTGTACCTCTCGAGACGAAATGCTTTCTTCCGAGGCGTGATCTCCATATCGGAGAACAAGCCTCGGTGAATCAGTCCGAGCGTTTCACTTTTGTTTCTTCTTCATCTGATCAACCAGCTTGCCTCTCGCCAGCATCCATGGTCATGCATCGGCGCATGACCAACTGGAGAGGCAATCACCATGCGCCACCGCCACTTCGATCGATCTAGAGAGAGAGAGAGAGGAGACGCCGTGCGGCCACGATCGGCCTCCCAGATCGCGAAGATACCCAGCTCACCTGTCCCCGTTGGTGACCATCTGGCTCTTTCTGCACGCGCAAACGGCCCACACATGGGGCGCCGCCATGCTTCGCGGCGGCCTCCCCATCGCGACAGCCGCCAGGAAGATGCTCAGAGTGGTCCTTGGGGTTTCGATTCTGCCCTTCTCCCCCGCAAGCCTGGCACACCCCTGTGCTTCCAAGACACGAGCCCCGGGGCTCCCCCTGTTGAAAGAGCCTCGTCCTGCCTGTCGCCCTGTCTTGCTCCCTCTTGCGGGGGCCTCCCGCCACGGAACGCGCCCGAAGGGGCCCCTCCAGCTCCGGTCTTCGGACCCAGGCGGTTGGCGGGGCGCCCAGGCGTGCGCATAAATACCTGGCGGGCCCATCTCCCCTCACAAGGAGGCCCCATAGCTCAGTTGGTTAGAGCGTCGTGCTAATAACGCGAAGGTCGTCAGTTCGATCCTGGCTGGGGCCAGCTTGCCTTTTTGGCATCCCATTCCGGCCGGAGCAGAGAACGTCAGAGCCGAGTCCCCCCCCCTGCTCGTGGGGCCGTGCTTTTTTTGCGCACGTCTCAGAGGGGGGACAAAGAGAGGGACAAAAAAAAAGACAGGGGCACTCCTCGGGCGGGGGCGACCATCAATCGCGCGAAGGCGGGTGGGGGTCACCATTTTCACCGCCAGCCACGAGGCCACAAGATGGACCCTCTGCACATCCCGCCCGACAAAGGGCCTTTATTGAACGGGCGGCGGACAAAAAGGAACCCCTGTGGCACTACTTTCGACACAGGCAGTCACCCTGAGGAAGAGACGGGGAAGCTGAGGGCATTGTTCGGCAAAGGGCGCCCAGCGCTGCCGCCACGGTGCGGCCGGCACACCGGCGGCCACCCGGGCCTACCCCCGGGCCGAGGCAGCAACCTGACGGCCGGCCTCGGGGCCGCCGAGATCCCGCGACAGCAAGATCGCCACCTGCGGCTGCAGCAGCCCACAGGTGAGGACCTCCCCACTTGGGCCTCGGAGGAGGCCGATTCGCAGCCACACGTGCCAGCCATCGATCCTGGTCGTGCGATGCTGCCGAAGTCGCGTGAGGGTGTCCGGTGTCAGAGACAATGCCGGGCCTGTGGCCGGCCTGTGGATGGCAAGGTTGGCCGGCACATGCCTGTGCTGGCAGAGAAGCCCACGGGCAGGCGGCCACGAACGCACCTCCAGCAGGGCCACCAGCCCGTCGGGAAAGCACCGCAAAAGAAGATCCCCCATGCACTCGGCCAGATCCGGCTCCGGGCCTGCGCCCTCGGCTGGGCGCATCGAAAAGGACACCCACACCCGGGCCACCGACGCCGGCGATCCCCGGATTCGGATGTGCACATTTTCCCCGAACCAGGGACCCGCAGCCACCCCATGCCGGAAGGCCTCGGGAAAGAGGAGGCCCTCCTCCGGGGTGTCCCAGGCCCCGGGCCCCGGGCTGTTCGTCGGACTGCGGGCAGGTGCATGGGTGTCGGCGCCGGCGCCAAGGCCAGCGAAGGGAACGGAAGAACCAGGCTCGCCGGTGCGTCTTAGCACAAAGCACCGGCCATTCGCCTCGAGAACAAGAGGAGGGTCCACGGCCACCGCCGCCGCCAACAGGGCCGCCGTTCGCGGCAGAGCAAAAACAACATGCGACAGGGGGGATGCCCCCCGGGGAGGAGGGCCAAAGTGCAAAGGGACCACCAGTGACAGCCCCTGCTGGCGGCCCAGCAGCCAGGCTCCGGTGGGAGTACACCCGGGCCGGGGGCCCTCGTCCAAATACATGCGCGCCGGCTGGCCGGCCAGCAGGCGCCCATGTGCCAGTGGGAAGTGCCCATCGCTGGCGATGCCCACACACTGGAAGAGCATGCAGCAGCCGGCCACCATGCCACAAGCCCGGGGGGAAGAGGACTGCGGGGGGGGGGGGGGGGGGTCAGCTCCGAGGGGAGGGCCAGGCTGGGAAGCGGAGGGCCAACACCCGAGCATGGCGCCCACTCTACGCGTGGGAGACCAGGGGGAAAGCACATACCGAGTGTGAGGCCGCCGGCATGATGGATATCGTGAAGTCCTGGGGCAGCGCCCGTCGCAGACGCTCAGATGCTGGCAGCATGCCCGGCGTGGCATTGCCACAAGAGACACACTCGGCCGTGGCCACGGGCCTGGGCACCACCCGGAAGAAGGCCGTCGCGACTACCGGCGGGGGAAGGCCCGCCGCGGTCAGCCTCATATCGGGCTCTCCTTCGCTGAAGGCCAAGTCCGGATCGTCGGGCAAAAGATCGCATGTCCTGGAAGTCAAGCGGCAGAAGGAGCAACAAGTGGGGCGAACCATCAGTCGCCGAGGCTGTTGGGCTTCTCCTTTTTGACAGGGAGACAGGGCTAAAACGGAGGAGAGGGAGGGAGAGGGAGG
>NW_009242976.1:73556-81235 GCF_000388065.1 Fonticula alba
TTGAGCGCGCCTTGGGAGGGATGTAGATCGGGGGGGGGGGGGGGGGGGGGGGGGGGGGAGAAGAGGGCAACGCACAATCTCGATGGGCTCATTCAGACACTCCGAGGGACCGGTCGATCGGGGGAAGAACCACAGGCGAAAGTTGGTCAAAACCAGCTGGCCAACATCATGGTAGTCATCGCCCGGACGCCGGGCCGCGTGGAAGTGGGGCGCCGGGGCCGGGGCCGTTGGTTTCGGGGGCGCTCCAAGCGGCAGGGCCACGCGACTGTGGATGCTCCGGACGACCAGCGGCTCGTGGGCAATGATCCGCTCACCTAGTTGATGGCAAGGTTGGAGAGTGTGGAGCCGAGGCAAGTGGCGATGCCTGTGTCAGCCATCTGGTGGTGATAGGGAGATCTAAAGGCAAGGGGAGAAAAGCCGGGCCAAGGAGCGCAATAGTACATACCATTGACAGAGGGCTCGTCACTGGCGATCAGGGGATCGAGGACGGCCATGGTGGGGGTAGCTGGGTGCGCCGTTGCCCGCACGCAAGCCGCAAGGGAGGGGGGATGATGTGAAGAGGAAAGGCAAGCGAAAGGTGAGGGGGAAGGAGGGCAAAGAGCAGGCCGGGCGAGAAGCAAAGCAGGGGGGGGGGAGGAAGTGAGGCAAGGGGACCAAAATATGACGATCTGATCCCGAGGCCGATGGCCCTTGAGAGAAAGGGGGCCAGTAGGGGGGGGGGGGAATGTGACGAGGGGAGAAACACAAACATCAAAGGCGTTTCCTTGACGAATGTACTTCACGGATGGACGCCGGAGGGGACTGACCTGCTGGCTGTATGCCGATTTGTTATGATTCCTCCAGGCCATTGCCGCCTGGCCTGGAGGGGCGGGGGGAGGGGAGGGGGGAGCGCTGCAAGTCGAGCAATCCCCTGGTCATCAAGCAGGCGGATGCGGAGCTGGGCGGGGGCCCTGGACATCAAGAAAAATACCTCAGCCCCGGGGACACAGGCGCCTCGCAGCCGAGCCGGCAGGGAGGGGGTCCGCATTGTTCATTGGCTGTTGTCGGCTCGATTGCCCCGCCAGGCTGGTGCTAGGCCATCATAAACCAGCAGGGACCGTCTGGACATGAAGAATCGAGCAATCACATGACTATCTCGCACACGGCGTCCAAATGCCATTTGGATCTTGCTCATCGCTGCTCCCTGTTCCCCCTTCCCTGCGAAGGACATCGAGCGGGGCGGGGCGGGGAGGGGGGGGGTCTGCCGTCTCGTGTTGCCCTTCTCCCCCTCGCGCGTGCGTACTTGGTCTCTGGTAAAATTTTCGAAGCACATCACTAACGGGGCGGGGGCCGGGGGAACATCGCCGCCGCCTTCTTCGGGGGGTGGTGGGTGAGTTCCGTGCAGGTCGCGGCGCCCATCCTCAGGACACGGGCGAAAATGTGTTTGCCCCTCTGTTCCAACGGGTTCGGCCGATCCCAAACCAGTCACACGCCCCCCGACCCCGGGCGGGGGCGGGTGTCAGACCCAACGGAGGGAGAAACCCCGGGCCGGCCCACTCGTGCACTTTGCATGTTCGGGCCGCCGCTCGCATGTGCGCGCTCCGGGGCCGCGAGAGCGGGGGGGGGGGGGGGGGGGGGGGGGGGGGGGGGGGGGGGGGGGGGGGGGGGGGGGCGGGAATGGGGCACAGCGTGCCGCGGCAAGGAGAGGGCCCTCGTCCTTGCCCAAACACGGGCCATCGTCGTTGTGCTTGCCCCTCGTCCGCCGGCTGAAGAGCCGCGGGCCTGGTCGCCCGCTGGGTGGACCAGCGCTCGACCAGAAGAGTTACAAGTTTCCTCCCCTCCCCTTGTCGCCTTTCTTCTTTCTTTCCACCATGTCCCTTTTCGCTGCTACTCGCCAGGTCGTTGCCCGTCGCCCGGTTACCGCCGGCCCGATGGTTGCTCGCCGCTTCATGGCCCACGGCCCGACCACCCCCCAGTCTGTTCGTTGCCACCACCACCACCATCACCCGCCACGCACCCGCCACATACACACGCACACGCCACATACACACGCACACGCACACGCACACACCTATATGCACGCGCACGATGATCCCCGTCTGCCTTGTTGCATCCGGTGCAGGTGCAGCTTCCTCCATTGGCCCTTTCCTTCTCGATGGTGGCAGTGGCCATGACGCCGGCAAGCCGGGCCTATGATTCCCTCGCCCTCCCAAAGCCGCTGTGTCTTGTTGCCAACGCCACCGGAGACTGGGAGGAGTGCAGTGTGCCGCCCTTCGGCCACATCCTGAGCCGCCCCGCGCGCACTCTCCCCGTGCATGGTCTCTCCTCCCTTCTTTCTCTTGGCAAGCACTCATACCCCATCTTCCCCCCCCCCTCTCTCTCTCCCCTCCCTCAGGCCGTGCCCTTCTGCTACGCCAACAAGTCCGCCTGGCGCATGAAGTTCCTTGCCTTTATGGCCCTCGGCTGGGGTATTCCCGTCTACACTGTCTACAAGGCCAAGTGCGCCGCCATTCTTGGTGTTTCACTTTTTCGCCCCCCCCCCCTCCCCCGCCCCTGGGCAACGTGTTACTAACTCTGCTTTTTTGTCCCCTTCTCTCCCCAGCTCTGGCGACTAAACGCCCTCCTGCCTTGAAGAGGCGGCCAGGCTGTCTACCTGTGTCATAACTCCCCCGCCCTCTGCCATGGCCCGGCGCCAGTACATCACAACTGGTGAGGGACCCTGCCAGAGGGGGAGTTTTGGAGGGAGCGTCCTTCAACTGGGCGTCGGTACAACCTTTCGCCCGGCCTGTGTTGGCCTCCCGCACACAGACATCCACTGAGTGAGCCTTGAGTGTGGGGTGGTAGTAGTGGCGATATGACCCATCAACATCATCACCCCCCCTCGTCCCTCTGCCTTGGCTCCCGCGACCCACAGACACCTCACAATACACATTCCAGCAAACATGTTCCCCTCACCCTCAAGCATATCGCTTTTGGCACACACACACACACACACACTCATCTGATTCTCGGGGAATATTGTACATTTCGTTCGGGGATCTAAACTGGAGGGGAGACAGAGACAGAGACAGAGTGGAAGGCTCTCTCTAGGGGGGTGGGTGCTCACTCAGAGGCGGCCATGTCCTTGTCACCCGAGGGGGCAGCATCGGTGGCGGTAGTGGCTGAACCAGGGGCGGGTGCGCGTGTATGCATGCGGGGTTTTTTTTTTTCCAAATAAGAGGCCCCCGGAGGGGAGAGGAGACCACAACGGAAGGTGAGTGGATCAGCCACACGCGGCAGAGGGCGAGCGCCGCGAAATATGTGCACACGTCAAAACGCACACTGGGCCTTCTTCTTCGAGGCAGCGCCATCGACATCCATGGCGGAGGCCTTCAGCGCGGCGGCGGCGCCCGCGAGCATCGCCTTGCGGACCTTGTCAGCCTCGGCGTTCTGAGAAGGGAGGGGGAGGGGGGGGGGGGTGATGATGATTAGAAAGCGGAAAGGCCAGGAGGAGTGGCAAGGGAGCGGTGCGGCCGGAAAGGGGCGGATCCAAATGAGCGGAAGGCGAACCTTGGCGGCAATACGCAGGCGGCGGGCGGCCTTACCACTGAGAGTGGTGTTGGCGTTCGGGTTGGAGATGGCCTGCGGGGGTGCACAGTTCACCAGGCAAAGGAGGTCAACAAGAGCTACACAAGGAAGAGCTTCGGCGGGCGAGAGGAAGGCCTTCCAGAGGGGGGGCCTTGCAGGTGGCAAGGCAACGTACCCGGCTGCGGGAAATGCCGCTCGAGTCCCGCTTCGCGTGGATGCGATCGCGGACAACCTTCTTGGGGTTGATGAACTTGGTGTTGGTGCGCAGACCACGACCCATTGTGACGGAGGTGAATACGGAGGAGGGGAGGAGGGGGGGGGGGAAGGAACCGAAGGAGGGAAAAGGAGGAGGGGAGGTCCGATGGTCAGGGGCGTAGGTGGGACAGGGCACACCTACACACGAGGGTCGGGCCTTTTGTCCCGTATTTGGGCCCTGCGGCGGGCACCGGACATATGGTTTTTTGGGCGCGAGGGCCCCCCTCCCCCCGGCTCTTCGCACCTTGAAGGGGACGCGGGGCAGGCTGTGGGACATTCTTTGGCTGCGCACCGCCACCGACCGCGCGGGGTTTCTCGCGAGGACACACATGCCATTTCACCACGAACAGATCCCCCCCCCCCCCCCCCCCGTGCGACTCTCATGAGTCCCGGCACCCGTTCTCCCCCACCCCGGGGGGGGGGGGGGTCCGAGCACAAAAGGCGGGTGGGGCCCTGCCCGCA
Source organism: Fonticula alba (assembly GCF_000388065.1). NCBI lineage: Eukaryota > Rotosphaerida > Fonticulaceae > Fonticula > Fonticula alba. The sequence continues at coordinate 77,820 of NW_009242976.1, forward strand.
TGGTCAAGCTGCGGCACGAGGGACCGGGTTCAAAAAAGAATGCTCATTGGGTGGATCGAACACCCGACCTCCAGTTTACTAGACTGGCGCTCTACCACTGAGCTAAACGAGCCCATGATGTATATCCATCCCCTGGAGTGCTATATCATGGTTTCCGGAGTCTCCAAGATGAGCCCGACCGAACAGCCCCCACCACCCGGCGGTCGCCTCGCGTGCACATTTTTGCACGACAGGACGGATGCATTGGCCGTCCCCGACCGTGGCCAGTGCGCAACCGGGGCCAAGGGAAGGCATTCCGGGCGAGCCCTTGAGAGGGAGAAAGGTGTAGTTCTATGATACAAAGAAGAGGAGAGGGGACAGACGTGGAGGAAAGGGCGTCCGATGCTCTCGGGAGTGGCGTGTGTGCGCGCGCGCGCATGTGGGCTCAAACACACTCACGGTCACCCCACGCGGGATTTCAGAGGAGATTTGCGCCGGTGCTTTTGTGCCGGCGCTCACAGACAAGGACCGAGGAGAAAAGGGGAAGGGGAGAAAGGAGGAAAGAGGAAGGTGGGATGCGCGCCGGAGAGCGAGAGATGCGCCCAGGAGGGAGAGAGAGAGAGAGAGACTCTCCTGCGGAGGATTGCCGCCTCTTCATCAAAAGAGGGGGGGGGGGGAGGAAGGAAAGGGAGACTACTCCCCTCCATGGCGGCTCTCTCGGCTCATGCGGCTCACGAAGCCGGGGCCGGCAATGACCGCAAGGCATCCTGCTCAGGCGGCCCAAGGGGCGTCGACAGCAATGTCGCGATGGTACTATGCCCCTCGCGCCGGGCCAGGTCCACGGGGCTCAAGTCGCGAGCATTGAAGCCGGCCAGCTGTTCAGACCAGTAGCGCGCCCCGGCCCCGGGGATGTATTCGTTCGACCCGGAGTTCGGGCTCTCCAGGCTGGGGGCGGTCGCAGTATTGGGGGCGCCACTCCCATTGGCCGCGGCCAGCAGCAACGTCCGGCCGAGCTCCGTGCGCACCAGCAAGCAAGCCGCCAGGGCCAATGTCAGCGGTAGATTGCCCGTGGCCGCGGCCCAGTGAAGCGACGTATTTCCAAAACGATCACGCTCCAACGGATCGGCCGCCAGGCCAAGATGCGACAGATCGGATCGGAGCCCGGCACTGGCCAGGGCCCCGGCCAGATCCCGATGCAGCCCGGGACCCGGCGCAGAGATGGGATGCCGAGCCAGGGCCCCGGTCCAGCCGGCCACCGACCGAAGCAGGGCAGTCAGCTCCGCCAAATACAGCGGGTTGCGCAGCCACTCCTGCAAGGGCTCGCCTCGACTTGGTGTCGCCAGGGTGTCCAGGTCCCCGGCAAAGCGCACGCTGTCAAGCTGAGCCACCGCCCGCAAGTAGGCCACCAGACCCGGAGGCAGGGGGGCCCGTAGAAGGAGCCCCGGGCGCAGAAGCAGCAGGGCAATGCCTGTATGGCCCATTTGAACGGCCGCCAACAGGGGAGTGCGCCCGGACCCGGCGTGCGATCGGCGGTTAAGATCAGGCGACCGCATCCGGGCCACCGCTGCACAGCGGAGATCCTCCGGCAGCAGGGCCGATGTCGACAGCAGCAGCAACGCCACCAGGGGCAGGGATCCCGTGAGACAGGCCACAAAGAGGGGAGTCTCGCCTGAAGGGGCGACGGGAGGAGGAGAGGGAGACGAAGGGTAAGAGGGGGAGAAGGGAAGACGGCCGGGTCGGTTTCGAGCTGCCAGACCCAGTGGGAGAGGGAGAGCCAGGCATCGGGGCAGGAGGGTGCCCTGAGAGGGCACACGCACCGGAGTTGTCGGCGATGTCGGCATTGGCACCCATGTCGAGCAAAATGGCTGCACACGCAAGGTGGCGCCCACGGCAAGCTGCCAGCAGGGGCGTCTCGCCAAAGTGCGGCCCATGTGCGGCGCCATCTAGGTGTGCAATGGGAGCCGGATATGCCTGCACAAGCAGGCGGACAATGTCCTCGAAGCCGGCCCGGGCAGCCAGGTGAAGGGCCATGTTACCCTGATGTACGGGGGCCAATGTTTGTGAGTACGACCGAAAAAGCGTCACACAGCCAGCGAAAAGACAAAGGGATGGGAAACGCACGGCCGCATCACGGCGGGCGAGGAATTGCTCATGGCTGGTGATCGGCCCAAGGGTGGGTCGATCGGACGATTGCCTGCTTCGAGGGGTTGCGAAAAGCCGGAGTGTTAAGCCGCGTGGAGGGGAGAGGGGGCAGGGCTCTTCATCGGGAGACATTCAAACGCACCCCAGTTGTGAAGAGAGGAGGATGATTTCCCGCACAGACTGCGTGTCGCCAGCCTCGCAGGCATAGTGAAGCACAGTGCGGCCGGCAGTCGAGTCCAACAGCCAAAGGGCCCGTCCGCCAAGGGACGACCGAAGGTCTTCCATCAGTCGATGCACTGAGAGCAGGAAGGGATTCGACTGGCTGAGGGGCTGTGACGAGAAAGGGAGCAGGTTAATTTTCGTGCGCGCGGGGAAATTTCCGGAGGGGGAGGGGGAGGGAGGGGGCGGGGGCGGGAAGACAGGCAGAAGGACAGGGAAGAAAAGAACCCCCCCCCAGGGAGGCGGAAGGCGGGTGGAAAACGAACCGGCGGGGAAACCTCTCGGGCAACCGGCGGGACCAGGGTGACAGGTGGTCTTGTAAGAGCCACCGAAGTCGGCAGGCGTCCTTGGAAATCGAAAATCCGGACATTCGCGCCTCCCTGAACCAGGCGCTCGGCCACCAGGGCGTGGCGCTCCATCGTGGCCAGGTGCAGGGGAGTCTCGCCGCGGATATTCTGACAATCCAACAGCGGCCCGAGACTCAGGAGGAATTGCACGAGGTCCAGCTGGCCAAGCGCGGCCGCCCAATGCAGCGGGGCATTGCCATCGGCATCGGTGAAAAGCAGACTGCTCGGCCCGCAGAAGCGCACCAGCAGGACCACCACCTCGAGCAGGCCATTTCGAATGGCCAGCATCAGGGCCGGCTCTTGACGGACGCCGCCCAGCCGAGCCACCAACTTGAAGAGAGCCGAGGACTGTGACGCCGGCCGCATGCGCGGGAACATGTCAAGACAGCGCTTCAGCCGGGCCGACAAGGGCCTGTCGACGGGTGGGTCGCGTGCGCCCCGTGAGCCGGAAGCCAAGGGCTCCGGCCCATCGGCCAACAGCGGCGGCTGACCGAGGGCAGCCTCAATCGGTCCCAGTAGCTGGTTCAGGTCCAGCAAAAGGGCCACCACCAGCGCGCGAGCCATCGGGCTGGCAGAGTATGTGCACGCAAAGTGCAGCGCACTCTCGCCCTGGGCCGTGACCAGGTGCCTATTCGCGCCATGCATGAGAAGAAGCCTGGTAGTGGGCGTGGAAAGGAAAAGAAAGAAAGAAGATAAGGGTTTAATGGTCAGCATTTGGGGATAATCGCA
>NW_009242976.1:81470-84903 GCF_000388065.1 Fonticula alba
GGTGGGGAGGAAAGAGAAGGAGCAGAAAGAGAACCCCTCCACAGGAGGAGGAGGAAGAGGAGGAGGCAAAGCCGCGCACCGAATCGCCGAGACCTGGCTATAGTGGGCTGCCCACATGAGCGGCGTCATGCCGGATCGGTCCAACATGTCGACGATGGTCGAGCCGGCCCCCTGCTGCAGCGTCAACTCCAGAATGTACTTCAGGGCATCAGTGTCGCCATTGGCCGCCGCATAGTGAATGCATCCCAGCCCGGCGGTGGCGTCGATGGAAAAGAGAACCCGCTCTCCGCGCAAGGCCACCAGCTGGCGCAGCGCATGGAGATACGGTGAGGGGGTCGCACTGGGGCCCACACCACCAGAGAGGGACCCCATGCTGCCAGACAGCTCATTGGATGAGGAGGAGGACGCCGACGAGGTGGATGCCCGACTGGAGGTCGAGCTCGATCGGCGCATGGTTTTGGCAGGCGGCGGGGGGGCCGGAAGGGGAATGGCAGTCACCGGGATTGCTGCCACCATGGCAGCAGAGGCCCCGGCCGCCGATGGTGCTGGCACAGGGGACGTGCGCTGCTCGGGCGAAGAAACACGCTCGGCACCGGCACTGGCGTCGCCGGCGGAACGAGTGGGCGACTGTGACCGCGACCGCGACCGCGACCGGGAGCGCGACCGTGACCGAGAGCGCGACCGCGACCCATCGCCAGGCGACGTGGCCCGTGATAGGATGCCCTCCGGTCCGACCAGCAGCTCGCCATACAGGCTGGCCGATTCGTCCATCGGCACGCTGGCATGCTCCGGCGGGACCTCCACCGGGGGAGGTGTCGCTTGCTGCTGGGACACCGTCGGGACAGTGATGTGCGAGTCGGATGGGGCACCACTGCGGCGCGAGCGCTTTCGCCGCATGGCCGTCGGCACACGAAGAAGCGCATGGGCCGGGAAAGATTCATCCTCCTCGCCAGCAGCCAGGGGAGGAGGGGTCCCCGGCACCGCGCGTACTGGGAGCAACTCCAGCGGCAGGATGCTGGCCGGCTCGAGGGAGGGGCTCGACTCGAGGGAGCTTGACTGGGCATGCCCACCAGGCAGCTCCTGTTGAGGATGTGACATTGAAGATTGCTGCGAAATGGGCACCGCCGTTGAGCCGGCAAACGCCATGTCCCCAGAGGCAGAGTACTCGATGGAGGAGGAATGCGCGATACCAGCCTCGCCCGGGTCATCCCACCCTTCGCTGCTGGGCGAAGCCATGGTGACGATCAGGCGCGGAACGGTCGGCATCGGGCCGCTCGTGGCGCCGGAAATCGTGCCATCTGCCGTCCCGGGCAGCGGCACGTCAGGACTCCGAGGGAAGAAGTGGCCTGCCTCGCCGGTGGCGTCAAAGTGCGTGTGCAGGCCACTGGCCAGACCCAAATGAGAGAGGTTGGTATCCAGGCCGGAGGAAGCCCCAGGCGAGGTCCCGCTGTGCTGCAGGACCCCAGGAGACAGGTCGCGACTTCCGGGGAAGCCCCCCCGCCCGGGCGGCATATACTCCTCGGACAAGCACGACTCAATCCCCCCCTCGAGGCCCGAGGACAAGCACTCCTCCAGATCCATGCCAAAAGAGGCTGGCGAGCTGGCTGCCAGCGACCGGGGCGACCACGACCGAGTTGAGGAGCCGGGCGAGGAGCCGGCACTTGAAGGGGCATGGTCAAAGAGGCCGAGGTCAGCTGGTGGCGGGGCATCGGCGGCAAATGTACCGGGGAGGGCATCGATTTCCGTGCTAGGTCGATGGACAGACGCGCGGGCGGCCGGGAAAAAAAACGGCAAAGGGAGGCGAAGGAAAAAGGAGAGGGAGGTTTGGTTGCATGTGTCAGTGTGCACGTCGGCGGGAGCAAGGGGGGGGGGGGGGGGGGGGGGGGCGCATCCCCATGCATGCAAGGGCGAAGTAGGGCGAAGTAGGGGTCTTCGTACAGCTCGTAGCCCTCCTTCTCGATGTCGGAAACATGGCGCCTGCGTGTCGGGAGGAGATCCGGCATGCCGGAGGCCGTCGTGGCGTCGGGCTTATCGGCTGCCTGTGCGGTGGGACAGCCCGGGGGGCAGAGGTCCCCGGGGTGACTACAATGGCGCGACCGCCGGCGTTTTGCCGGTGGAAAGCCCCCCGACGGGCTGGGCTTCGGGTGTTGCATGGTGATGCCCGCGAAAATGAAGAGCCCGACAAAGACAACCACTGCCAGCATGGTTCCCAGTGCCAGGGCGGCGATCAGGCCGGGGGGGAACTTCGATGGGTCGATGTTGTTGTCAGGCGTGTCATCGGAGCTGGAGGACCCATCCTGCGAGTGAGAGACGGAGCCACTTCCGGGAATACGGGCCGGAGTCTGGTGGAGAACTGGGATTAGTAACATGACCAGGGAGGGGACCTTGAGACAAGGACAGGAGGACGTGGCTTCAGAGGGGGGGAGGGGGGGGGGGCACACCTTCGGGCAAAGGGGAAGTGACTCGTCGGCGCAGAGCATGTATGTGTTGGCGAATTCCTCATCACAGATGAGGGCCGCCTGCTGGCACAAATAGCCGTCTCGGCAGAAGGGGTGCCGCCGGAGCTCGGCCGTAGGGTCGGAATCACAGGTGGGAAAGAAGACCCGGCAGATGTACTCGCGGTAGATGGCTTTTTCGGCCCGAAGACGGAGGGAGGAAGGGGGGAGAGGGGACGGGAAAACGGGGAAAGGCGAGTCAGCAAAGGAGGAAGAGCGGATCAAACAGGGAGGGATGCCAATGGGCAGTACCATGACAACGAGAGGAGTGATGCCGGTTCTCTGTCAGAACCGGGCCATAGTGGAAGAGATCGGCCGCATTGACGGCCGCATGGAGATTGTGCGCGGTGCGGAACTGGGGTCCGGCGGAGGAAGAGGGAAGAGCAAGGGTTCAAGAGAAAGGGGCGAGGGGAGGGTGAGGAACACTTGGGTGCTGAGAGTTGGGGAAAGGGAAGGGACAGAGAGGGAGAGAGAGAGAGAGAGAGAGAGAGAGAGGCCAATGGAGCCGAGGACGCACACCAAACGGGAAGGTGCTGGTGTCACAGGCCGCTGGGAGGGAGGCTCCCAAGTGAGAACATTCGGTGGTTTGCCAGTTGTCTGTGAAAAAAAAAAGGCCACCGGAGGACGGGCAAAATGGGGAGGGATGAAGGGCAGTCACGAGCAGGACGGTGGGTCAGGAAGAGGAACACAGCAGACGAGGCCAAGGCAGATGTGCCATCCAGGAGGCGAGGCATCATCGCATGCCGCGCACCCGACAGTTGGCAGGGAATCAATGGCGGCCCAAGCAAGGGAGACTCGCCGTCCTCCGGGTAGATGACACTGTCCTGGGGGAAGCGGTTACCCAAATGGTCGCAGAAGAAATCTGCCGGAAGATGGCAACAATGGAAGGAGGGTGAGACAGTTGGAGGGGAGGGGCCGCGGGGTGCATTGAAGAGGGG
>NW_009242976.1:88013-112511 GCF_000388065.1 Fonticula alba
CCCCCCCCCCCCCCCCCCGGCGAGGAAGCAGAAATCGGCCATCGTCTCGTGTCCGTCGACAGCGAGACGCGCGCGCGCGCGCGCGCGCGAAACACACGGGGCGAAGGTTGGCCGAGGACCAACGGAGACAACTTCGGGTTAAACTGAAAATTCCCCAAGATCCCCCGATAATCGGCGGCATGCGAACCAGTGTCCCAGCTATTTGGCCAATGTGATAGCTATCATTATTAATCCTCCCTTTCCTCACCCCTTGGGCGAAGAAACATCGCCCCATGTCTCTCCCCCGGCGCGCGGCTGGCGGGGTGGACGAGGAACGCGGGGTGTGGGGGGGAGTGGAAACGAACACGAGCACAAGGGCTAAACGACCAGCCAACCCCGCCCTGGCCCCAAATAGCGCCCTGCGGTCCGGGCCTTTGCCGCGTCAGCTCCCACGCCGGTGAATCCCAAAGCGGCAAGGCGCGCCGGTGGGCGTTCAGCTGTTCGGGTCTTTTTCCATCAGGTCGCCGCTCCCCCACCCCGCCAGAACCCCTGGTATGTGGGAGGGCCGCCCATGCTGCCGGCGAATGTGCACGCACGCACAGGCTCTCCCGCACACACGCGTGCACGCCCTCGAGGGGCACGTTCATTTCTACGGCTCTTGAACCGATCAGAATGGACCCCGTCGCCATCCTCCCCCTCCCCCCCCCCCGCCTGAGGTACCCCTGGGTGCCTAGGCTTGCCATTGCGACGGGAAATGGGGAGAATGGAGTGAGGCCAACCGGGCGAGTGTGACACGGCGGGGAAATCCCCCTGCTCGCCGCTGTTCGGGCGTGGGTGGATGGGTGGGGGGGGGGGGCTCACACTCGACGCGCCCTCGAACCCCGCGGTGAGCTGATGCCCCGAGACCCTCAACTGTTGTGCCAGCCTTTGACCGTGTATTTGCTGGAGGCACCCCCGGCCCCCCGCCGGCTTCTCCTTCCTCGGCTGGCACCCCCCGAGAGTGCGAGAAGGCTCCCTGCCTCCCTGGCCGCTGCGAGCGACTCCGAAAATCAGCGTGGGAATAGTCCGTCATCGAAGCGCCCGGGCACAGGCGGCAACAGTCGCCCTGCCTATTTCCGCAAGGTGAGGACGAGGGACCCTCTCCGCCCGGTTCCAGGATCGTTACGAGATCCATACTGACTGACAGCCGCCGGGGGGGGGGGGGGGGGGGGGCCAGGGAGTCCCCTGGCGAAAAAAAATGCACTCAGCGATCAGCATATGCGGAGAGGAGGAGGCGCACCGGACGGCGCTCCCTCGCGTTCTTTGACCCCCCCCCCCCCCCTGCCTGTGGCTCGTGAAATCCAGGTCCACAAATTCCGTAGGCGGAGCCGAGCCTCCTCCAAAAAGGTATTCCCATACCGGGACTCGAACCCGGGTCTCGTGGGTGAGAGCCACGTATCCTAACCACCTAGACTATATGGGATATACAATGTGCCGGCTTCCCGGGGAATTTATACCACTGGGATTCTATTTTTTCGGAACCGACAGAGCCACGCCATCACCGCCGAGCTGCTTGCATCTTCTGGCGCGATCTCCTCAGAGCCCGCCGATGGGTCCTCGACCTCGTCGGGGTCCGTCTCCTCGCCATTCCCCCCTCGGATGTCGGTCTGATCGGCCTAAGGCTGGTATATTTCTGGACACGAGGATATCCCTCTTCCCCTGTGTCTCTCTTTCTCTCTCCCTCCCTCTCTCTCTCTCTCTCTCTCTCTCTCTCTCTCTCGCTGTCTTCGCCCCTGTGTTCCCTCCGGGACAAGCGGGCAATCAGTAATAGTAGTCGTCGGAGGAGCCGCCAAACAGGGGATCTACACGGACAGGCACCAAGGCCGGTGCGGTGGGCTCTTCGCGGCCCTGTTGCTCGTTGACCTTCTCCCCTTCGACGCCATTCTCCCCGAGGGAAGCCGGGTCCATGTTCGGGCCATCCAGCCGATCCGCCTCCTTCGATTGATCGGCCTCGCCATCGGTATTCGACTGGGCCCCCTTTAAGTCGAAGTCCTCCACCGGCCGTGGCACTTCCTCGACCGACTCCGGGTGTGACGACCCGCGTGCCACACTCTCTTCAGTGGCCGAGGCGCTCGCCGTGCCGGGCTTGGGCCTTCCCTCGACGCTCTCGTCGCCGGCCGCCTGGCCGGCATCCGCCGGGTGATCCTTGTCCGCAACTTCGGGGGCCGGCTGCGACACCGACGACGATGCGGCCTGCTCCTCTTCCTGCACAGGGTGGTCGCTCTTCATGGGCTGCTCACCGGTCGGAGCCTGCTTCTCGCCTTCCGCCGGGGCACTAGTGTCCCGCTCTCGGGAGCTTGCGCGGTCGGCCACCAGCTGAGACAGGCGCTCCCGGAGGAGATCCGGCTCGGTGGTCTTGCCCGTTCCCGGGCTATAGGCCACCACATGGCTGCCCTCCGGACGTTGCCAGAGCCCGGCCGAGCCATGTGGATCATAGAAGCGGGCATTGATACCCGGCCGGCGCGAGCCGTCCGCATCCGGTGTGTCGACTCGTGTCTCGGGCCAAAGGATGATCCCCGGGCCGCCGAGGGTCCGGCCGCCCTCGGCGTCTGGGACACCGGTTCCATCGATGGATGGCAGCGCTTCGGCCGGCCCCACCACGGTTGTCGGTCGCAAGCGCGCGATCAACTCGCTCTCGGCGCTGGTGCTCATGATGAGGACGTCGGCCGAGTACAGGTGGATCAGAACCGGCAGCAATCGCCCGGGCGAGGAAACCACCTCGATATTGAGCTCGCGCGCGCGCGAGCGCAACTCAATCATCTCGATCTGTTCGCACAGGGTCACGACCACAGCACGGCCGCGATCGCCACCGCGATCACCCCCACCCCCACCCGGGTGTACATCCAAAGTGTCAGTAAATAAGGGCCCCATTCAAAGGCACACATTTGCCCCTGGGTCTTCTCGCTCGGGGTCCCAGAGAAGGGCAAGAGAGGAGGCGACAGACGCACCGCCGGCGCCTCGGAAAAGACATAATACTTGACAGGAAGCCCTGGCACATTGGCCAAATGCAGCTCGGCTTGGACATGCTCAATAAGGCGGACCAGTCCACCAATGAGGGCTGTCATTGGGGAGACGGGGGGGGGGCGAGTGGGGCACGAGGTCAGTCCACATATCGACGGTGGTTTTCTCCATCGGCCCATGCTCCGACGTTCTGCGCTACTGGACTTGTGGTCCAGTTGCGACATCAGGCGGGGGGAAAGAGGAAACAAAGGGTCTGGAAGTAAGGGGCAGCATGCCCGGCCAGCTGAGACATACGGTTCTCCCCCGACTTGATCTGGTCGACAGATTCCTGAGGTCGAAGAGCTCGCAGGTGGAAGGCCACAAAGAGAGTCTCCTTCGAGCTGGCACTGTGACGGTCAAACTGCACGGAGATGGGCCACCGGCGCCGCGCGGCGCGGAACCTCTGGCGGAATTCCTCCCACCCAAGGCCACGCAGGTATGCCCGCTCCCGGCCCTCGGAGCTGTCCAGCAGCAGGCCGTCCGCCGGACCTGTGAGATGGAGAACAGCTCCACACTCGCGCCGATGATCCGCGAGAGTCCGCTCGACGGCATTGGCAGCATGGGGATCCTGTCGGGTTGGGCATCGCCAGTGTCAGCAGCCTGGCCCTCGCCAACCTCTCTCTCTCTCTCCCCCCCCCTCCCCCTCAATCGCCCTCTTCCCTTCCGATTGCCTTCCTCTCTCCGGACCGCCTTGGCCTTTCTGCCCCCCCCCCCCCCCCGATGCTGCTCGGAGTTCAAGCCTTCCCAGGGGACGACACTGACGGCCATTTAGAAAGTCAAGCCGCCATACGCGCCATACTCGGGGAGTAACCATGCCACGTACCACCGAGGCTCCAACAACCTCCAAACAGGGCAGGAAGGAGCGACACTCCTTCCCCCGGAAGCCAGCCAGGCAAATGTCGCCATAGTGCTTGACATTGAGGGCCCGCTGCGGATCGGCTTCTCCCTCGGCCAAGCCGAAAAAGCGATCGAGCTCGTACATCTCCGGCGAGGTCAACCCGGCTGGCATGATCGGGTGCGCCAGTGGGGTGACATTGTTCTTCTTGGCCAATATCACCATCGAGTGACTGTGTATGCAGGTCAACATATGATGCGCCTACGGCGGAAGCCGCGCCCTCCTCCCTGCCACTGGGGGGGACGATAGAAAGTCACGCACATCTCGAAGAAGTAGTGCCCGAGGGAGGAATCGGCCCGAGGGACCAGCGCCAAGTATTGCTGGCAGCTATCCGCCTCCAGGGGATCCCCCATGCAATAGTCCTCATGGATGCGGCGCAGAGAGATGCCCACATTGGACCCGGCCTCGACGGGGTAGTTGCGCAGATTCCGCGGCGTCGGGTGGTATAGGGTCGATGTGCCGCGATGGGCCTCATACAGGGGCTCCCCCCGGCGCAGGGCCTCCGGGAAGGGCTGGTACACGAAGTGCGGAATCAGCGGGCCATAGGCAATCGGCGAGAGGCCAATGTCCTGGGCCTGGCCTCCGGTCCCCGGGTTCGGCAGGACCGCATGCTCGCTGGACTCGCCAGTCGGGCTGCTGGGAGAGGGTGTTCCGCCCGTGGGTTCCGGAATCAGGGGGGCATTGCTCGGATCTTCGCTGTCCATGAAAAGCCTCCCACCTCCGGGCAGATCGAAGTCCTGGTCCAGTGGATCACCCACGAGTCCATCCAAGTCCAAGAGCCGATCACCCTCGGACACCAGGCCCCCAGGCGGGACGGGATGCGACTCCGGCCGTTGGATGTGATAGGGCTTGGCGGCCGAGTCCCGGAGGAAGCCCGCAGTATACTGCATTTCGCGCTGGAGTTCGGCCGCCCGGTTCGAGCCATATCTATGTGCTCCAAAGTAGAGGGTGTCACTGGTGGAGGGGCCGCCGTGGGGCTGTGACTGCGGGGCTCCCGGGCCCGGGCCCACCGAAGCCCCGGGCCTACCGCGAACGATGTCATCCAATGTGACGCCCGAGCCTCCGGGCATCGGCGGCCCGTGCATGTGGGTGGCTGCCGACGGGCCAACGCGCACGCCCCCCTGTTGCAGGGTCATTTGAAGGAAAATGAGGGCCCCCAGCACGAAGGCGCCGGAGATGCCCAGGACCTTGAGCAGCCTCTTGGCCGCGGTCATGACGGAGTGCGCGCCGGGCAATCGGCCGGGGTCTCTTGCGTATTGGCTCCCACCGACCGCCTCACAGGATGTACTTACTCTGCCCGAGCAGGCTCTGAAGGGATAGCGAGTAGGCAAAGAGGCAGCCGAGGAAATGCACGGCCAGCACCAGGTACAATGCCACCGACAGGCTGGCAATCAGTTCGAAGTCTATGGTGAGGAGGCCTTCGAGGTGTTACACCCGGGCAGGACGCCAGTGGGGCAGGTCCAGGGAACAGGCAGTGCCATCAAATGGCCGCCGGGGCGAAGGGTTAGCCATTCAGCATGTAAGCAAGGAGGGGAAGGCGCGTCTGGATGGGAGGCGCGTGCGTGTGGGGACGCCAGGTGCCACTCCCCCCCGGGGACGCCCCCTCCTTGGTGCGGAGGCAGGGCGAAAGGCAAGTGCCAGGCATACTTGTTATGTTGATGGACACTCGCTCGGAGAGCCTTCGAATCCACCTCATACTTGCTGCACAGGCCCCGGCAAGATGGCAGCAGCGATGGGAAAAAAATCGGGGATGGGGACAAAAAGCAGAGAGAGAGAGGAGGAGGAGGGGGAAAGAGCGAAGAGGGCGGACAGGAGAGCTTCCCAACAAGTACCTGGGCACTTGGAGCAGGGAAGGGCACCGGCGGAGCTGTCCCCGGAGGATGTATGCACTCCAACACCGGAAAAGTTGTACACTCACGCACTCTCTGGGGCCGACAACTCCAAGCGTCTCAGGTTTGGCGAGGTGCCGGAGAGCAGAAAACGAGAGAAAGAGAGGGACAGGCGAGGGGAGAGGGAGAGGGGGCGGGGGCGAGTCCAGTTGCTTGGGATGGAGGAAAAGGAAGACACAAAAGCTTGCCTTGCTGATACGGGCTGCTGCTTGAAGACAAAGAGCGCCCCTAGGGCGAAAGGTAGATGGAATTTAAGGCGCAGCAGGAGGGGGGAAGGTGAAAGAAGTGAGAAAGGGATGATGGCTATGGAGGAGCAGCATCCTGCCCGACTCGCGGGGCCGCGCTCTCTTGAAGAGCAGGCCTCTCTTCCGGGGCCTCCACCGATTTACCCTGGCGCGCGACCCCGACACGGCCGAGCAGATCTCCCACCGCCAAATCACGGCCCCTGGCCCCCGATCGATTGCCGTGCTGATGGACCCGCAGGAACGCGCCCTCGGAGGTCCGTTGTAACTGAGGCACCTTCACACACCATCATGCCCCTCGAGGGGCATGATGACAGCAGGGCCCGGCGATGTTGGTGCTCGGCAACGTCGTTCCCAGCCCAAGGCCGGCCAATCGGGACCCCCGCCCCCGAGTCGGACACCCGAGTCATTTGCGCCATCGTCAAAGCGTGTCGAGGTTGGACCGTGAGGGGCGAGGGGAAATTCTGACCAGACACAAACATAAAGGTCGCAACCCGGAAGCCAGGCCTCGAAACGTACGACCCGAGTTCCATTGCCCATGGGGGCACAACCCACAGGCCATTGAGGGCTATGTGTCAGACATGTCACATGGACAGCTTGATAATGAGATCACGCCCACGCCACGCCCAACATCTGGCATGATTCCCCTGGTGGAGGGGGCGCCCGCGATCTTGCCCTGCACCCAAATAGGGGCCCACACCACACCGACGCACCGGCTTGACTCTAGCTCCTCCGACGTCAGCTCTTGTCTCTCTCCTCTGCCCCCCCCCCCCTGCCCCCCGTCCTCCGCGCTCTTGACTCTTCTCCCCAGGCGCCTGCTGCTTTTTACACCAACAGTATGCACCGGAAATCATGAGTTCCCCCCCGGTGCCTTGTCAGGAGCCATCACGCCCCCGGGCGCCCGGCACTCGTAGCCGACCGGCCATGTATCAGGACCGGTCCCAGTCCGATAGTCAGCCTGGCCTCTCGACCGCGAGCTTGCCCCTGGACTTACCGTACACAGTTTCGCCATGCCTCGATTCCTTGAGCGATATTGACGATCTCCGAGGGACGCACCCTGATGATCTTGAAGATCTGCCTTTCTCCTCATCCGGCTTGGACCTGCGTTTGAATAATTATAATGTCAAGCGGGTCCGTTTGTATCCCACATGTCTATGCTCGCCTGTGTTTGTGGAGAGGTGGGAAAAACGGCGCTTTGCTTCCCATTTCGACTCCCTGACACCCATCTCTGTCTCTCCCTCCCCCGCCCCCCCCCTCCTCGCTGTCTCTCTCTCTCTCTCCTCCCCTTCTCCCTTCTCCCTTCTCCCTGCCCAACCGACCCGCCCCTCCGCTTGGCTTTGAACAGCTCCTCGCACATAATGACCTTCTCCATGCTGTGGCGTTGGATCACCTGAAGCATGCCCGGCCGGGCCACGCCGCGCGCACTCTACGTGTGGTGTACGCCAATTTGCGCATCCTGGCTGACTGGGCCGCCCAAGGGGGGCTCGTCAATGCCGAGGAAAGCCACTTCGCTCGTGATGCCCAATTGCCGTCCAACTCGGAGGAGTCCCACACGCAGGTGCTTGCCGAGTCTCCCCGGCCAGCCGAATCGCCAGACTGACGCCCAGCAAAGGATGTAAAATAGAAAGAGAAAAGGCAATCAAGCGGAAATCACCGATGTAGCACACATGTTCGCGTCACTATTCGATGGCTATTTGGAGCCGAGGAAGGCTAGCATCAAGCTCTGACCCTCTGGGATCGCCATCTTAGATGGGCGCTTTTTTGCGCCACCTGCGACAGTGGACGCAGACGCCGCTTGAAGCAGGGCAAAGGCCTTGCGATTGGATGTTCCAATCGCCAAGCGCTCAGCCTCGACGGTGTTTCCCGCTACCCCGCCGCAAGATCCCTTCTTGAGGATGGCATCCGCACTGGCCCAAGCTGCTGGACGTGGTGGGCCTTGGGCAAAAGTGTCACCGGCACCGGCGCCTCCGCGACCGTCGGCCGTGTCTGGCAGCGTGCGCCCACCCTGGCCATACTCTCGGGACAGGGCAATCGCCATGACACGGTAGCCGTGGCGCCGGTGGGAAAAAACATGCTGAAAGGACCCGCAGTCCAAGATGCGCGTGGTATCCCCGCTGGCCGGGCCCGGGCCATAGGCCCACTTCTTCGGGGCGATGTCCAGCAAGCTGGCAGCCCGGGCGGCCGCCTCCTCGGCCGGCAGGGCATCCAACTCTTCGAACCCCAATTGCACATCAAAGGACGGGAATTCCCAGAGACCAGCCAGCAGACCACGCGTCGGGCGTCGGGTGAGGAAAAATTCCTCCTGCCCAAGCGCGGTCGATGTGCGGGAAACGATGCACAAGAGGAAGGCCTGAACCGGAGCGGCGGCGCGAGCGGCCGGAGGGGCTGGGAAGTGGCTCGGCTCCGCAAAGTCCGCCCATCGGACTCGCGGCTGACACAAATCACACATCGGTCCCGGGGATTGGATGTGCTCATCCTCCTCGAGCTTCAGTGAAAGGGCCGGCCGGGCCGTGGGCGCCATCCGGCCGGAGGTGCTGAGCTCATTTGACCGACAGAGACTGCGCAATGGACAGATGCCACACTGTGGCGAGACAGGCGTGCAAACCATGGCTCCGAGCTCCATCAGCGCCTGGTTAAGATCGCCGGGACGATTGGTGGCACGCAGATCCTCCGGGTCCGGAAGCCAGCCCCCATCGCCGATCCCACCATCAGGCAAGGCATCCACCGTGTCGGGCACTTCATGGCCCCGGGCGAGGGTGCGCGCCGTGCGCCAGGCCCACCGGTCAGCGGGTGGGCAATTTTTGGCCGGCGCACGGACACGCATCAGTCGGATGAGCACACGCGTGACATTCCCATCCACCAAAGCACACGGCTGGTGCCCGGCAATCGAGGCAATTGCTCCGGCTGTGTAGGGCCCAACTCCCGGGAGAAAGCGCGCCAGCTCACTCGGCGACCAGGCTGGAATGCGTGAGCAACGATGCGTCTTGGCGGAGGGATCCTCCGGTTTGATCGGCATGTGGTCACACTCGATGCAAGAAACGGGGTGCGGGGTGGCAGCCACTTTCTGGGCACCCTCAAGAAGGCGCCGCGATCGGCCGTAATAGCCAAGTCCGGCCCAAGCGGCGGCCACCTCCTCCTCGGTGGCCCGAGCCAAATCCTCCACCGTTGGCCATTTCTACCACAGGGAGCGGGGTATGTGTGTGTGCGTGTGTGCGCGTGTGTGAAGAAGGGAGATCGAGGAGGATGAGGTTGGTTAGTGGATGGGGCCGATCGGCGAGGACAAGCAGTGATCAGGGCGATGGGTACCTCCATCCAGCGTGCAAAGTATGGAAGCACTGTGGCCACTTGGGTTTGCTGGCACATGATCTCGCTCACCCAGACCGTGTAGGCACGCTGCTCGAGGGGAATGGTCTGGACAAGCGTGTATGTGTGCGCGTGCGTGTGCGTGTGTGTGTGTGTGTGTGTGTGTGTGTCGGGGGGCGGGGATCAATGAGCGAAAAGGACGGTCAGTCTACGAGGCAATCGAGGGACGAGGAAAAGGGCCGGAGAAAAGGAAAAGGACCGGAGAAAAGGAAAAGGGCCTACCACATCGTCAGCCACGTCGCGCCAGGGGAGCGGCCGCCGGCAAGCGCGATACCAGTCGAGCAGCGCCTGGCGGATGGCCGTCACATGTTGCTGCCCATTTGGATCGCTGGCCGACGAAAAGCGGTGCCGAGCAACCGAATGCGGGTCTAGGTCCGGCAAGTCGCCAGCAGGAGTTGCCTCCACAGCGGGCGACGACGTCGTTCGAGCGCGCTTCGAGACGGCCGTGCGGCTGACAGCGGTGCTTGCTGTGCGCCGCTTGACGGGCTTCCTCTCCTTTGGTTCTTCCTCCTGTAGCTCATCCCCATCTTCATCGGAGGAGGATGCGAACGGGGAGGAAGCAGAGGAACAAGGATCGGAATCCGAGTCAGAGGCGGTGCTCTGCCTGATGCTCGGATCGCTAAGTGGATCACTGAGCTCGGCGTCCATGTATTGGCCCACGAATCGCGATGTGGAGGCCGTGCGGACCCGGGTGCTCCGCCGAAGTTCACTTGACATCGGAAACACCGGGAGCGGGGAAGGAGGACAGCGAAGGAGAGGGGGGAGCGATGGGAGGCAAAGGAAGAGGAGTCGGACTAGGCAGCAGGAGGCTCACACAGAGACACACACACACACACACACACACTCCGGGAGCAGATTGGCGAAGGCGAGCAAGAGGGAAGGACATGAGGGACACATGGTCGAATGGAAGATCGCCCACCCAGCCTTGCGTGGACGTGCTGAGCCCTAAAAATAACCCCGCCCACTTCATAATCCTCGCCCCTGCTCCCCCGGGGGTGGCGCTCCCATGCGCGCGCGCGAAGAGGACGAGAGACGGCCGAGGGTGAGACATCTTTATTCGGCTGGGGGCCCGCCTGCCAACTCATCGGGCCATGGGCGACACCCACCATCATCCACGAAGAAGGAGCAGTGGCGGGACAAGTGCTGCTGCCCGGGCGGGAGGGTAGCCAGGCGGACCGTCCGGCGGACCCGCCGCGCCGGCTGGGGCTGGCTGATCCTCAAGACAGAGTCCCGCACAATCTCCAGCGCCAGAGCCGGCGACAGTCCGAACGGGCTGGCCTCAGGCCAGGCGTCAGTCCGGGAGTCATCATCGCAAGTGGCCTGGCCTGGCGATCCGGTGGCACGGGCCAGCACCGCCAGGGCATCAGCCAAAGCCTGCTGCTCGGCCGGGTCCTCCTCATCCTGGCGCTCGAGGGCCAGAATCGTGGATGGTCCGGCCGAGCGCCAGGCCAGCCCGAGTGCCGGCTTGGCAAGCGCCGGACCACTGCCTGCCCGCAGGCGAATATCCACAGGCAGTACATCCGATCCGACTCGCGGATGGATGGACCCATCGTCGCCGGTGTCGCAAGCCGAGCGATTGGAGATCTCCTCCTCCGGGGGGCCAAATTGGCCGGTAATTTGGTTTGTCACCATCACAATCAGCCCATATTTACAGGACAACAGGCGGAGCAGAGCGCCGAGTCTTCATCAAGTCGGGACGTTTGCAACAGGTCAGGGACGGAGCCGGAAGAAGCCCCCCGGGCTGGAAGCGAAGAGGAGACAAGAAGGGGAGAGGGAGGAAGATGGGGGGGGGGGGAGGGAGGGCATTGGAAGACAAGTTCCGCGAGAGTCGTACTCAAACATGACCTCGCTTCGCTGGGGAAGAGAGATTGGCGGGCCAAACTCATCTGAGCCCCAGAGATCCGGCTGATGCGCATGGCGAAAAGCGCCGGCAATCGAGTCAAGCACCAAGCCGCGGACTGGCTCGCCAGCTTTGAGCATCTAAAGGCATCCCATCAGTGAATCATGAAACGAAAGAGCGGGGAAAGTGGGCAAGATGAGGATGGCAATTGGGAGGAGTGCGCACTGGCAGCAGGCGCTCCCGCAGGAGGAAGAGGAGTTGATGCGGGCCGATCGCCGCCGAGAGAAGGACATTCTCGGCGACAGACGTCTCAGCCGGTGGAAGCAGCTGGCACAGGCGTCGAATGCCAACGCCCATCGGCAATCCAGCCTCGGTGGTAATATGCGCCACTTGGCCACCGGTGTGCCGAGCTATTTGCAAGGCCAGGTGCAGGGCCAGCTGCGACTTGCCAGAGCCAGCCTCGCCAACCAGCTCGATGAAGGCCCCTGGACGGAGGCCCTGGCCCCCCGGGAGAATCTGATCCAGGCCAGGGAGGCCGGTCGGCACGGGGGTCGCATCTTCACGAGCAGGGAGCAGGGGGGCGGAGGGCGTAAGGAGACTTCCCTCATTGCTGTCTGGAGCAAATTCAAATGCCTGACCGCCAGCTGTCGACAATGCTACCGCTCGGTCCCGAAGGAGACCTAGGGCAGCTTGGCGGCGGATTGCCTGAACTCGAGAGGGGTCCACCCCCGAGAGGACACTCATGAGGCGCTGGGGGGTGCAGAACAATACATCCCGGCAGGAGGCGATGCCAGCAGAGGTTAGGCGTGCAACGTGCGGGCCGGGCCCGAGGGCGGCCGCTAATCCCGCCGCGGGACTGTCGTAAGGACAATCCATCGAGGGGAAGAATACAGAGGGCGTGCGCACACACACACACACAAACGGAGGGAGGAGGAAAGGGGGGGGGGGCGGGGGGGGATTGGCAATGGGCCGGATTGTTTGAACGACATGGGGACATGTGGTCGAGGGTGTGGGGCTTCCTTTTGTAGTGCAAATACAGAGGGGTGAGCTTGAGACTCGAAGAGGGAGCGACGGGGGAGGGGGGGGGGGGGGGGGGGGGAGGACGACAGATCAATCCGCAAATGGCGCACGGGAAAAGGAGAGACGCATCCGAACCGCGGCATGTGCGGAAAGCATCACCGACATCCCGGTAACCGCGACCGTCACCACCTTCACCATGCACTTGGGCAATCTCAAGCAGGACGCTGGCGAGGCCAGAGGCGATGGGCGGGGGAAAACAGCGACCGGGCCACACATCTCGATCAGCGGGGTGAAGGCAGCGTTGTTGGACAGCGGGGCCAGGACCGCCTTGACCGGGGCCAGACGCGGGCTGAAGCGGAAGTAGCTGCGGGCGGTGTCCTCCTCGCGCAGGGTGAAGGTGTGCTCCAGGATGCAGTAGAGCAGGCGGCCGATACCGAAGGACGGCTCAATGACACCGGGGACGAACTCGCGCACTGCCATGGGGAGACGGGGGAGGGGGGGGGGGGGGGGGGGGGGGGAACAATTGAAGATAGATCCTCCTTCAGGCAAATCTGGATGTGTATGTGTATTAGTACTCCCCCACGTAGGCGGGAGGCGCGGACACTGGTGTTCTTGCTTGAGCGACGATCGGGGAGCCCCAGCCCCGCTCGCGAGGGGCAGGAAGAGGACTGAGAGTGGGCATCTAACTCGCGGTGGCGCGACGCGTCAGGTGATCAGCGGCGCTTCTTCTTCCCACCCTTGCCCTTGCTGCCGCCGCTGGAGCTGGTCGAGGAGGAGGCGGGAGCTGAAGCCATGGAAAGCCTGCGTGACGGCCGGGTGCACCGGGTGTGGTCGGAGAGAGAGAGGGAGAGAAGGTGTCAGTCATGAGATGAGTTGGTGCGCCGGGCAGAGGAGGCGGACTGAGGCCTTTTGCAACAAAGATGAGGCGAGATGGGAGTGGGACGGAGAACGCACTTGGTGTCCACCTGGGTCGAGCCCTGCGAGGTGGCATATCCGGTGGCCTGAACGGCCGCCTTGCGGGCACCGCGTGTGCCGGCCGCGCCGCCGCGCCGGGTGCGGAGATGCGGCGGGAACCAGCGCTCCGGGTCGAGGGTGGGCCGAGACACAAAGGTCGGGCCTGAGGCCAGCGAGTCAAGGGCAAAGGCCCCGGTCGGATGCCGGACAAAGCCAGCTGGCACGGCGTTCTTGCCACCGGCTTGATCGAGTTCCATGGCATCGGCGGAAGCGGCCTGCTGCTGGGCCACCGCCTCGCGCAGCTGCATCTTCAACTTGAGCAGGGCCTTGGCGTTCTTGGAGCGGGACTCGCGCACGCGCTGCGAAACCGCCGTGCTCTTGGCCGACAGCCGCTGGGCGGGGGTCCTGCGAAGAGGAGGGCAAAAAAAAAGTCCCCCAAACGGAACACCCCCGACCCCAGACACACACACACGCACACACACACACACGCACACACACACACACACACACACACACACACACACACCAACACATACGAACAGAGACAGACAGACACCAAGACGGAGGGAGGAGGAAGGCCAAGGCGGGCCAGAAAGCAAGAAAGGTGTAAGTAGGGAGCAACTCGGACAAAAGACCAGCCACGCGAGCGTACATCTTCGACATGCTGGCGCGCCGGTGACGCTCCCGACGAAGGGACGCCTTTTGCGCTACCCGGAGAAGGGTCTTCAGCGGGCCGGGCAGGCGGCGACGATAGTACGGATGAGCGGTCAGGCGGTTGACCGACCGGACGAACTTGCGCAGGTGCGGCGCGGCATCCGTGCCAGCGGGCCTGTGGATGGGGGAATTCAATGTACGCCATCACGGCAAGGCACGGGTCAGTCGCTCGAAGGGCAAGCCGGCAGGAAGGACCATGGCCATGGTAGCCGCCAACGTACAGAGGCTCGGAGGAGGTGATGCCCGAGCAGAGGGCGGCCTGCCGAGCCCGAGCATAGGTCCCCAAGGCCTGGATGAAATGCCCCGCCTCCAGGAGCCGAGCACGGTCAAGCAGTTGGCTCGGAGACTGCCGAGCACCATGGTCATCGGTCAGAGGCACAGTCTTCTCAAGCTGCTGCTTGAGGTGGCTCGAGGCACTATCCAATTGACGAAGGGCCTCCTCCAGGAGCTCCCCCAGGGCCAGCTGCTCCTCGGTGACGATGGCCAGGATCTCGGACAGGCGCTCGGCAGACAGGCCGGTCTCCGGGTGGTCCTTCAGCACGGCCAGCAGGTCGCCCTTGCGGAATTGCTCAAGCGTCGGGACCAGCGAAGCAGCGGCGTTGTACCGGGCAGCGGCGGACTTATCCATCCACTGTGATGACGGGATGAGTGCGTGTGTGTGTGAGAGAGAGGGGGGGGGGGGGGGCGGGCGGCATGCGGGGGCAACGGGAGGAACAAAAGGACGGGGCAAGACGAGAGGGAGACCAAAAAGACGTACTTCCGAGTCGGGGAAGTCCAAGCGTCCCTTGGCACAGGCGGCAACGAGGTTGGCGAAAATCTTCTCATACTCCGGGCTCTCCTGTCATTGTTGAGGGGAGGAAAGAAGGGATTAGACATGGTGCCATCGGTAACCTCACGACCAGAAGACCCGGCGCATACCTGAGGCGTGGAAGCTAGAACGCCCTTCAAGAGTTCAACACACCGGGAGAACTGACCCTGCTCAAAGAGCTGGCACAGGAGCGCGGGCAATCTTGGAGTTAGTCAATGCCGAGCTGGGTGGCGAGGTCCTGGGATGGGGAATGGCCGACGCACGATCTGCGAACGCAGCAGGGCGGCCGGACGCTCGGCAATGGCATAGCCCTCGCGCTCAGCCCGAGCCATCAGCTCCTCCGCCAGAGGGAGGTTACGCAGGAGGAAGGCCGAATAGGCGGCAATCAGAGCAGCCTGCTGGCGCTCGGCCACCGTGTGGGCCGACTTGCCAGTGCAATTGTCCAGGATGTGCAGCGCGTCGCGCAGAGCCGCATCCACATGCGACACTTGCCGCGCGGCGGCCGGCTCAACAAACTCCCCGGTATCGCACGGGACAAAAAGGCTGGGCTTCATGTGGATGTAGGCCGCGGCGCGCAGGCGAAGCAGGTCCACATCCATTGGGGGCTTGAGCTGGGCTGTGTCGGAGGCCGGAGGAGGGTCAGACAGGAGTAGGGTGAAAGGCGTGTGCGTGCGTCAAAAACATGCATATGCATGTGCATGTATGTGTGTGTGTGTGTGTGACAGGAGTGCATGCTGGCAAGCATACCATTCAGCTCGGACAGCAGACGCTGAGGGTCAGCGGGGAACTTCCCCGACAGGTGAGAGGCGATGGTCTTCCGCAAGCTCATTTCGGAATGTGGACGCGGAAAGAAGGAGAAAGGAAGGGGAGGGGATAGTCACGACTAAGGGCCGTCAACCGCCGGGCCCCACTTGCCCAAGAGATTCCCTCCACTCGCGGCCGTCGCCCACCGAAGGGTGAACCCCGCCGCAAGCTGGCCCAGACATCGCGGCGGCCGGGTATGGCCTGAGGCAGAACATTGCGGAGTCTCGGATCATACCAGGGACCGAGAGTTAGTCCGGGGAGGGAGACACCAGCCGGCGGGCCATTCGTTGGGGACAGACAGCATGCTGCCCACGGGCGGGGCCGGTCCATCGGCAGCTGGGTGTGTCTATGTTTTTTTCCCCCCCCCTATCCAGGTTCGCGGACAGCCTCTCTTCTTCCTCGGGCCGGGGCTTGCCCGCAAAGAGCATCTCCATACTTCGTGCACCACGCCCGAGGCGGGAGCCGGGCCGAGAAACAGTGCCCAACAGCAGCACCCTCCCCCCCCCCCCTCCCCCCTCCCTCGCGCCTTCCTGCCTCCAAGTGCCCCTCGCTCTTTTTCCCCTTCTCCCGATGTCTGCCGATGTCCCTGCGTCGCCCGAGATCGTCCCCCTGACGCCGGCCGACGTGACGGCCGGTCTCGGGCGGCCCTACGCTTACTACATCGCCAGCCGGGGCGCGTGGCAGGAATCCTGCCAGCCGGAGATCAATGCCCTTGGAGACAGTGTTGATGAGGCGCTTCTTCGCCTGGATGAGCGCTCGGCCCTCGTTCGGGCAATGCTCAACCAGCAGATTTCCGACTCGGCCGAGGCCCAGCGCGAACTGGCCGCCGTCGCCGAGCGTCTCTCCACCGTCTACCAACAGATCGATGTGCTGGATGTACGCCTGCCGGAGCCCTCTTTGCCCTTGCCCTGCCCCTTCTGGCCGTGCACCTAGTGCTGACATGCCCCCACTTCCGCTGTCCTCTCGCCGCACGCGCCTCCCCTCGGCGCCCTCGCTCCGGTCTGCCGGCCTCGCAGGACATCGTGGCCCGAGTCCGCGCAGCTGTCCAGCAGATGGCCCTGGCCGTGGACCAGGCCGAGTATCACTATGATCACTCGCCCACGGTCCGGCCGACGCCCGTCGAATCGACCTATGGCCATGGCGCAGGTCAGCCCCCGGTGCCGGCGCAGACGCCCAAGGTGCCCCCGACCGCCTCCCCCTCCCCCTCCTCTTCCTCTTCTTCCACCTTTGGAGTTCGTAGCACCTTCTCCGCCCTGGCATCGCGCTGGTCGCGAAGCGTGTCCGAAGTGCTCTCGGTCAGTTCCTCTCCAAAAATGCCCGTGCCCACCGTCCCGATCATGCCGGAGTTTCACCCGCCGCCGGTTTTCTCCGCCGAGGCCATCATCTGCCAAGCGCTGGAGCAAGGCGCCGTCGCCCGGGCAGCGGCCACGGCGGCCGCCACCGCGCCCAGTGCGGGCAGCAGGGCACCCGAGCCTCCGCAGAACGCCGATGCTACTGTGTAATTCTGATATTATATATCCAAATCACATGATGCATCTATATGGTCTCCTGGGCTTGGGCCCCTCCCATGGCCATTTTCTCGGTTGGTGGGGTGGTGTGTGTGTGTGTGTGCGCGCGCGCGCGCGTGCGTCTTCGTGCGCGTGTGTCCCCATTGTCGGGGGTCCCCGTGTCGGCGAAAAGTGCCTCCCTTCGGCTCAGGGCAGCTGCCCGGGGGCCGGGCGAGCCGGGACCTACCCTACTGGCGGATCGGCTGCCGGGATCCCGGGAAAGTGAGCGGGGGAGGAAAGCCGACACCGAGACGCTGGCCGAGAGTAGGGTTGGCAGGCGAGCCGTGCATGCATCTTGTCCTGCTCGGGGAGCCGGGTTTCCCCGGTCTCTGGCTGTCTCTCCTTCTCGTCCCCCCCCCCCCCTTTGTCTCTCTCTCTCTCCCCCATGCGTCTCTCTTTGCCTGTCCGTGTGACTGCGGGGTCCCTGGGAATGTGTGAACACAAGTGTGAGCATTGCTCCTCCCACCTATTTCCATGACTGGGGGGGCGGGGGTGGGGGGCCGCTGGGGGCTAATGACTAAAGAAAAAGGGTATTCCCCAGCCACGGTGGCAGCCCGGAGAGGCGGGGGGTGACGAGGATGGAGGTGACTTACACAGGGGGGGGGGGGGCAAGGGCCATGCACATTCTCATCTCTGAGCCCCCTCTGATGTGCCAGTCTCCCCCGTTCGCCTGGAGGCCTTTTGCGCCATGCCCCCCTCGGGCGGCGCAAACGCGAGCCCCTTCGCTCCGTAGACCACGAAAAAGAGAACAGTCTAGAGGAGTGGGCACAGGCTCGCGCCCCACACCTCCGGAGACTGGCCTACGTCACCAGGCCCAGGGCCCATGTGCCGGCGCATGGGGGCTTTTCGAGTGGAGGACCACGGTTGCCCCAACATTGCACCCCCCAGAGAGGGGCGGGGGACGGGGGGGCGGCGGAGTGAGGGTGGGCAACGGACAGGACTCGGTCAGATCGGCTGGGGTCCCGCCGAAAACATGCGGCCTCGTCCCGCCCCCCTGCCCCCCGCCCCCCGCCCCCCTGCCGTGTCCTGCCCGCTGGGTGGGCGGGCACCTGGTGAACGGGTGCGCGCGTTCGCCCGGAAAGAAAAGGGGGAATCCTCCCTCGTAAGCCCAGGGGGGGGATCAGCCCCGACACTTGTTTCCGCAAAGAGTTTGCCACACAAAAGGACCCTCGTTCCTTGACCTTTTTGCACTCCCCTCCCCCGAACTCGGTACCGTTTCCCTCCCCCCCCCCTCCCACCCTTCTATTTTGTTGATATACCTTCCGTCCCACTCCTTGCCCACCCCCTTCTCCGCTCCCCTCCTCTCTCCCCCGTCCACCCCCCCCCCTTCCCCCTGCCCCCCGTCCCTGCGCTGACCGGCCATCCCATTTTTATGCAGACATGTTCGCCCTTCGCTCCGCCTCCCTCCTCTCCCGCGGTCGCCTTTACTCCACCATGACTCCCTGCGCTGCCTCCCAGGCCCTGCACGCCAAGTACCCCTTCCTCAAGGACCTTGGCATCAACGCCGTCAACGATGGTGTCTACAACGGCACCTGGGGCGGTAACGGTCCCGTTGTCACCTCCATGAACCCGACCACCGGCGAGCCCATTGCCCAGGTCAAGACCGTGCGTGGCCCATCCTCCCGAACTCCACGGCGAATTCTTCCCCTGCCACTCTGCACACCGCAAACGCCTTCCCCGCACTCGCCTGCCTCACCATGGCGTGTACCACTCACTCACCTCCCTCCCCCTCCCCTGCCCCCCCTCAACCAACTGACATGATCCTTCAGTCCACCGTCGAGGAGTACCACCAGACCGTCCAGAAGATGAACGAGGCCAAGGCCCTGTGGGCTGCCGTCCCCGCCCCCAAGCGTGGTGAGATTGTCCGCCAGATCGGTGACGAGCTCCGCAACAAGATCGAGCCCCTTGGCAAGCTCGTCTCCCTGGAGATGGGCAAGATCCTGGCCGAGGGCATTGGCGAGGTCCAGGAGTACGTCGACATTGCCGAGTACGCCGTCGGTCTCAGCCGCATGCTCAACGGCTCGGTCATCCCCTCCGAGCGCCCGAACCACATGATGTACGAGCACTGGAGCCCCCTCGGCAACGTCGGTGTCATCTCGGCCTTCAACTTCCCGGTTGCCGTCTTCGGCTGGAACAGTGCCCTGGCCATGGTTTGCGGTGACCTCACCGTCTGGAAGGGCGCCCCCTCCACCAACCTCTGCTCCGTCGCCGTGACCAAGATCATTGCCGACGTCCTGGAGCGCAACAACCTCCCCGGTGCCATTGCCTCTCTGACCACCGGTGACGTTGACATCGGCAAGGCCATCGCCGCCGATACCAACCTCCCGCTCGTGTCCTTCACCGGTAGCACTCACGTGCGTTCTCTGGCGCCCTCCCCCTCTCTCTCTCTCTCTCACGCGCTCTCCTTCGCCCCGGACTTCTTTTCTTTTCCCTCCTTCGGATCTTGCTTGACTTTCCGCCCCGCGCATTTTCTTTGCTGACCATCCTCCCGCGGCCCTCCCCCATGCTCGCTTGATCATGCAGATCGGTCGCAAGGTTGGCACTGTCGTCCAGGAGCGCTTCGGTCGCCCCCTCCTCGAGCTTGGCGGCAACAACGCCGTCATCGTCATGGATGATGCCGACCTCGACCTGGCCGTTCGCGGTGTGCTCTTTGCCTCGGTCGGTACCGCCGGCCAGCGCTGCACCTCCTGCCGCCGCCTCCTCCTCCACGAGAAGATCCACGACGAGTTCATCGAGCGTCTGACCGCCGCCTACAAGCAGGTTCGCATTGGCGACCCCCTGGAGGAGGGCGTTCTCTGCGGCCCGCTCCACTCTCAGGTGTCCGTCGACAACTACCTGAACGCCATCTCCCAGGTCGAGGCCCAGGGCGGCAAGATCCTGTACGGTGGCAAGACCCTGCCCGAGCTCGGCCCCCACTTCGTCATGCCCACCATCACCGCCATGCCGCATGACGCCCCCCTGGTCCACTCCGAGACCTTTGCCCCGATTCTGCACACCATCAAGTTCAGCACCTTCGAGGAGGCCGTCCAGATCAACAACTCCGTCAAGCAGGGTCTCACCTCGGCCCTCTTCACCAAGGACCCCCAGCAGATCTTCAAGTGGATCGGTCCCCTTGGCTCTGACTGCGGCATCATCAATGTCAACATGCCCACCAGCGGTGCCGAGATTGGTGGCGCCTTCGGTGGTGAGAAGGAGACCGGTGGCGGTCGCGAGTCTGGCTCCGACTCCTGGAAGCAGTACATGCGCCGCTCCACTGTCACCGTCAACTATGGCTCCAGCCTCCCCCTGGCCCAGGGCATCAAGTTTGACTAAGCGCGCCATGTGTGTGTGTGTGTGTGCATGTGCATGTGCATCACCGAAAGGTCTCCCCGGAGATGGCGTGTGCTTTCTCCCTCTCTGCGCGTTTTCGGGGGAGAGGGGCTGCACACTTCTGGGGAAACTGCGCGCGGGCATGCCTTCTTTCCTCCCCCTTTGCCGGTGCCTCGTTTTCCTCTGTGCCGCGCGTGTTGCATCTGTCATGCATCCTCACTCCCCCCTCCCCTCCCCCCCCCCTGTGGGGAAACAATACACATTCACGCCCCGCATCCCCCGAAAAACAAAAGTGACGAGTCTGCACCCTCCTCTATTGTCTGCCTCCTGCCGAGCAGCAGCAGGGGCGGCACATGCTCTGTGGGTTGGAGAGGAGGAGAGTTGGGGAAGATAATGAAGAGGGGAGAGGGAGAGAGAGAGAGAACAAGCAAACAAGGACAGTATATTTTGTGTGTGCGAATATGCGCGCTTCCGTGTAGATAGATACAAGAAGGCAGAGTATGACCCGAGAAGGGCCGAACGGGGGGGGGGAGGGGGGGGGGGAGCGACAATCAGCCAAACGTCTGGGATGCCCGGTGCGTGGGCCGGCGCTTGGACAGACGCCACTCGTTCGGCGTCTCGAACTTGGAGTAGAGCGGCTCCAGGCGAACCTGCTGCTTGTGCTTGCTCACGCGGCTGACGTCGGCCACATTGAAGTAGGCCGGCGCCACCTGCACCAACCACCGAGGGTCGATGAAGAGAACCTCTCGCATGTACTCCTTCGTGGTGAAGACCAACGAATGGTAGATGACCCACTCCGGGTGCTTGCTGTGCAGCGACGAGGAGGGGTGAATGTACACCGGGGTGCCCTCGGCCAGGGTCTTGTAGCCTTCCTGGGGGTCCTTCTTGGCGGCGTGCGAGAAGAACCCGGAGCAAATGGCAATGCAGACATTGGTGTAATTCCGCCCGCAGGAAATGATCGGGTGCTTGTAGCGCTCCATGTAGGAGAGAAGCTGCTGGCGGACATCTAGCGAGGTCTTCATGGCCCGGTGGTGGATGAAGTTCTCCGTGCACCAGGTCTTCGTGAAGCCAGCCTGCTTCCAGGCATTGAAGATCGTCAACAGGGTCAGGTGGTCACCCTCCGGCTGGAAGAACTTGTTCCGCGCCTGATCGGCCTTTACCTGGTCGTCAGCCGGCCGGTAGAAGAACTCCGAGTCGGCCGACAGCATGGACACAATGGTCAGAACCTCCTCCGAACAGCCAAGGTTGACGGACTCGATCAGCTGAGAGAGTTCAAGGAAGAAAGAAATAGCGAGCGAGAGAGAGGGAGAGAGAGGGAGAGGGAGAGAGAGGGAGAGAGAGGGAGAGGGGGAGAGGGGGAGAGAGAGAGAGAGAGAGGGAGAGAGAGAGAGATAGAGAGAGGGAGAGAGAGAGAGAGGGAGAGAGAGAGACAGGAGCGAGGAGACGGGGGAATATCGGAAAGGCAGGCAGGGAGTTAGGGAAGAGAACACGAGAAAGGCGGGAGAGGGGGGAGCGCCCGCGGGAGAAAGCGAGAAAACTGGTAGCCGGGAAACCGACGCGCACCATCTTACACAGCTGAGGCTTCAGCGGGAACTCGGCCATCTTACGGCCCAGGCGCGTCAGCAGGCCCTCATTGTCCAGTGCACCAAGGGCATACAACTGCTGCATGGCGTGGACCATGAACTGCATGTCGGGCTTGTCCATGAAGTCGAAGTTGAAGATGTCATTGATGCCGATGGCCTTCAGCGTCAGGACCACGGTGGCCAGGTCTGTCCGCTGGATTTCCGGAATCGGGCTATCATGCATCTCATTGTGGTATTGGCTACTGGTGTACAGCCGCAGGCACTTGCCCGGGCCGGTACGACCGGCACGACCCTTGCGCTGCTCGGCTTGAGCCTTGGAAATGGGGACCACCTCAAGGGCATCCATGTCGAGCTTGGGGTTGTACGTGTTTTGCTTGACATACCCCGGGTCGATGACATACACAATGCCATCGATGGTGAGGGAAGTTTCGGCGATGTTGGTGGCCAGAATGACCTTGCGTTTGTCTGAGGGCCGGGAGAAACAGGGCAAGAGACACGGAGTTAGAGCGAGGCAAAGAGCCCGGGTGGCCGAGGGGGAGGCCCGGGAGGGGAAGGGGGGAGGGAGGGGGGCAGGAAGGCGAGGCAAAGCAAAGCAAAGCAAGGCGAAGCCCCGAAGGCAAAGGCAGATGACGCACGCGGCGGGGTGGGCTCGAAGACGCGCGACTGCATCTGCGAGGGGAGAGTCGAGTAGATGGGCAAGATGATGAGCTCCGGCACATCCGAGCCAAAGCTCTTCATGCGGTTGTAGAGAACCTCGCAGGCGGAATCAATTTCCTCTTTGCCCGTCAAAAAGACCAGGATGTCACCCTCGGGCTCGGAGAAGTGCAAACGCATGACCGTCAAGATGGCCTGCTCCAGATAGTCGGTGGTGGGCTCCTTGGCATAGAGGACCTCCACATCGAACATGCGCCCAGGGATCTGGAAGAGATTGCAGTTGAAGAAGTACTCGGAAAACTTGCGGGCATTCAACGTGGCCGAGGTGACGATGAGTTTCAAGTCCGGCCGGCGCTGGACCGTCTCCTTGAGCAGGGCAAACAGGACATCCGTGTTGAGGGACCGCTCGTGGGCCTCATCCAACATGATGACCGAGTATTGCCGGAGATCCGGGTCGATGAGGCACTGACGCAACATCATACCATCGGTCATGTAGCAAATCTTCGTGGCGCTGCTGGTCACATCGTCGAAGCGCACCGTGTAGCCGACCTCCTCGCCGACACGGCAGCCAACCTCCTCGGCCACACGCCGGGCCACCTCGGTGGCTGCCACGCGCCGGGGCTGGGTGCAGCCAATGCGCCCGTTGGCAGCGAAGCCAGCCTCCGCCAGGTACTGCGTCAGCTGGGTACTCTTGCCGGAGCCAGTCTCACCAATGACCACCAGGATCTGGTTGTCCCGGACGGCTTGGATCAGCTGCTCACGCAGGCGGAACACCGGCAGGCTCTCCCGCTGCTCGCGGATGCTCATGCTCGTTTGCCGGCCGAAGGTGGTGTTTGTGGAGATCACGGCCTGGCGCCACTCCGGCTCGTCAGGTCGCTCGGCCGCCATGCCACGCAAATCATTGGCAAAGGTCCGCGACCCGGGAATCGAGAGTGGATCATTCCAGCCGGTGCTCAGATCGTTGGGCACCGAGTCCAGGCTGGACTCGAGTTCCTGCTGACGCAGCTCCGCGCGCTGCTTGGCCAGGGCCGCCTGCTTGTTGGCCGCGGCCATCATCGACCCGTCGGGGTTCTTGATGATTTTGATTGGCGACATGTCCAGTGCCTGGCGCGCCTTGCCGGCCAAGAAGACGGGCATCCGGTCGGACAGCTCGATTTCGACGTCCTGCTCGGCCTCCTCGGTCTCGGTCATCGCTCGGCCGGGCATCGGCACCGGATGGAAGTCGGCATCAAAGTCCTGGGCAAAGTCCCTGTTGGGTGGCTGTGTCAGAGGGAGGGATGAAAAAAAAAAAGGGGGGGGGGGAGGGGAGGGGCGAGGGGAAGGGTAGATGGGGGCGGTGACGACGTGGCAGGTTGGAAAAACGCACTCATTGCGAAGGCCCGCGGCCGAGAGCTGCGACAGTTCCCACCGATCGGGGGAGGACATGCGGTGCTGCAGTCGCTTGGTGGAGGTGGATCGGCTTGCCGTTTGGGCTCCGGAGAGGGGTGGCGAGGGGAGAGCCTGGTGATTGGAAAGGGTGGCGAAATGGGTGAGTTGATGAGATCGAGGATCAAAAAGGAGGCGCCAGCAGGACATGAGAAGGAGGAGCATGTGAGGGAGGACGTACTGAGGGGATGGGGCCCCAGAGATCGTGCTGATCCAGGGCGGCGGCCTTGCTTCCGCCAATCGGACGCTTGAATTGATCGTCATCATGGCTGTCATAGCGATCACGTCGGTCATATTCCCGGTCACGGTCGCGATGGTCGCGGCTGTCGCGGCGGTCGCGGCTGTCTCGATGGTGATGGCCTCGATCGTCGTGGCGGTCCTCACGGCGGTCATAGCCGCGGTCGTCGCGACGGTCGTCACGGCGATCATCGCG
>NW_009242976.1:113138-126165 GCF_000388065.1 Fonticula alba
ACGGCGATCATACCCGCGGTCGTCGCGACGGTCATATCCGCGGTCGTCACGGCGATCATATCCGCGGTCGTCGCGACGGTCGTCACGGCGATCATACCCACGATCCTCATGGCGATCATCCTGGCGGTCGTCACGACGATCGAGCTCTCGAGTATCGTGGCGACCATCTCGCGGATTAGAAGGACCGGTGGTGCTCGAAGAGGAGGCCGGCTTGACCGGCGGGCCGGCCGAGGACTGGAACTGAATGATCAGGTCATACAAGTAATCGATGAAGTCGGGCTCAAAGTTGAACTCCTTGAGCTTCTCCAAAAAAGCCCCCCGGGTGGAGCTGGAGTTGTGAAACTTAATGAGCAGGCGGGCTGGGTGCCATCAGAGCCCAGTAGAAGGAGACGCGAGTCAGCAAGGGAACGGGCAGTTGACATGGCTAGAATATGTATCGGAAGAGAGAGGGAGAGAGAGAGAGAGAGGAGAAGGAAAGGACCCGGGCGAAACGTACCAACTTTCAGGTTGGCAATTTGCTCGCGGCCGCGGTCAGACAAAGCTTTGCAGATTGCGTGGCTCAGTTCGAGGCGTTGAAGCTGGCCAAGGGAGTGGCCTCCAGGAGCGGACATCTTCCAGTGGAGAGGCGATGGGGCCCGCAGGTGGCCTGAAAGGATGGCAAGGAGGGGCGGGAACGAGGGAGAAGAAGGAGCAGGGGAAAGGAAGAGCAAGGAAGGGGGGAGGGCGCAAAAGGGGGAGGGGGGCAGGATGGAGGGGCTTTCTGGTGTCTGGCGCAATGGGCCGGCTTCGGACAGGTCACCCTTTCTTGAGATGGACCTGACCGGGCCCGCATGATGGCCAAGAAACCGCCCGCACACCCCCAGTAGCACCTTCGTTGGGATTGAGATCGAAAAGCGCTCCCTATCGTCTACCGCCGACTGGAAACGATCCACACATTTACGGGTGTGAATGACCCGGAGCCCGGGACGCGGGGACGCAGTGCCAGAGAGCCCGGGGCGCGGGGTGCGGGGTGCGGGGGGGGGGGGGGGGGGGGCGAGGAGGACAGAAACAGAGCACCCCGGGGGGTGGGGACCGCGGCGAAGGTTCGTTCTTGGGAAGACGAAAGACCAGTTCTGGGATGATGAAAATGAAAACGCAAGCGCCAAGTCTCATGTGTGCGTGATTCTCGTACATTCTGGAGAACAGTATTCCACAAAGGTGTAGTGGAATCCCCATGTAAACGATAGATGAAGCAACACGTGAGTGAATTGCCACACGTGTTACATCGTGGGAATGATAGCATCCCAGAACAGCATTCCTCGGAGAGGAATGCGGGGCAGAACAACAGCCAGGAGGCCGCCGAGGCCGAGCGGCATAAACGCTCGACCGAGGACGGAGATACGCGAGTGGGCGGGCCCAGCCGCGGGGTTCTCAGTTCCAACCCCTGACCGAGCCCAAAGGTCAAAAAGGGGGACTCTCGTTGAGAGCCTCCTGAGAGCGAAAGCCTTAGCAGCTGTGTGTCGAAGAGTATACGGAAGTATAGCCGAAGCACCAGTTAGGCCGACGAACACCTGTTCTAAGGCTTCCTCTCGAACCCTTTTTAACATCCGAGTTCCTTTCTATTTTCGCTTGCCACTAACTCGTCTCAAGCCGAGTTACTGACTCATCTGGTAACAGACGACCGTGAACCGCTGGTTGGTATGTCCCCTCCTTCATGCCAAGAGGTTACTAACCAGGTGGCAGATCACACTGGTACCCTTCGTCAAGCCTCACTCACTTGACTTAGGCTTAACCCGTGTGAACCCTGCTACAAAAGGACGGGCCTGGCGTGACCAAGCACCACGCCACCCTTGCCGCGCCCCAACCCGCGGTCCGGAGCCGAGACCAGTCATCCATTGGGACGTGTGTGGGTGTGGGTGTGGGTGTGTGGGTGTGTGGGTGTGTTTGTCCGTCGGCGTGCTCCCCTTCTTCGCGCTGCCGCGGCTCCAAGGGCCGCGCAATGAAGACCCACCCTCCTCCGCCCCCGGCCCTTGCGAGCCCTGTGTCCCCGCAGGCGTTTCGGGTGGCGAGGGGCCGCGACCACCCAGATGGGCGTCCGTGGACCGGACGCGTCCCGCTGCGCATCCACATTACCGACCCAAGGGGCATTGCCAAGACGCGAGCCCCGGCCCACGCGCCACACTGCCCGGTTGCGGGGGGAGGGGGGGGCGGGGCTCCAATTATCCAGAAAGGGGATACTGTCCCGGGAGGAAGTGTCCCATGGAACGGCGGGAGACCCCGGCGTCCGGCGTCCCTCTGTGGGCTGACCCCCCCCCCCCCCCGCCTTGAGAGCAGGGGCCGGGGAGTGGGGGCGGGGGGCCAATCCAACACCCGGCTCCCACGAGGCCCGGGCAGTCCTGGGGCATTATTCTGGGGCGCCGCCCTGTCTGCCCGCGGGGGGCGGGGGGGGGGGGCTCAAGAGACAGCCCCTACAGATCGGTGCTCTCTCTGAGGCCGATGCCGCTCCTGCCCACACTGGCTTTCCGCCAGCCCATGCAGGCTCCCTCGCACTGCCCCCGGCCATCCGGCCCCCCCCCCCCGCCCCCCAAGGCGGGCAAGGAAATCGTGCCCCAAAAATGCGGCATTCTTCGACGGGAGTGGGCCCGAGAGACGGTCGAGCGGCCCCGCAGGAACACACGCACACGCACACGCACACACACGGCGCATTTACCTGAAGCCTCAGCAACGGGCGGATGTGCGGGCGAAGTTGAAATATTAAAGTAGGGGGATATATATATGTAACTGTTGATTTGCGAACGGGATCCTGCTCAGGAAGAGCCCACCGAGCTTGTGTGACCGGCGGCCCGCTTTTGGGCGGCCGGATCTCGAATCCGACGTTCCTCTCCTTTCGCGGCTTGGGGGGTGGCATCAGGGGCCGGGGTCCTGCCCGAGAGAAACTGTTCGATTGCCACCATTCGCCTCCCGACCTGGAGCCGGAAAGCATACCACCCTTGAGAGGTGGAGGCTGCAGGCCACAACAGGGTATTCGGCCACCCGCCCCGATGTTGCGGCTGCCCGCTCACCCTGCGGGTGCCCTGGTCGGCTCGCTTGCCATCCCGGCCGAGACCTTTGCGGTGGGCCCGGTGCGCGAGAGGCGTGGCTTGGGGGGGGGGGGGGGGGGGGGAGGGTCCCTTGAAAATGATCTCACACACGCACACGCACACGCAGACCCCACCCCCCCCCCCGTACACGAATGTTCGCTCCCTCTCTGTTTCCCTTCCCCGCCCCCCCCCCCCCACCGGCGCCCGAAGGTGATACGGCGGAGATCCGATCCAACTGCTCAAAGCGTTGCGACACGAGCTTCCGGCCTCGACGGCGGATCCAACAAGCCGTTCCCTCCCCCCCCCACCCTTCTCCTCCCTCACGCCCCTCATCCCCCCCCCCCGCTTTCGCCGCGCGCGCCTGTCTGTCCCTGGGTCCGGTCCACTGGGGCGTGCGATATGCACCCGGTAGATCCCGCTCCTGCCGACCCCCGCCGCCGCCTCCACCACCCCCACCCCCACCACCTTTCCAGCCCTTCGCCCCACCGCGCCCCTCGCCACTTGCCCCACCCCTCGCCCAGCCAGCCCCCGGTTTCTCGAGATCAGCCTCTCCCCTCCCTTGCTGGTATGCCACAGACTCTGTCCCCGACGGCCATGCTCCCTGGCCCCTTTGTGTACCATCACTCCCCGGGCATGGGAGGCGGTATCTATTCGCACATGGACGCGCGTGCCGAGGCTGGTGACTATGCCACTGGGCTGCCTCCTACACACCATCTCGGCTCGGGCGGTGACTCCCTGCGCGCCGGGATCCGTCCATCCGGGGGGCCCATGCATCCGACGCCCTTTGGCGCGCGCCCGGAGTCCAGCTTGCGTGTGGTCAAGCCTCGCCATCGGCTGGAGCTCACCTCGCCGACTCGGGTGACTGGCCTCAGCCTGGCGGCTCTCCAGGCCAGCGCCCCGACCACCCTCCGGCCTGATGCCACCCCCCTGCCGAAGACCGAGCCGGTGTTCCCCCAGCCTCAGGCCGATCCGCTGGCGGGACTGGACACTGCCGGTGCCCGAGGGAACCCCCCCGTATCGGCTGTTTCCCTGGATCCGGCCAAGCCCTCCACCATTCCGCTGAGCTTTCGCCACTTATGGCGCACTGTCAACCGGGCCTTCCCTCCCAGCCTGGTTGTCAGCCGCACCGCGGCCGGCGGTGGCCGGCGCGATGCCAGCCCCGACGATGAGGACGATGATGTTCCCCTCTCCAAGCAGGAGGCCACCTGCGGTCGACTGGCCATCCTCTCCTCCGGGCATCTGGATCCCATGAAGCGGGCCCTTGGGGACATCCTCCAGCACTATCGAGTTGACAGCGCTTCGCGGCACCCGCTGTACGTGTGGACCCCCTCTCTGCCACTTCAGGGCCAGTGCACCGAATGCCGATATTGACACTGCCCCTTCACGCCATCTGGTCTTTCCCTCCCTCCCCCCCCCTCCCCCCCCCCCAGGAACCAATCTTTCTCGTGCATTGCCAGTAACCTTCCCCTGGGGACGGCCCGCTCACGTGTCGAGACCCAGAGCCACATCAAGATGGTCATGATCGATCAGGTGCGGGCATGCCCCTCTTCCAGTGTCTCCTTATTTCCCTCCCCGGCCATGGGTCTCCGAAGTTCCTTTTCACTCACGCTCCTTTGTCATTCCCCCTCCCCAGCTTGACACTTGTCCATGGACGCACATTGCCATTCCCCAGGAGTTGATCCAGCTTGATCGAAATGTCCGCCCTGTCAAGAAGTCCCCCAATTTGGATCCCTCCAAGGTCCTCTCCGTGGAGATTCTGGTCGCCTGCGCCAGTGACTTCTCCAAGGGCCCGGTGTCCATGTGCAACGATTGTGTTTCGCGCGAGGTGTGTTATCTCCCCCCTCGCCCTCCTCTCTGTCAGTCTGTCCTCTTCTCCGTGGTCACACCCTGCCCAGTGTGGGGATCTTCGTCGAGCTGACATCTCCCGTGGCAAACAGCACCGCCGCATGGTCAAGCGCCTGGACAGCCGGATCAAACGCCTCCAACAGCAGGCCGGCGGCTCTTTCGACAAGCTTGTTGCCCTGCCCGGATTTGCGCATCTCCGTGGCCAGCAGCTGGAACCGCTCCTCCGGGACATGAGCGGCCCGGTGACGGCCGACGCCCTGCGTGCGCTCCCTGGCGCGAGTGCTTCCACCTCCGAGACTCCGGTCGCCCGGCCAGCCTCCGTCGAGGTGTTCATCAATTCCCTCGAGTCCTATCGTCAGGCATTGGTGAACTTGGACGAGGCCACTCATCAGGGCCCGCAGTCGGATGATCACCTGCGAATCATTGTGTTCAACTCTTCGCAGCACATTCCCCTGACCGATGGCATGGCCAAGTTTCGCGTTCGCATCACTTGTTACTCGCGTCACCATCAGGAGTTGACTGGTTATTGGTGCGTTTCTCATCTTTCTGCCTTCCCTTGATCCATGATCGTCCCTCTGGAGCTGCGTGACCCTCTAACACACACACACACACACACACACACACACGCTCCTTCTCCATCCCCTGATGTAGCTTGGTCTTCATTTTCCGTGATCATCAGGGTCGCTTTGTCACGGCGACCGTGGCTCCTCCGATCATGGTCACCGATGACCACAAAAGTGCCAAGGTCAACCGGCGCGCCGGCGGTGCCGGGGCTGGCTCCGGACGCGATCGGGCAGGCTCTTCGGCCCCCCCCTCGCCAGATCGGCTTCTCCCGGCCGCCGGCACTTTGTCGGTGGCACCCAGTGCTGGCCGCCATGAGCTCGAGGCCACTGGTGGTTCGCCCTCTTCGCCCTCTTCGCCGATTGTCTCGGACCCGAGTCTGCCTGATGATGTGACTCCTGCTGGCAGTGGCGCGAGCAGCCCCCAGCTGTCGGATCACTTCCCGATGGCGGGCAGCAGCCGCCTGGCCAGCGCATCGCATTCGCTGGAGCCTCTCCCACAGGTCACCGGCTCCCATCACCATCCTCATCACCATCCTCATCCCCATCCTCATCATCATCATCATCATCAGCAGCAGCAGCCCCAGGCGCACGTCCTGACTCACCTCCAAGCCCAGCATGGGGTTGCTCTTGGCCCGGCAGCGGCTGAGCAGGGTGGATCGCTGGCCGGTGGCTTCCACCACTCGCATCACGGTCCATCGCACCATCATCACGCGGGCGATCTGGATGCCGGCTCCCCTCCGATGCGTGGTGCTTTCCTGTCGGAGCATGGCGATTCGCACCTGATGGACCCGCATCTGGGGCATATGCCTCCCGGTCCGCCGGAGTCGCACCATCTTCATCACCACTTGCACCAGCACCCCCACCATTCAGGGCACGCGCACCATCGTGTGTCCGGCAGCCAGCCGGGCCTCGATGTTGGTGGGCATGATGGGGCCGACTTTGCCCCGGTCTCGGGATCGGGCCTCCTTCGTCGCCCGACCACCCATTCGCCCCATAGCCCGGATACCACAACTCGTGGCATTTATGGGCTCATGTCAGCGGATCAGGCGTCCGCGCCGCGGCGCTTTGCCGGCGACGCCCCGCACCATGTAGTACACCCTGGAGGTCCGGCCGACCACCATGCGCAGCACTCTCACCACCATCACCACCACCATCATCGTCACTCGCAGCCGCAGCCGCAGCCGCAGCCGCAGCCGCAGTCACAGCCGCAGCACCAGCAACGTCAGCAGCGGTCTCTGCCGCCCCAGCAATCGCAGGGGCACTTCGCCTCACAGGGGCAGTCCCACTTCCAGTCCCACCCGCAGGGGGACATGCTTGTGCCAGCTTCCGCGACTGGCGGCTTTCCCGCTACGTCGCACGATGGAGGGGCTCCGCTACATGGTGCTCCGGGTGGCTTCGAGCAGCGCCATCCCCTGGACTCCGGTGTTTCCGGTGCGGCATATCCTTCCATGCATCATGGAGGTGTGCCGCCGGGCACCTCCAGATCCGAGATTGCCCCTGTCGGTGGTCCGGGCTTCCCGACATCCCTGTCGGCCGATCGCCGGGGGCCTGGCTTCCTTTCCGGGCCCGACAGCACGCATTACCTAACCCCGAATGCCACACCCGGCCCGAGTGAGCCGGCTTTTGGTGCCTACCCCCCGGCTGGCGGCCATGGCGCTGCCCCGAGCGGCCCCGGACCCGACGTCTTCACCGACATGCATCATCATTCGCCCTCGAGCAGTAGCCCGGGTGATGCCAATCGCCTCCGTCAGCCGGACTCCTTCCGTCCACCGCATCTTTACCCGCAGCAGCACCACTTCTCGCCACATCCCCCGACGGGACAGCCCCAATCGCAGCCCCAGTCGCAGCCACGGTCGCAGCCGCAGCCGCAGCCACAGCAGCAGCAGCAGCAGCGGCAGCAACAGCAACAGCAGCAGCAGCAGCCGCCGCCGCCGCCGTCGTCGGCACATCACCATCCGCTTCAGCAGTCGGCTTATGGTGGGCCTGCCGGCACCATGGGCTCCTATCTGCAGGCTGGCCGCTCGGATGCCCTGATGTCCGTGGCCCCTGCCCATGACCACCCGGAGGAGCATCACCCGGCTGAGCTGGGCCCGACCGCCACCACGGATCCCTCCCACCCGGCAAACTGCTACTTCACATACCCCGGACAGGGGACGTCGGCTTCCTGCCTGCCGGGAGC
The DNA here is from genome assembly GCF_000388065.1 of Fonticula alba. Lineage (NCBI taxonomy): Eukaryota > Rotosphaerida > Fonticulaceae > Fonticula > Fonticula alba. The sequence continues at coordinate 120,785 of NW_009242976.1, forward strand.
CCCCGGGGCCCAGGCAGCTGGGCACTATTCCGACTTCCTGCCAGGGCCTCCGGGATCCGCCGGTGCTCCCCCTGGCACTTTCCCTGCCTTTTCGCCATCGATGCCAGGCACCATTCCCTCGCCCAACACACCGGCCCTTTCGTCATCGGTGCTCGGCGAGGAAGCCCCGGCAGACGTGGTCATGGTCGAGCCGGCGCGCGCGCCGATCGGTTCCATCATCACCGGCCCGATGACCGGCTCGCCTCTCTCCGAGGTGGCCTCTTCGTCCCCGCACTCCGGGCAGTCTTTCTACTCGGATGCCGTGCCTTTCATCGGGAGTGCGTCTGGCCTCCTGATCACAAGCACCGTGGCTCCCGTCTCGCCTCCCAATGGCAAGGATCTTCCTTGGCCCGAGGTGTCGCGGGTCATCCCCCGCGAGGGATCCATCCGTGGCGGTGTCGAGGTGACCGTCCTTGGGCGCAACTTCATCGGTATGTGCTTCTCCCCTGTCGCCCTTCCCTTTCTCCCGCCCTCCCTCCCTGTTGCGCTGGTGGATGGATTGGACGGCGGCTGCATGTGTTCTGGCGGTTGGCATACTCACCTCTGCGTCTCTATCTCTCTCTCTCTCCCCCCCCCCTCCTCCTCCTCCTTCCACCAGACGGCGTCACCATCAACTTCGGCTGCTCCCAGGCCATGGTGCTGCAGGTGTGGAGTGACACGACGCTCATCTGCCTGCTGCCCCCGGCGGCTGAGCCGGGCGATGTTCCCGTAGATGTGACCCTCACTCAGGCGGCCCTTGAAGGGCTCCAGCGCACGGCCCTGTCGGCTCCTGGTGCCGAAACCTCGCCCTCTCCATCGATCCCGGCCTCGACGGCGCCTGGAGACCCTCCGGCCGACTCGCCCCCGGGTCCTGGCCCGAGCAATGTCCCCGACGCCAATGCCCGCGAGATTGTCCTTTTCAGCTATCGCGACGACATGGACAAGGCCCTCATGGAGCTGGCCCTACGGGTGATCGGCGTGAAGGTCAATGAGAAGCCCGAAAATTCGAGCCAGGTGCGTCTTTGCACAGCCCTTTGTGCATGCGGTAAAGTGTGCATGTTGCCCTGCGCACCATCTCCACACCTTTAGCTCTGCTAACCCCCCCCCCCCCCCCAATTGCCCAGGTATCTGCCATGATGTCTACCTTGTCAAACTTCCTCAAGAGCGGCTTCCCATTCCTCAACACCGGGGGTGGTGCTGGTCCCTCCGATGCGAGCGAGCCCATTGAGGAGATCCCCGACGAGCAGGTGGCCGAGCAGGCCCACAAGCATGTGGCCGAGTCCACCGACGCGTCTGCTGATTCCGATGCCGCGAGTGACGCCGGGATTGGCGATGGCTCGTCCGCCACTTCGACGCCTCCGCCACGCGCTGGACGCCCCCTCCGGCGGAGTAACTCCTTCTCCTCGATCCACTCTGGCAGTTGTGCCAGTGGCACCACCGACTCCGGCCCGGGGGCATTGGAGCGTTCGCGGTCCTTCGACACTTCGCTCCTGGATCTGGACCTGGTGGACCTGCATGGCGGCGTCCTGTCAGATGACTCCTCTGCCCCGCAAACCCCCCGGACCGAAGGCCAGTCGAATCCCTCCGAGGCTTCCCCCCCGTCGCGACTGCCTCCTGGCATGGAAATCGGCGGCGGCCAGGACGAGGAGACCATCCTGCGGGCCCTTTCCGCGGCTTATGGTTTCCGGACCTTCGGTCTGCCCTTCGAGCACCGGTCCACGTCCGGGCATACGCTCCTCCACATGGCCGCCATCAGCAACTACTTCAGACTCTGTTGGTTCATCCTGGAGCGGGCCTTCTCGTCGGAGGTCCTGCACGCGGTGGACTTCTATGGCCGGACGCCTCTGCATCTGGCGATCATCCATGACCATCCGGTTGTGGCGACCCTCTTGCTGTTTGCCGGGGCCGATGCCTTTGCCACTGATGCCTATGGGCGAACTTGCCTGCAGTATGCCGCTGTGGGGTCGCGTTGCCGGTCGATCCTGGCCCGCATGCTTGCTCGGTCGGATTCCCCCCTGCACGCGGCGCGTCTCGGCACGAGCCCCAGGTCGGCCACCTTTGCGCGCTTGCGCTCCGAAATCCACGCCCTGCCGGAGCTCTTTGGCTCGGTCCCGGCCCTGCCGGCCGAGGCACGAGTTGGTGGCCCTGTCACTGCCACAACGGTCGCCGCTCATGGCCTGGCCGCCGACGCCAATGTCCGGCGGCCGATCGGGGCGGCCTCCGGCGCCGGGCCCACCTCTCCGGAGGCCTTCCTTCAGGAGATGAAGTCCTTCATCGACACGGTGGCCGATCGGGTGTCGAGTGTCTTCCAGCCGATTGGAGCCAGCTCGCTCAGCCTCTGGGACGATTACAGTTCCCTGGTGTCGGTCCATGCGGTGGACCTTTGGCAGTTGGCTCTCGGCAAGCTGTCCAGCATCCCCTCCTCGGTGGTGACTTCTTGGTCGGAGAATCTGGCCTACTATTTGCGCCAGCAGCAGCAGCAGCAGCAGGCCCAGGCCACGGGCGGTGTGTCGGCAGAATCCGACACATCCCCCGCCAACCCCGCGGCCGGGACCCCGGCAAGTGCTGAGGGTGCTGCTGCTGGGGCTCCCGCCACATCCACCCCGCCCGGTTCCACCAAGCGCCCAATCTCCCCGGCGCGACTGATGAACTTCCTCTATGCACTGGCGCTGAGTCCGTCAAGCAATCCGGCTGCTGCTTTGCAGGCCGCCCGCCAGGCAGCTGCCATCGATTCCGCTGCCACTCCTGTCGCCTCTGCCACTGCCACTACCACTGCCACTACTACTGCTACGGCTGCTGGTGCTGCTGGTGCTGCTGCTGCCGCGGCCGCTCCCGCGACCAAGTCTCTTCACACGCCACAGCAGCAGCAGCAGTTTGTCCGTCAAACGGTCACAATCGAAATGCGGCCCGGCCGCAAGCGCGATCGGATGCTTTTCAACTTCTGGGTCCCCATGCTCATTTGTATGTTTCCTCTCCTCTGCCTCTTGCCCTCTCTCTCTCTCTCTCTCTCTGTCTCTCTCTCTCTCGCTTCCTCGCCGTCTGACCATGGACATCTCAAAACCACCTCCCATCATCATCGCCATCCTCCTCGACGCGACTCCACCCCGCCCAGCCTTCTTCGGTATCATGTTCCTCCTCAAGCTGGTCCCCTTCCTTTATCATAGCTACCACTCGGCCATGGTTGGGAGGACCGCCGCGGTCTCCGTTGCCGACAAGCTGGCTGCCGTACCGGCCTCGACGGCGGCCGCCGTCGAGCAGGCCGCCACGAGCGTGGTCGAGAAGACCTCCGAGCATGCTGGCATTACGTCCTTCGTATCCGACACTGTCTCGCGCTTGATGGATCTCTTCCATAGCCAGGCGCCGATCATTGCCACCTAGCATTTACGTTGGCGGCTTTCCTTTCCTTGTATCCAATCAACCGATCCCTCTGTGGGAGGGACGAATGCAAATGCAATTGCTTGTAGATTACCTCTTCCCCCATCCATGTTGTACATGCCAGAAAATGGGCTCAAGTTGGTGTTGGCGCGCGCATGGGGCTGGTGCCCTGCGTTGTGTGTGTATGTGTGTGTGTGTGTGTATGTGTGTGGATGCGGTCTCGGCCACCGGGATCAATCGTGTTACCCGGAGAAGGCATCATCATAAAGCACTGGCGGACTGAGGACGAGGGGCCTCGCATGGCGTAGAACAGAAGAAAAGATAGCTGAGTGGCCGTGTGGCCGTGTGGCCACGCCGCAACGGGAAAGGAAAAGGCTCGGGTGGAGAGCAGGAGCCAAGCGGCGGGGACAGAGGGGGAACACATCCACCAAACGGGGATCTGTGTGTGTGCGTGTGTGCGTGCGTGCGTGCGTGCGTGCGTGCGTGTGTGTGTGTGTGTGTGTGTGTGGATGGGCGGGAGGGCGTGGAAGTCTCCATCACTTGTGAGAGGCGAAAGAAAAAAAAACGCACACCCAAGGCCACACAGGCTCGACCCCTGAGGGAGTCCGATCATCGGAAAGGGGTTCGGCTCATGAAGCCCTGGGGATCAGGGGGGCCGGCGCGCGAGCCACAGCCACGGCTGGCCCGGTGCGCCGGCACCACGCTCCTGGCGATCGGGAATACCATCAACCCCGACCGGGCCGACGGGCTGACCCGGTGTGGGAACATGCTGCGGTCCTCGGCCAGGCCTCCCGGGTTCCCGGGAGGCCAGTTGTGTAGCCAGGCGGCAGGCGGGAGGGCGGGGGGGGGGGGGGACAGCAACACGGGGGCAGTTGGCTGGCCGGGGAGTGGTCGCCATTTTTGGGGCTGGGGACCGCGGGGCCCGACACCGGGGCGCGTCTCGGTCGGGACCCGGCTGCCCGGGGGAGTTGAGCGGGGCCCTGTCGCCAACCCTCTCCTGGTGTCCGCACGCGCCACTGCCCCAATGTTGGGGCGCGCCCCGGGCGTCTTTCCCCCGGGCGGCTGTTTCAGTTCCCCGGCCTCCTCGCTGACGACGCCCGGCGCTGGAGGGCGAGGGACACATGTGCGGGTCTCCGCTCGCCAGCTTCCTGTGGCCGGCCGGCCCCCCCCCCCCCCGGCCCTGCCGGAACACGCGGCGAGAGGGATACGCCCCCGGCCGGGGGACGCGCGGAGGGGCCTGGCCTTATCCATCATCAGTGGGCACCTAGGTCGGGGCGCAGCCGGGGGACCGCGTCCCAATGATTCCTGCGGCTTCGGTCGCCGGAAGATCTTTCCCTGCCGGGCCTTTCCCCGGCCGAGGAGAGCGAGTTCGCCCCAGGGGGCCAATGGCTGGTGCCCGCTGACCCGGGTAGCGCGGGGCATGTGGCCGAGAAACGGCAGGAGCGCAGGCAAGAGGCGCCGGCATCCTGCTGCCGCGTGTCCTCCTCCTGTGTGTCGACAAGCACGGGCATGAGGCCGGTGCCTCGGTCCTGGGCCGATCTGTTCCGTGGCCTGCCCGCCTGTTGCCCCGGCCTCCTCGGCTCCGGCCCCTTCCCCGCGCCGGGGGCCGAGGCCCAGCGGCGCCTGTGAAAGAGCAATCCCCGCGCGGGCATGGTTTTTTTTTTTTTTCGGTCGCAGCGATGCCCCTTCTCGGCCGGGGCGGGCTTCGATTGGCAAGTCTCCCCCCCCCCCCCCGGCCGCAGAGCTGGCTATGGCTGGACAAGCTCGCCAAGGTGGTCCTCTCTCAACGTGGACGCTGGCGCCCGGCTGCGGAGCTTCCTTTTTTCCCTGACCTCTCCCCCTGCTCGGCTTCCATGGCCGCGAGGAGCCGGACCGTGGTGACCTGCCCTCGCCAGCAGCCCAGGCCATCTCCCTGGGTGAAACTCCCAAGGGGAGGCGCCTCGCCTTCGTCGTAACCAGGCGACGGTCCTCCCTCCCCTCCTTCTCCC
>NW_009242976.1:126276-127787 GCF_000388065.1 Fonticula alba
CCTCCTCTTACCCATTCGAAAGCATGTCGACCAGCCTGGCTCTTGCCCCCGGGCTCGGCCCCCTGGCCTTGGTGGCCGTTGGTGCGGCCTTCATCCTGTATCGCTTGTCGCAGGCCGTTTCCCGGCCCCGGCCCCAGGGCGGCTACCATGCCGGCCTCCCGCATGCCGGCCCGACGCCCGGCGGGGCTGCAACCACCACGCCGCTCGCCTGCTCGGATTATGAGCGCATGCTGCTCACCGTCCCGCCAGCGCAGGCCCCCTTCGTGCCGACGGGACAGGTCCGCTGCCTTCCCGGGGACTGCCCCCTGGGCCAGCGTGCCCGCATGGACCCCCAGGCCCTGTCTCGCGACTCCACCACCGACACCGTGCGGCTCCCTCTGGATGAGGTGACCCGACGCCTGCCGGCCCTGCTATACTCCTTCCTGCCGCTGAATCTCCTTTCGCGTGGCTGGGGCTGGCTCACTTCCCTCCCTGTGCCGGTTTCCCTCCGCGGGCCACTCTACCATGGCTGGCTGCACTACTTCGCCGGGCACCCGGAGGAGATGCAGCTCCCGGCCGAGGCGTACCGCTCGCTTGGGGACTTCTTCGTGCGGCACCTGCGTCCGGGGGTGCGTGCCATCGGGCCCGATGTGACCGGCCCCCTGGACGCGGCCCCTCAGCTTGGGGCGCTCTCCTGCCCGGCGGATGGCCGTGTCATGAGCGCCCAGCCGGTCACCGGCAACCTCCTCGAGCAGATCAAGGGATCGCACTATGTCCTCAGTGCCTTCCTCGGGGAGGACATCATCCAGGAGCACCTCGACACTCAGGCCGCCGCTGCCGCCGGGGCTACCGCCACTCCCGCACGGCGTCTGTACCAGATCGTCATTTATCTCGGCCCCGGGGATTACCACCGGTTCCACTCGCCGGCCGCCTGGTCCGTGCGCCAGCGGCGTCACTTCCCCGGCGAGCTGTGGTCCGTCAGCCCGGCGGTTGTGCGCAAAGTTCGCGGCCTCTTCAACCACAATGAGCGCGTGGTCTACTCCGGGGACTGGGCCCATGGCCGGATGACCTTCTCGGCCATCGGCGCCACCAATGTCGGGTCCATTCGCATCAACATCGACCCGGCCCTGCGGACCAATCGCGCCAATTATGCCCCCACCGCCCAATGGTTCCGCGCCTCGCCGCCCGACTGCCTGGACTTCACTGCCACCGGTGCCCGGGCTGGCGGCACCACCCACAGTCTTGTCACCGCCGATGCCTCCTCGCCCTCCTCATACCTGTCCTTCCCGACGCCGGTCATGTCGGCCGATCGGGACCTCAACACCGGTCCACTTGCCGCCGGTGGCATTCCCCCCACCCCGGAGCAGACCCCTGGCGCGTCCCCCTCCCTGAATGATGACCCGAGCCTGGTCGCAAGCAAGACTGCCATTGGTGGTGCCCAATTGCCCGCCGGTGTGGCGGTTGCTCGCAGCGAGGAATTCGGCTGCTTCCTGCTTGGCAGCTGCGTGGTCCTGGTCTTCGAGGCGGCCCCC
>NW_009242976.1:127825-130697 GCF_000388065.1 Fonticula alba
CCCCCCCCCTGCGTGGGGTATCTTCCCACAGACATGATCAGCATGATCGAGCTCGACTTCACGCCCGGCGCCTGCTGCTTCGCCTTCCAGCCGGGTGACGCAGTCACCACACTCCTGGTGTACGTTCATCCCGGCCCCTTGCGATGGTTCCCCACCACCGTGCCACTCTCTGACAGCTTGGGCCTCCTCCTTGCCATGTCCAGCTCGAGTCTCGATTCGCGTGACATCCATGTGTTTGACGCCCGTGGCGGGTCGTCGGTTCCCCTGCGGACTTTCAAGATTCACCGGAGCCCGACACACCTCATGAAGGTGCGCCAGCCATTTGCGCCTCCCTCGGCTGCTCTTCTCCACGCCCTCCCCGTCCACCGACACCATGTGCTCATGCTTCTTCCTGTTGTCTTGTTCGACCCGGCGGCTTAGTTCGACCCTGTGCACAATCTCGTGGTGAGCGCCGACCGTCGGGGTCATTTCGAAATTTGGGACCCCATCACCGGCGACATGCCGGAAGATGGCCCCCTTACCTTCCAATCGAAGCTGGACACCGACCTCTTCGCCCTGGTCACGGCCGGCACCACTCCGACGTCCATCAGCATTTCCCCCCATGGCAAGGTACAGCCCAGGGCCTTGCCATGCTCTTGTCACTCGTGCCGGACACACCCACACCCGCCCCCACACACTGACCCTTCCTCCGATTGGTTTGCCATAGCTTTTCGCCACTCTGAGTCTGGACCGTGTGGTTCGTGTGTTTGAGCTCCTTTCCGGCAAGATGATCCGCAGTTACGACGAATCGCTACGTGTTATCGAGGAGATGCAGCAGGTCCGTCCATTCGTCGTGCCCCCCCCCCCCCCCCCCCCCCCCCCCCCCCCCCCCCCCCCCTCCCCCCCCCCCCCCCCTCCCCCCCCCCCCCCCCCCCCCCCGGTCTCTCCCCGCCCATGTGTCACCCCGCCTCTCCCTGCCGCCCCCTGCCGCCCCCCATGGCTCCTTCGGCTTTTCCGTGTCTCCCCTTCTCTCTGCTACATTTCCTGCCCCCGCCCCCCGGCCACCAGTCTAACCTCGTTCGGGTCCCCCGCGAATGCCCAGGTTCCTCGTGCAGCCCGGAGACAAGGTTCAAGTTGGCCAGCTGCTCGGATACCATGCCGATCAGACGCTCCCGGCCGCCGCGGCACCCGCCCTCAAGCGCCCGAGCGCCCCTTCTCTTTCTTTCGATTAGACGTCACATGCCAAATATACGACACGCGACATGTTCCCTGATCACGCGCAGCGAGATACACATCCATGGGCACCTATCCGTGCATCGTGCGCTTGTGTGTGTGTGCGCGCGCGCGCGCGCGTTTGTATTCCCGCGCGCTGGTGCGGCTCTGCCTGTTCGTGTGCGCGCACGGCCCCGGGCCGTCCGCCTGACTGGTCCTGGTCTTTGCTAGGGGGTCCAGGATTGCGGGGGATGTGCGTTGGGGACCGGTGGGCGAGGCGCATGCTCGTTGGATGCTCCCGGCAAGAGGGCCTTGATTGGTGTATGTGCTTGTGCTTGTGCTTGTGTGTGTGTGTGGGGGGGGGAGGGAGGGGGAGGGGGAGGCGGTGCAACGGGTGCCCCTCTTCCCCCGCCTCACCCCCTCTCGCGGAAGCCCTGCCGCCAGGTGGTTGGCGGTGCCTCTCATGGCCAGCCATGCTGCCGGGGACAGCCCTTGAGACTGCTTGCCATGAGCATTCCTTCCTCTTCCTTCCACTCGTTCCGTTCCACCCTGCCCACCTTTTCTTCCCTGCCCCCCCCCCTGCTATCTTCCCCCCTTGTCCCGCCGTTTTTCCCTCTCGCTCAGCATGACGGGCACCGACTCTGCGGATTCCCAGACCGCCCAGCCACCCACCGCCACCGGACTGGAGGACCAGGCCCCAGCCGGGAAGCGCTCCCTCCGTGATGCCGGACTGGCGAGCGAGGAGGACACCGGCCTGTCGGCAGGGCCCACCACTGCCCCTGCCGCCGGCAGCAGCGACAGCAACAGTGACGATGACGATGACGATGATGATGACTTTGGCCCCTCGCTGAGCGTGGTGAAGCAGGCTCCCAAGCGCGTAAAGAGTATGTCCTGGCCCTTGCTGACCTAGCCCTCCCTTGCCGGCGACTGACCCTCTCTCCATCTCCCCGCTGGATTCGTCCTTCTGGCCCAAGCTCTTGCGCATGAGAATCTCTTCCTCGATGCCCTGCCCTCGGCACAGCTTTACGAGAAGAGCTACATGCACCGTGATGTGATTTCCTTCACCACTGTCACCTCGTGCGTCACTTGCCCAGACATGCCGACGGCTATGCCCCGCTTCTATCTTGGGGATTGCTGTCGACCTTCGGCCGCCATCGCCACCACCACCATCACCGCACCTCTCGGCCCCCCGGTCTTACCAATGCCCCCACCATCATCCTGACGGACCCCTCCCCCTCCCCCTCCCTCTCCCTCTCTCTTCCCCCCCTCCCTCTCGGCAGGAGCGACTTCGTTATCACCACCAGCAATGACGGAATTGTCAAGTTCTGGAAGAAGAACAAAATTGGCATTGAGTTTGTCAAGACCTTCCGTGCCCACCTCAGTGCGCATGCGTTTGCCGCCTGGTCATCTCGCCTTCCCCCCTCCCCCGTTCTGACCGTTTCTTCTTCTTCTTCTTCTTCTTTGTGGTTGCAGAGCCCATCACTGCGGTGGATGCTAGCCGTGATGGATCCCTCTTTGTGTCAGCTTCATCGGACAAATTTGTCAAGATCTTTGATGTGGTCAACTTCGGTGCGTGTGGCCGGGCTGCTCCACCGCCGGCCCCCTGCCATCCTCTCCTCCTGAAACCATGCTCCTGACCTTGCCCCGTTCTCTCCTCCCCCCCCCCCCCCCCCCCCCCCCC
>NW_009242976.1:130738-135619 GCF_000388065.1 Fonticula alba
GGTCCGTCCATTCGTCGTGCCCCCCCCCCCCCCCTCTCGCCCGTACCGCCCCGGTGTCCTTCCCCTCCGGCCACTCTGACGCTCCATCCACCCTTCCAGGCTGGCACTGCGCACATCCAGCTGGATAGCATGGAGTTTGGCTTGCGCCTTGCAAAGGACCGCGAGCTGGACAAGCCGAACTCCGCCCTCAGTTCCGTGAACACTGGTGCGCTTTTGGAACTTCGCAGCATGCTGCCACCGGGGTGTTGCCATGCCGCCGGTGCCCCTGCTTGACTTACTCACCTCACCTCGGTGGGCTTTTCAGTTTTCGATGACAGCGGAAACTTCCTCCTCTATCCGACTCTCCTCGGCATCAAAGGTATGTGCCTTGCACGTCATGTCCCTTGGTGCACCCGCGTCACCGCCCCTCCTCGCGCTTTTTTTTTCTCGCGCCCCTCCTGACCCTGCTCTTCGCCCCCGTGAAGTGGTCAACATCGTGACCAACCGTGTTGTTCGTATCCTCGGCCATGGCGAGAATGCCGCACGCTTCCTTCACATCTCCCTCCATCAAGGCGCTCTCAAGGGCAAGTCCGCTGCCACCCTGGTTCGTTACCCCCCTCCCCCCGCTCCCCCTCCGCATTCAAGCCAAGCACACTCGTGTCACGGCTTCTGACCCTCATCCCCTGGAACCCCCTCGTCCTCTCAAATCGTGCAGGATATGCTTGCCTCGGACAATCCCGCGCTGAAAGCCGCGCGCGAGACCGATCCCACGGTCTTCGCCACCGCCTTGAAGATGAAGCGCTTTTTCATGCTCACCACTCGAGAGCCTGGTGACCTTGATGGCGATGCGTGCGTCTTGTCCCCTGTTTCTTGTCATCCTCCGTTCTGCACTGGGGAGTGTCCCCTTTTGTTCTCTCTCTCTCTCTCTCTCTCTGCCTCCTCCTCTCGCTCTCCTTCTTACCACGTCCCACTTTGCCAGTGCTGCTCGTGATGTTCTAAATGAGCGTCCAGCCGGGACTGCGGCCACCGCGGCCGCAAGCTCGGTCAATGTGGCTTCCCTGCCGACGACCGTGGTCTTGCACACCTCGCGCGGGGACATTGTCCTGGAGCTTTTCCCCACGGTGGCTCCTCGGACGGTGGAGAACTTCACCACCCACGTTCGCCGTGGGTACTACACCAACATCCTCTTCCACCGGGTCATCCGGGGGTTCATGGTGCAGACTGGTGACCCGACTGGCACCGGTTTCGGCGGGCAGTCCATCTGGGGTGGAACCTTCGCCGATGAGTTCAGCGCCGATCCGCGCGCTCGGCATGACCGGCCCTTCGTCCTGTCGATGGCCAATTCCGGTCCCGGCACCAATGGCTCGCAGTTCTTCATCACCACCGCCCCGGCTCCTCACCTGGACAACAAGCATACCGTCTTCGGGCGGGTGGCATCCGGGTCGGAGGTTGTCACGGACATCGAGCATGTGCGTGTTGATCGTGAGGACCGTCCCCTGGACGAGGTGCGCATCCTGAGCTCCTCGGTGCGGGACTGAGGCACTTGCTCTCCCTCCTCCCACGGGAAGTCTGCCCACGGACACACACGCGCGCGCGCGCGCACGCACGCACGGACACACACACACACACATGCTCCTTCGAAAGCCCTCTCGGAGATTTCCCCAATGCTCCTGTACACATGCATGTGTAAGTGCTTCGGGGCGATGGCACATAAATACACACACGTTCACACAGTCACACACGCACACACACACACACATGCATAAACATATGTACATGTTTTAGCCAAGAATATGGGGCAGCCTTGCCTGCTGGGATGGGACCACTTTCTATTTCTGGCGAGATCCTACGAGTAGGAAGGGAATGTGGCAAGGCGACAGAGAAGGAAGGGCCAGGAGACCGTTCTATTCCTCATCGGAGTCGGCCTCTGACCAAACCACCTCGACCTGGTCGCGAGCCGGGGGGACGATGTCGCTGACAAAGCTTGCTGCCTGCTCGATGACAGACGCCTGATGGGCAAAAAGCGTGTCCTGGCCGGGGTGCGAGTTGATCTCGGCCTGGGAATGGGAGAAGGGCGCGGACAGGAGAGGGCAGAGATGGGGGAGCGTCAGAGTGGGCAAACAAAAGACCGATGCTCGAAAGGGAGAGAGACGCAGAGAGAGGGAGAGGGACAAGGGGGGGAGGGGGGGGGGGGACAGGATGGGAGAAGCCCAACCCGGGCAATTCCCCCATGCGTACCAGGAACGGATCGCGCACATCGGTGCGGACACCGAGCAGCTCCTCACACACGGCCAGCGCACAGAAAGGTACATAGTAGTCACAGTAGCCCCCCTCGTGGCAGACGGCCACACGCCCCTGGCAGCTGGCGGATGCATCGGCGAAGTCCACCAGCGTCCGGGTGAAATACCGATAGTCATTGGACCCGAGCATCATGCGAGAGAGTGCTGAAGAGGACCGATGGGTGAGTGGCGCGCAAGAACCAATGCCCGGGCGGGAGAGCGACACCGATCACCGAGGTGGCGAGGGCACAACGCACGATCGTAGAAGGACGCATCGAAGCCAGCCGAAACGACGATCAGCTGCGGGTCATACGCCTTCAGGGCGGGCAGAACCACGCGGTCCCAGGTGGTCTTGTAGTCGGTCTGCCCGGCTCCCGGCCACAGGGGGACATTAATGTTGTAGGAGGCCCCCGAGGGGCCGGCGCCACGCTCATCAAGCTCCCCCGACTTCCGGGGGTAATTGCCGGCTTGGTGAATGGACACCGTGAGTACGGCATCGCTGTCGTAGAAGATGCTTTGCGTGCCATTGCCATGGTGCACATCGAAGTCCACGACGGCCACCCGGGCAAATTTGTAGTGCTGTTGCCGGGAGGGGCGGTTAGCCACACGGAGGCGCCAAGGGGGGAAGGGGGGGGGGGTGGAGGACACCAACCGATTGAGGATCGCGGGAGGTGACAGAGGAAGAGAAAGACAGGCAGAGCACGCACGGCTTGTGCGTGGCGAACAGCCATGGCCACATTTGACAGGAGACAGTAGCCGCGCGCGCGGTCGCGTTCGGCATGGTGGCCAGCTGGACGAACCAGCGCGTAGCCATTCCGAATCCGACCCGAGCACACAGCATCCACCAGCTCGATGCACGAGCCGGCCGCCGCCCGAGCAACATCGAAGGACCCACTGCAGGAAAGAAGAGCAGAGAGAGAGAGTGTGTGTGTGCGTGTGTGTGTGCGTGTGTGTGTGTGTGTGGAAAAGAGCCCGGAGAGGATGTCAGTCAAGGTGGAAGATTGATGGGATCCGCGAGCAGGGAGGAGGCGGCGTCGCGCAAAGGACGGACATTCCACAGGGTGCCTCGTCGCCAGCTTCACCCCCAATGAGATTAAGTCGCGTGAGGTGGCGAATGTGTGCCAGCGAGTGAGCCCGGCGCATCTCCCGGTGCGTAGCCACCCGCAGGGGCAGGCGCAGCCAGCCCGGCGCGTCGGGCATCTCAGGATGCGGGATGGACAGGAGCCCCGAGGCTTGGAGCATGTTGAGCACGCGCAGCCGGGTCGCCGGGGTATCCATGTGTGGGGTGGGCTCCAAGTAGGGGCAGGGCAGATCTCCCTCGAGCAGACCGGAGTTATGATCGAGACAGCGCTCGTCAAAGATGAAGCCACTTGGCCGTGCAGTGGGAGACATGGCAGGGAGTCGGGAGTCGGGAGTCGGCAGGCGAAGGGGCGAGGGGGAGAGGGGGCGAAGGGGGGAGAAGGCGAGGGGGGGTTGGAGGGGAGGACCTGTTTGGGGGGAGGCTGGTCCGCTGCCATGGGACAAGCAATGGTTGGGGGAGCTGGGGCACTGGGGGTCCTCAAAAGGGGCGAGAGGCTGCCCTCCTTCTGTTCCCCCCCCCCCCCCCCCCTGCCTGCCAAGCAAAGGGCTTGCGTCTGCGGATGGCTGGTTGTGTAGTGATCCCTCCGCACACCCGGGATGTTTCCCAACCGGGGGGTTTCGGGCCGGGGGAAGGCCGGTTGCGAGATGGTGGCAGCCCGCAATTTGCCACCGCTTGGAGGACCAGCCCCAAGGGTGATCGTGAGAATGGCCCGGGTGCGTCGGCACGTACAGGGAGGCTATGCAGCCGCCGAGAGACGGGCCCGGGGGCGTGGGTACATGCATCCATACACACACACACCTCAGCAAGCGGGGCACTCGGGCCGGGTACGGGATTCATCTTTCCCTTTTAGCTCACCTCTGGCTGAGTTCAGGGTAGCTGCTAGTCAGCATTAACCGAGCGGGCGACGTTTGTAGAAAACGACAGGCGTGATCACTTCGGAATCCACCGCCCGGGCGTGATCAGTTCCTCGCTTGTGGGGCCGTCGCCCTCCGGCTTTCCGGTGTCCTCGCACTCGGGACGCGTCCGGAGGGGGCTGGTGGACCTCGCTGCGAAAGGGGGGCCACCACTTGGCCAGTCTCGGCATACGGCTGGCGCTTTTCTTTTTGCGCCTGGCCCTACGGCACCCCCCCCGCCTCCCGACTTGCGTGCGGCTTACCAGCCAAGCCCCCCGACACCGACGCATGGGCCTTGTTGGTGGGCATGGATGCGCCTGCCGCCGAGAGGTTCTCGCCAATGCAACAGACACCCGCACCGAGGAGGGCGGGGGGGGGGGGGGGGGGATAAAGGCACTCAGCAGTTTGTCGTCGGGAACTTCCCCACAATCCCACCCGGCAAGGGTCCCCCGTCTCATGTGGACACGTTCCGCCTGAATGGTTCTCGATTGCGCGGCAGCGGTGACCGCAAAGGCGGGGGGGATTTTCTGAGCCTCACGCAAGGACGAGTACCCAGCCCGGGCTTTCTAGTCCTGGCAACCCTGGGAGGCTGAGCAGTGGGCTGCTCGGTCATGGTGGCGCCATGATTGGCCATCTTGCCCCCCCCCCC
>NW_009242976.1:135839-139887 GCF_000388065.1 Fonticula alba
GTCCGATGGCCAGTGTGGTGCCCGCTTACCAGGGGGGCACGGCTCGAAATTTGGGGCAGTCGTCGAGCCGCCATACCGGGGATGCCATCTGGCTGTTTTCTGTCTTCCTCGCTTTCTCTCTCTGTCTCTCTCTCTCTCTCTCTCTGTCATCACCCCTCTCGTCCTGTCTCGACAAGGCCCCCTGCCCCCCTTGGGCATTGCCTGATCTTAGGCCATATCGAACGTCAGCCTTCTCGCCGCCCGGCCTCGGGGCGGAGTGTGAATCCGAAAACGGGATGGGTGTGTTTGGTGAGAGGTGGGCGTCAAGGGGGTTCTTGCCCTCAGCAGCCCGAGAAGCGCATGCCCGGCGGTCGGGGGGGGGGGGGGGGCGGAGTGAGCGTGGCATTGTGGCACCCGGGACTATGGCAAGGAGGCAATGGACCTGATCGTGGGTCAGAAGGGCCCAACCGTGGACCTGCTGCCCTTGTGTGGTGAGAGGGGGGGGGGTCGGTCCGGGGAGGGAGGAATTAATGAGTGATGTCAGAGGCAAGTGCGGTTGGCAGGCCGAGCGGGGGAAGCGGAAAAGGGGCGAATCGCTGGCCAGCAAAAAAACAACAGCAGCAGGTGCTGCCACAGCCGCGCTAGCCACAACAGCGTTAGCAAGACAAGAGCAATAACAACAGCAGCGGCAACAACAACAACAATAACAACTGCTGCATGCGAGATGCCCTGTGCCATGGTAGTTGACATTTGTCTGCCATGGCCAGGGAGGGTGTTCCACGGAGGAGCGGGCGGGATCGGGTGCTACAGGCAAGCGCGAGCGCTCCTGTGTCCACATCACGATATTGTGATCATCCCCGACCACCGAGCTTTTCCAGGCAGGCATCATGCTTGCAAGGAAGGGGAGAGGGGGATGAGTGTAATGGCCCGAAGATAGGACCAAGCAAGGGGGAGGGGGGGGGGGGCCTGTTCGCGGAGCAGCCGACCCTCCAAGTGCCGCGGAGGCATCGGCTGAGAGGGACCGACCCCCCTGCGAGTGTGTGAAAAGTGAATGTGTCCCGGCGCATGGGGCCGTGCGTCGACCATTGGCTACCATCGACTGAGCGACGGAGAGGGCCCGATGTGGTTGCCGCCCCTGCCCTGGGGTGAGAGAGAGAGAGGGAAGGCAGCAAGGCAGATCGAGCGAGGTGCTGTTCTTCGCCACTCCCTCCGATCAGCCACTCTCGCCGGTCCCGTGCGAGCACTTCGGTCGCAATGCCCCTGAGTGGATCGGAGCGCATGTGTAAGAGACGTGTGCATATATCTGCGTGGGTATTGGGGAATGTAAATGTGCGTGCATACACACCGGGACTGCGAGAGGGGGGACACATGCACCTGCCCCCTCAAGAGCACATACCCTCATGTATACCCACGATTGGGAGAAGCCGCCCTATCTTGGGGAGACTCCTCGTCACTGATGGCTCCCCGTGTGCCGGATCCCGGGAGCCCGAGTGGCTGGAGCTTGGTACCCCCGATCGCCGTCCCTGCGTAGGGTACTTGTGTGCACGTCCATCAAGGGATGCGCGCCTCCGGACGATATGATTGAGAGGCGCCTCGCCCGTGAGATCTGCGTTTGTTTGGGTGCCGGATGGCCCGGCACCTTTGACATCCATTCGTCTGGCTGCGTGCTGGCTTGTCCCCCCCCCCCCCTCTCGCCCACACTGTCCGAGCATATGTGCTCGGACGGGTGCCCATACACTTGTCAACGAGCCTGGCCCTTCGCCGGCTCCGGACTCCCTTCGCTCCGGGCCAGCAGCCCAGCGGCCCCCTGGTCGATCAGTCCCTTCGTGCTGCCATCGATGTTGCCTGAGTGGGCGGGGGCGGGGGGATTTTCACGCGCCCGGCATCCGGCACGCGAGGGACCTTCTCTCTCCCCTCTCGGTCTCTGGCCGACCCCAGGGTGGCAGGGACTGGCGAGAGGCAGGCGATCGAGCTGGTCTCCTCTGCGAAGCGGCTCCGCACAGGGCGGGGTCGGGAGGGGGGGGCGGGGGGGCGGGGGGGGGGGGCCTGCGGGCATGGGCCAATTGTTTCGCACGCACCCGGCCCACAATACACATCTTGGGCCCGCCGACCCCGGCCCGTCCCCCGGCCCCCCCCCCCCCCCCTCGGCGGAGGGCCCCCTCTCGGGAGCTCGTTACCCGGGCCGGCGCGCAAGGATCCTCTCGTACACAAGGCACACACACACACACACATGCTATCATTCGCATGCGAGGGGTATGCGGTCTGGGGCAAGGGCAATCGGGCAGGGGGGGCGTCCCCGTGGGGGGGGGGGGGGGAGGTGGGGCTCATCCGCCTGTAAGTACACAAACGCAGACACGCCTATGTCCCGGAGCGCACGATACACACAGACACACTCTCACGCATAGGCGTGGACCTCGCGCCCAGGGACGCCGATTACGCCACCATGAACACGTACCCCCGGGCACCGAGCCAATAGACCGGGCGCGGATCTCCCCCACACGTTGCCGGACAGCCTCTTTCGTGGCGCTTGTTATGTCTGGCCCCCCAGCCCCCCCCGCCCCCCGCCCCTGGCCCACTCTGCCCCAGTTCCGGCCCAGTCCAACCCCCTTCCCCCCCCCCCCCCGGTACGCCCCGGGATGCCGACCGTGTAGGTTGCTCAGGGGCCTGTTGTCTTTGGCGTTGCATGGCCGCCTGCATCGTTGCTTGTGCGGGCGGGCGAGGCCCGCCCAAGGACACGTAGTCTCTTCGCTTGCAGCATGAGGGGGCCGATCCGGCGGGTGCCCCTATTGTGCGCTTGTGCACACGCCGGGGCTGCGCGACCCCTCGAAAAAGTGGCCATGTGAAAATTGGCATCTCAATGTGTGCCCCAACGGCTGGAACGTTCCACACCCGGGCTCTCCGCCCCCTCTCCCCCGGTGCTGCGCCAGATGTGCCCGGGGAAGGTGCGGTTCTGTGTACGCCAAAGGCCAAGATACCTCCGAGGAAGAGGCGTTAGCAGGACCTCTGCGTGCCCCCCCGCCCTGTCGATGGTGTTTTTCTCCCGGCCACTCTCTTGCTGCCTCTCTCTCTCTCTCGCTCTCTCTCTCTGTCTCCCTCTGACCCCACCCCCAGCTCGCGCGCCCTCCCTCGCACACCCGGATTCCATGCGCCACATTGCGGGAGCCCGCCTCGAAAGGCCCCGAAGCGTGCCAGATGCCCGGAGGGCGCCTGAACGAAGGGCGGGGGGGGGGGGGGGGGGGCGATGGCCAGCGGGCGGGGCACCCTTTGACCCGCCGCTCCCGATCAGACAATGCCGCGGGTTTGTCACATAAGCCCAGGGTCCGGTATTGGTGCTTCCCACCCCGCCCGTTTGGGCCCACGTTCCCCGCGCGCGCCCCCCCCCCCACCCCGTGGAGGCGTGCTGTTGATGTGCCACCCCCCACCAGGCCATTCTTTTCTTCAACATCCCCGGACGGAAGCCCGTCCACTGACTGGAGGCGGGCCCACGGCAATGAGGCTTGTCACTGGGCTCTCCGTCCACGCGCTCTGGTGTGTTGCCGCTGCGACGTGGAGAAAGCCAGGGCCGCCCCGAGGGCGGGGGGCGTTTTTCCTGGCGAGATTACACACACCGGCCACAGAGACCGCTCTCGCTGGGTCCCTCTCCCTCGGCCGGCGGCAGGGTCCGCTTTCCCGATGGCCGCAAGACACCAAGGATGTCAGGCAATCTAGCACCCCGCGGCGATCCCTGCCACTCAGGTCTCCATCTTAGCCCCCCCCCCCCGCCGGGCCAGGTGAGCCATCACTTCATGAGGCCCCGGGGCCCCGGGCCTCTCAGCCCCAGAGAAAGGTTACCATCTCTCCCCTTCCCTCCTCTCCCTCCTCCCCTCGTCGTCCTTCTTGCGCGCGCGCCTCTCTCTCTCTCTCTGCCCCGCCCCCTCTCCCCTCGTCGCTCTCCTCCTCGCCTCCCCGTCTCCATCCAAGATGAGCGCCTCAAACAGTGATCCTCTCTTCCACCCGGACAAGTCCTGCACTCGTCCAGGAACCCCTTTCGCCGGCACCACACTTGTCCTGGTGCGCATTCTTCCCTCCC
>NW_009242976.1:140259-146319 GCF_000388065.1 Fonticula alba
CTCGGCCGCCCTTCTCACCATTCCTCCCGCCGCTTCTGCCCCACAGTGTATCAGACCTTCGACGGGTCGTGCACCATCTTGCAGCAGCGCTCCCCTGCCGTCGAAGGGTGTGATGCTCACTGGGCACGGGAGCTGTTTGACTGGATCCTTCGTGCCGGCTTCTCTGACGTCTGGCTCTTGACTGGCCTGGACTCAGCCGTGCGTGTCGACACCGACCTCCTGACGTGCGTTCGGCTCCCCCCCTCTCCATCTCCCAACGACTACTCCTCTTCCTTTTTTTCCTCTCGCTCTGTCGCGCGCGCGCTCTCTCTCTCTCTCTCCCCTCGCACACGCGCGCATCAGTCGCGCATCTTCCCGCTCTCTCCTCTGCCCGGCACCCTCTCACACCGGCTTTTCCCGTCTCCTGCCCACTCCTTCTCCTTCTTTCCCCCCCCCCCACCTGCCCTGTCCTCCTGATTTGCCGCGTCCTTGCAGCGATGCCAAGATCTATTTCAGTGCGACCCCACTCTGGATGGCCCGGATGGCCGAGAACCCGCACCTGTCTTTGCTGGCCTCCTCTTGGAAGCCGACCGGCATGCTGGTCGCCACGCCGCCGACCCCGGAGCAGCTCGACCAGGCGCGAGCCGGGGCCCTTGCCGAGGCCAGCGCCCTGTGCCAGGCCGAGAGCGCCGCTTCGGCCAGTTCTCCGGCCCCTGCCACTGTGGGGTCCCCCTCGGCCGGCAGCCATACCGGCGGGACCACGCCCACCGGCACGTCGGTCCTTTCCAAGATGCTCTCTCTGTCGGCCGCCTACAGCGGCATTTCCCCGGTCTTCTTCGGGCTCGATGCCACCGCTGGCCGGGGGCCCACCACCAGCGCCGACCGGGAGCTCCTCGAGCAAGATGCCAAGCTCCCCACTGGCAGCGGCTTCTCCCAGTACATCCTCCAGCGGGCGGCGCTGCTGTCGGCACATGCGGCTTCCTCCGGCCCCGAGGGGACCTCCTCGATCGCCAGCGACGAGGCCAAGGGGGGGGCCGCCACTTCCGTGGTGACCCCCCCGGCTGTCGTGGCCTTGGCCCGCTTCACGGCCGACGGTGACAACAAGTCTGACGCCTACATCGTGGCCACGGCCGTGCATGCGGCCCTCTTCGCCGCGCCGGACGCGGCCAAACGCAATGTCGGCCCGGGTGGTGGCTTTGTTGAGACTTCGCTTGCCTGGCCACAGCCCTTCAGCTGGCGGCAGCTTTATGGTTCCCCCCTGCCCGATGCTCTCTTCACTTGAGTGTGTCCCAGCGTGGTGTGGGCGGTGGGCCGGCCCGTGAGAGGGGCGGAGTGGAAAAAAGAGCAATGCCCGGGGCCGGGGGAGAGCGGGGCCAGGTTATGGGGGTGATCGGGCAAATGGAGGGCCGAGGAGCGGTGTCTGAACCAGCGGGCGCCCCGTCGCGCGCTGATCCACCAACATTCCCTCCCTCTGTCGGTCTGTCCTCCTTTCGCCCCCGTTGTTCCTCCCCGTTCGCCTCTTTCTCCGTCTCCCTGTCTTCCTCCATGTCTCTGTGCTTGCCTGCCTCCCATTATTACTCCTCAGAGCCACCAGTGAAGTGTTCTCACATCGCATGCGCGCCGGCTGTGCCGCGCGCAATTGTACACTACAAACATCCCCGAATACAAATACAAGACGTACTGCCGAGTGTTGTCTGGCTTCGCGCGTGCTCCAGCCGTGCGAAACTGGCCGACACACTATCCCCCCTCCCACGAGAGCCATCCACCAACAACATGCCCACCCCGCGAGATGATCAAAACCAAATAGCAGGAGGGGCCGGCAGGATGTTCCCGGGCAAAGGAGGGCGCCGATGAAATCCCAGCCCGATCGGAAAGCGCACACATATTCGCACACACGCCCGCACGCGCACGCCCGCGCCTCGCCGGATGCGCAATCGGGGCGAGCAGGGCGCCTGACACTCCCGGCAGTCCAATCATATGATCTCACACGTGCCAGGTAGGCATATGACCTCGAGTCATGCCCACTGGTCGGCTTCCTCTCGCGGGAACCGCCGGACAGCGGGGGGGATGCTGGCGCAACAGAGCATCATCGCTGGTTCCCGAAACCCGAGGAATGAAGCTTGTGTCCAGGCATCCCCGCCTGGAGTGTCTGTGGCAGAGGTGGGAAGGGGGGGGGGGGGGGGGACCGGGCTAGGAAGGGGATGACTGTCTGGCGAAGGGAGGGGGCGCCACCTGGGACTCATCGGTGTCCCAGGGGACGGAGCAAGAGGAGGACAGAGAGAGAGAGAGAGAGAGAGAGAGAGAGAGAGAGAGAGAGAGAGAGAGAGACGGCGATTTGAATGGTCCCTTCTCTTTTTGCGCGTCGGGTCTTCCCAGCTCGTGAGCGGTGATTTCCCTCAGCATCTGGTGGTCTTTCAGAGCCCAGACCAATGCCGAGGAGCTCGTAAGCGTGTGTTGATCGCACAACGTTGTCGCCCCTCCCCCCCCCCGCCCCCCGCCTCCCCTGGGCCGCGGGAATGGAGGCCACAGCCGGGAAGGCTGGGATTGTGGGACTGCGGGCCGGGGAAAGCCATATATCAGCCTCCCGGCTCGCGGGCTGGCGGCGCGTCCGCCCTTGGGGCACATCTCCACTTTCGGCCGACCTCTCCACACCCCCCCCCCCTCGCCCGCCCGCCTCCCTCTTCTCCACCATCCTTGACCATGTCGGCCGCTGGCGACCGGTCGATATCCCCCACGGCCGGGCAGCCTTTGCTGACGGCCCTCGCGCTGTTTGCCCAGAAGGCTCTGGCTTTGGCTCCCCGGCTCATTCGAGAGTCTCCCCTCACTGCCCACCCTCGAATCCTGCTTGGGCTACTGTCCTTCGGGGCCGCCGGCTGGCTGGTGCACCTGTCTCGACAGAAGTTCATCGAGTTCCGCAACCAGCGGCACATTTCCGCCGACAAGACGGCCGAACTGACCTTCTTCCGTGCCCCCTCGGCCGACGACTCCGCGGAGCCGGGCAGTGCGGAGGCCGACGAGCGGCACAAGCAGGACCTCTTCATGGAGCCTCCCATCCAATACTCGTCCATCAATCACAGCATGTTCGAGGTCACGGCATCGGTGCTGCAGCCGCCCATCCCCACGGGCAGTTCTGACCCCGGTGCCAGCGCCGAGATGCCTGCTTCTGACGCCGGGCCCTCCTCTGCCGGGGCCCCGCCCGATGCCCATTCCACCGACCCAAGCACGGCCACCGCCGAGCCCGACTCCTCCAGCCCGGCCAGCGGCTTCAAGCCCATCACCGCCGAGGCCATGCTCCACAGCCGTCAGAAGCACCACTCCTCCCGGTGCACTGCGTCGCCGCTGTACTGGAATGACCACCTCTGCCGGCATGGCCTGCGCTTCGGCCCGCCGCTCGATGCGTCTGGCATCTTTTGCCGCCACGCCGAGTGCCAGATCACCTCGCTGCCGGTTCGCCTTTGGCGCAATCTCTCCCTGGCGGTGGACTGCCTGCTGACCGGTGTACCCCTGTCGGAGCACTTCTTCTCCAAGGGCCGGCCATGCCCGGATCCCAGCCACCTTGACATCTTCCGAGACGGGCCCCTCGTCCGGCGGATCAATCACCCCCTGTATGATGTGCCCCTGGACCATGAGCCCCCGATCATGACTCGCGGCCACAAAGTCCGGACCATGACGCTGGCCTCGCGCTCGGCCTACTCGCACCTCCCGATCTCGACGCCCATTGAGACGGCCAAGCTCCTGTCGGCCTTGGCTTTCGACTTGCAACTGCGCTGTGCGTCCCTCCTTTCTGCCTCTTTCATTTCGGTGGCTTTTTATTTGGGGTCTTGTTCCCTCTCCCCATTAGCGCCTAACCTCGCCTGCTCTACTCTTCGCCCTGGCCCCCCCCCCCCCTTCCGCCTTGTCTTTTCCCCTCCGCTTTGTCTCTCTCCCTCTGCTTTGTCTCTCTCCCTCTGCTTTGTCTCTCCCCCTCTGCTTTGTCTCTCCCCCTCTGCTTTGTCTCTCTCTCCTCCCTCTCCTCTCTCCCTCTCCTCTCTCCCTCTCCTCTCTCCCTCTCCTCCCTCCCTCTCCTCCCTCCCTCTCCTCCCTCCCTCTCCTCCCTCCCTCTCCTCCCTCCCTCTCCTCTCTCCCTCTCCTCCCTCTCCTCACTTTACTGGCTGCAGCCTCCATCGCGCACAGGTCAATCAGCTGCGACAATTGCAATATGTCCCCCCTGCTCGGGATCCGTTACACTTGCCTCAACTGCCCGAATTACGATCTGTGCCAACTCTGCGAGTCCATCCAAAGCCAGGCCCTTTTTGGCATCACCAGCCAGCATTTCATCAACACTCACCTTGAGAACAACGATTCGATCACCAAGTTCGAGTTGATCCACGACCCGCAGCACATTTTCATGAAGATCAATCTGCCCGTTTCCTCGATGCTCTCCTCCTTCACCACAAACATGCCGTTGATGTATCCCCCTCGGAGCTCGCCTCCCGGCATTCCGACCGCCAAATCCTTCAGCCTGCCATTCCTGACGGCCCCGGAGCTGGCCGAGATCGCCGCCGCCGAGCCCCTGCTCACGACCATGGAAATCTCCGGGCTGTTTGTCATCTTCACCTCGGTGCTGTCCGACCCGGAAACCATGCGCATCACTCGACCAGCCTTCTACGCGGCCCTCGGGCACTATTCCGGCTTCTCCATCCTCACGGAGGATGTCCTGCAGCCGCAGCCCGCCGACGAGGACCAAGGTGCCTCCGCCCCCCCGGCCCCGGCCCCCCTCCAGCCGGATGCCCTCTTCTCGGCTTCCCTTTCGGAGGTGCTGCATGCCGAGCAGGGTGCGGTGGCCGCGCTCTCCGGTCGCCCGGCCCCCGGGACCGCTGATTCCGATTCCTCTGCCCTGGCTGACGGGCTGGAGCATGCCATCCGCCTGGCCGTCGACCAAGTGGACTCGCAGTGCTCCCAGCGCGAGCTCCCTCCCCTGACATACATTGCCGATCGTCTGTACGATTTCTACGACTTCGATGGCGATGGCTACATTTCCTTCCAGGACTATGTTCATGCCTATGCCACCACGCATCGCGGATCCCAGTCGGCCATTCTCCAGTGTACGTCGGCCCCCTTGGGCTCGGTGGCCTACTTTTCCCCCCTTTTCTCCCCTCCCTCCTCCCGGTGTCCTGTCACGCATGGGTGCACAGAAAAAAAAACAACCCCGAAAACACCCCATGCGTATATGGGCTTGCTGCAGTCCACAACTGACCTTCGCTTTGTGGCCCGGGCCCGGGCCGAACCATCCCCACCACCTCCAGCCTTCTTCCGGATCGCCGACCAGGACCGTGATGGCCACATTGACAAGCACGACTTGAACCGCTTCCTGCGGGGCTGCTTCAGCCTGCTGCAGTCCACCATCTTCGACCAGCAGCGCATGTCCACCGAGGACAATGACTCGGCGGTCTGGAACTCATCCGTCATCCACCGGGACTCGGTGGTCTCGGATCATCCCGCGGCCGATGACGTGTTCACCCTCGGCAATGACCGGGTCCCGCATGACTGGGATCGGCCCCTGTCAGCCGCTCTTTCCCTCAACAGCTCGGACCTTCAGGATGGTGTGCCCTTCAGCGACATGCAGAGCACGCCGGCGGACCAGCTGCACGCCTTCCGCACCGCCTTCTCCGAGCTCGACTCCGAGGCCATGGTCGACCAGATGATTTCCCGCCACTCGGAGAAAATCTTCGCTCGTCTGCACACCAGCACCCCGGGTGTCATTACCAAGAAGGAGTTCTACGAGCAGATCATCCTCCCGCTCCAGCGCAAGGAGGACATCAGCCTGTCCGAGAGCAACCTCTACTATCTGACCTTCTTCACCGAGATGCTCTTCTTGTAAGGCAGTGCTCCAAAATACACGTCAAATAAAAAATGCACACATACACGGTCGCCGTCCGCTGGTCGGCCTCGGGGCCATCCTTCCATCGGGGCAGACGGGAGTATGGCATTCATGTCCCGCCTGTGTTTCCCGGTTTGCTTGTGTGCGTGTGTGCGTGTGTGCGTGTGTGCGTGTGTGCGGGTGTGCGGGGGTGTGCGTGTGTGCGTGTGTGCGTGTGTGCG
>NW_009242976.1:146615-148628 GCF_000388065.1 Fonticula alba
CGTGTGTCCGTGTGTCCGTGTGCGTGTGCGTGTGTGCGGGTGTGCGGGTGTGCGGGTGTGCGGGGGTGTGCGTGTGTCCGTGTGTGCGTGTGTGCGGGTGTGCGGGGGTGTGCGTGTGTCCGTGTGTCCGTGTGTCCGTGTGTCCGTGTGTCCGTGTGTCCGTGTGTCCGTGTGTCCGTGTGTCCGTGTGCGTGTGCGTGCGTGTGCGTGTGCGTGCGTGTGCGTGTGCGTGTGCGTGTGCGTGTGCGTGTGTGCATGAGAAAGAGAGAAAGTGGAGAGGGAGGGGGATCCGGGGAGCAAACGGAGCAAGAGGCGGATGGTGGGATGGCGTTGGGGGAGATGTCTGTATTAGAAGAGCCCGGCGAAGATGTTGTCAATTTCCGAGGACTTGCTCTTCTTCGGCATTTTGGCCGTGGCCTTGGTCGTGCCACCGGCTGGGGCCACCGCCGATCGAGGGATCTTCTTGGAGGAGGGGACTCGCGCGGTGGGGAGCGTCGTGGCCATCTTGTTGGCAGATGCCACAGGGGGAACAGGGGGCGATGTCCCAGTGCCGGGCTTGCCACTCGAGAAGGGGCATGCCCGCACGCCGGTTCGGTCGGGCCCGGGTGCCGGGGCGCTGGAAAAGGGACACGCCCGAACATTGATCGGAGTGGGGGCGCTGATGAGGGGAGCGGCCGGCTCGGACGCGGAAAGGACATTACTTTGGGGGGCGGGCGGGCGTTCCAGAGCCAACCGCAGCATGCCCAAGATGACCTGGGCGAGAACATGCACGCGCCCGAGACAGGCAAACTCCAGAGCAACCAGGGCGAAGTTGTGCTCAATCGGCATCTCGGAAGAGGCCTTCCTGTAGGACAGCAGCATCATGGTCAGTACCCAAACCAGCAACGGAGGACGGCCGACGTGAGGGAAAAGGAGCCAAGTACGCACATTCCACAATTCTCGATGGCCTCGCAGAACTGCACCCACCGTAGGGGGCCGCGAAGTCCGGCGCGTTAGCTTGTGGCAGGGTGACCGATGAAAAGGGTGGCCGGCCATGGAAGGTGGCTCGGCGCGTACCGACTCAAATTGCTCGATGGCCCTCGACAGGCCCTTTGCAGGGAGGTCGCGATTGAGAATCGTCTCCTGGGCGCGCTCATTAATGTGAAGGAACATCCGCACAACCTGGGCAGATGACGCGGAGGGTGTCAGAATGCAAAGTCACCAAGATCCGCCAGGGAGAAGACCAAAGGCACCCTCCGATGCCTTGCTCGCACGTACCTTCTGCAAAGATCGGTAGTGGGGAAACTTGCTGTGCTGGTAGTTGTTCTTGTAGACCAGGCGCCGGAGGATGGCGCACTCGCCGGACAAAGTCAGCCAGAGCTGCCGCCGGCGCTTGATGCTGTCCTTGGGGGCCGGCATGGGCGGCAGGTCGCCAGCCGGAAAGCCAAACCAACACGCATCAGACATGTGTGCTCGAGAAGGATGGCCCTTTCAAGGCGGAGGGGGGAAAAATGCAATCGGAGAATGGGCGGGAGGGGAGCACACAGCAAGAGGGGGGGGGGAGGAGAGAGGTATGCCAGATCGCGCCCTCGGGACACGCGTGTCCGGGAGATGCCCGGCCAAAAGATCTCGCTTTTCTGCCCGCCCACCGCCTCCGGCCCCGGGCGCGGGGACCGGGGCACTCTGCCGTGCGTGCGAGCCGCCAACGAACCGGCCGCCAGGGCATGTGGCCCGGGCGTGATCCGGGAAGCCAACGCACGCGCGATCGTGTCATGCGTTGTTGCTTCGCATGGCGGGTGGATGCACGCGCGCGCGCGCGCGCGCCCAGAGACCGGGGGGATTGCGCGTCCCGCGCGTCTCCTCCCCCCCCCCCTCCCCGCCCTCACCACGGGCGCACTTTGCCTTGGGGCCCTTTTTCGGCCCGTATGCCGGTTTTTCCGAAGGGACACTTTTCCCACATCGCCCTTCCTCCAGCCCCGTTTTTCTCCCCTCTCAGCGGCCTTCGGAAAGCCCGCCTCGCTTCCCTCCCCCCCC
>NW_009242976.1:148733-165340 GCF_000388065.1 Fonticula alba
CCCCTGCGGAACCATGAGCACGCCCGCCGTCCCGGCTGCGGCCGACAACAACATCCAAATTGACCTGCTGGATGACACCAACCCCGAGGGCACCCAGCCCGCGGTCAAGAAGGTCAAGGCCGAGGCCACGGATGATGTGTCGACCGCCTCGGTCACTGTCTCGGCCGACGCCGCCGCTGCCGCCGCCGCTGCCAAGAAGAAGGGCCCCATTGCTGTGGTCACTGACGAGGAGCTGATCGCCTCCAACGTGAAGGCCGTACGCACTCCAAATGTCTAACCTTACGGTTGCTGCCTTCCGTCCTGCCGGCCTTCCCCTCCGCCTAACATCCTTTGTGTGCTTTGTCTCTTTTCTTTCCCCCCCCCCCCCCCCGGCCCCCCAATGTCAGGTCCGCCACGAGGTGGCCGTCCCGCCGGGGTACCCGTACGAGGAGCTGGTGGACCTGCCGATGCCGGCCAACCCTGCTCGGCAGTACCCCTTCGTGCTGGATCCCTTCCAGCGCTGGTCGGTCAACATCATCGAGCGCAATGAGTCGGTCCTGGTGTCGGCGCACACCTCCGCCGGTAAGACTGTCATCGCCGAGTACGTTGGCTCGACTGCTGTGCCCTGGCGGCTGCCTAGGACCACACCTCTGACCCGCCCCCCTCCCCCCTGCCCTCGGGCCTACCTGCCCCGGCTGGCTGCTCGCCTGTGCGTCGCAGGTATGCCATCGCTGTGTCCCTGCGCAACAAGCAGCGTGTCATCTACACCTCCCCCATCAAGGCCCTGTCCAACCAGAAATACCGCGAGCTCCTGGAGGACTTCGGTGATGTCGGCCTGATGACCGGTGATGTCACCATCAATCCGAATGCCTCGTGCCTGGTCATGACCACCGAAGTGCGTGGCCACCTGTCTTTTCTTTCCGGGCTGTTCTCTTCCTCCCCTCCCCCCCCCCCCTCCCCTCCTGTGCACCTCGTCTAACTTTGATCATCGCTGGTAGATTCTCCGAAACATGCTTTATCGCGGGTCGGAGGTCATGCGCGAGGTGGCCTGGGTCATCTTCGATGAGATTCACTACATGCGTGACAAGGAGCGTGGCGTTGTCTGGGAGGAGAGTATCATCATGCTGCCGAAGAGCGTGCACCATGTGTTCCTCTCGGCCACCATTCCCAACGCCAAGGAATTCGCCGATTGGATTTGCCACGTCCACCAGACCGTACGGGGCCGTTCATCATCCTTTGCACTGGGCCTCCCGCCTGTTCGCCGTCAACTAACCCACATGTGCCTCGCCCGGACCCCGGTGCCCCGGTGGTCCTCCTGTTGCTTGGCCACCTGCCTCGGATGCCCAGCCCTGCCATGTGGTCTACACCGACTACCGTCCGACCCCCCTGCAGCACTACCTCTTCCCCAGTGGCGGTGATGGCATCTACCTGGTGGTCGATGAGAAGGGTCGCATCCGTGAGGACAACTTCAGCAAGGCCATGGCCCTGGTGACGGAGAGCCAGTCCGGCCGGGGGTCCTTCAAGGCTGGCGATCGCGCTCGGCGCATGCGCAGCAAGGGCTCCAGCTCGGACATCTTCCGCATTGTCAAGATGATCATGGATCGCCACTACCAGCCGGTGATCATTTTCGCCTTCAGCAAGCGCGAGGTCGAGGGCCTGGCCCTGCAGATTTCCAAGCTCGATTTCAACAGCGAGGAGGACAAGCAGATGGTGGAGGATGTTTACAACAACGCCATCGACAGCCTGTCCGAGGATGACAAGACCCTCCCCCAGATCCAGCACATCCTGCCCGTACGTTGCTCCGACGAGTCCCCGTTACCTCCCCCCCCCGGGGGTTGGAATTCCTCTGCTCTCGCTGTCTCTCTTGCTGATGGGCGGATGTCATGAGTGACTTTGTCCTCTCTCTCCCTCTCCCTCTCTCCCTCTCCCTCCCTCTCTCTCTCTCCTTCTCTCTCCCTCCCTCCCTCCCTCTCTCTCTCTCTCCTTCTCTCTCCCTAACTTTCCCTCCATCTCCATGGAAATCCGCTCTGTAGCTGCTGAAGCGTGGTATCGGCATCCATCATGGCGGTCTGCTGCCCCTGATCAAGGAGGTCATTGAGATTCTCTTCCAGGAGGGCCTGATCAAGGTGCGCCCGATCTTTCTTTCCCCTGCTGCTGTTCCTCTCCTTCCGTCACTTGCCGGGTGTCTATGCTCGCGAGCCGGCGCATTCCCCTTCTCCCCTCTCTCTCCCTCTCCCTCTCCCGCCGACAAAGCCAGCAAGGTAGGAACACCGTTCGTCTCTCTGATCGTTTGCCCCCCCCCCCCTCGCCTGCCCTCGGTTTTCTTCGCCACCGAGACCTTCAGTATGGGTCTGAATATGCCTGCGCGCACTGTGGTCTTCACGGCCGTGCGCAAGTACGATGGCAATGACTTCCGCTGGGTCTCCTCCGGCGAGTACACCCAGATGGCCGGCCGTGCCGGTCGTCGTGGTCTCGATGACCGTGGTATCGTCATCCAGATGCTCGACGAGAAGATCGACCCGCCTGCCTGCCGGGATATGCTCACCGGCGGCGCGGACAACCTCAACTCCGCCTTCTACCTCTCGTACAACATGATTCTCAACTTGATGCGTGTGGAGGAGGTCAACCCGGAGTTCCTGCTGGAGCGCTCCTTCTTCCAGTTCCAGAACAACTCCTCGGTCCCCAAGCTCAAGAACGGTTCGTTGCCCCGTGGCTTTCCTTGTTTCCTTCCCTCCGCGTCTCTCTCCCTCTCTCTCTCTCTCTCTCTCTCTTTATCTCTCTCTCTTTGAGGCACCATTTGACGGATGTGCCAATCCTCTGCTCTTCCCTTCTTTTTTTTTTCTCACCTCCTTCACTTCCCCTCCAACAATCAGACCTCGCTCTGCTGGAACAGAAGCGCGATGAGATTGTCGTTCCCCGTGAGGACGAGATCGCTGCCTACTACTCGATCGAGCAGCAAATCGCCACCCTCAATGACAGCGTCCGCAAGGTGATCACCCATCCGACCTTCCTGGTGCCCTTCCTCCAGCCTGGACGTCTGGTTCGCGTACGTGTGGCGCCCGGTCTGCCGGCCTCATCCTCGCCAATGGTCTGCAACGCCCCAAGCCCCGCCATTCGGCCGCCGACTCACCCTCCCCCTCCCGCTGTGCTCCATGAAATGTGGCCACACTGGCCGCAGATCCGCAATGGCGACCAGGACTTCGGCTGGGGCGTGGTGGTCAACTTCACCAAGAAGACCAACAGCCACCATCGGGCCATCCAGCCGGCCGGTGCGGCCGACACCGACGACGAGTCCACCAAGTATGTGATCGACGTGCTGATCAAGTGTGCGTCCATCAACAACGCCATGAAGTCTGCGGAGCCGGCTTCGGCCGATGCCCAGCAGTCCGCCGAGATGCAGGTGATCCCGGTCCTCCCGTCGACCATCTACAGCATCTCCTCGGTGCGGCTGAAGCTGCCGGCGTCTTTGAAGCAGCGCGACGCTCGCCAGCGTCTGGAGCACACCATCGCCGAGGTGCAGCGCCGCTTCAAGTCCGGCGTCCCCCTGCTGGACCCGGTCACCGACATGAACATCACCGACGAGAAGTTTGCCCAGCTCATTGAGAAGATTCGCTCCCTGGAGGCGGCTCTCCAGCAGATGGACATCCACACGGCCGACGATCTGGCCGCTGTGCACAAGGTCTACTCCGAGAAGATGACCCTCATTGAGGACATTCGAGTGCGTGAATGTCTTTTCCTCTGGGCCTCCCCCTGTGTGCCTTGCCTCCACTCGCCCCTCTACTCGCTCCCCCCCCCCCCCCCCCCCCCCCTTCCTCGCCCTCTCCCCGATCAGGCACTGACCGGAGTTCGACAACTCGCCCGCAACAGAACAAGAAGCGCCAGATTCGTGACGCCACCTCCATCATGCAGATGGACGAGCTGAAGGCGCGCAAGCGTGTCCTCCGGCGCCTGGGCTTCACCTCCATGTCTGACGTCATGGAGCTGAAGGGCCGTGTGGCGTGCGAGATCAGCACCGGCGATGAGCTCCTCCTGACGGAGATGATGCTCAATGGTGTCTTCAATGACCTGTCGGTGGAGCAGATTTGTGCCATCCTCTCGTGCACGGTGTTCGACGAGCGTGTCGGCAAGGATGACGACAAGAAGCCGCCCATGCGCGAGGAGCTGGCCAATCCCCTGCGCCAGCTGCAGGAGACCGCTCGTCACATTGCCCGTGTGTCGGCCGAGTGCAAGCTCGCCCTCGACGAGTCCACCTACCTGGAGAAGTTCAAGCCCGAGCTGATGGACGTCGTCTTCCAGTGGGCCTCCGGGGCCAAGTTCTGCGACGTGGCCAAGCAGACCGAGGTCTTCGAGGGAAGCATCATTCGGTGCATTCGCCGCCTGGAGGAGCTTCTCCGCCAGATGGGCTCGGCTGCCAAGGCCATCGGCTCGGCCGAGCTGGAGAACAAGTTTGCCGACGCCATTACCCGCATCAAGCGCGATATCGTTTTCGCTGCCTCCCTCTACCTGTGAGGGTGGTGCGCGGCGGCTGCGCGCCTGGCCCAATGTCCCAGCCGGCGGTGCGGGGCGGCCACGACGGGGCAGAAAGACACCCATGTTTGCCCCTCCCCTCTCCTCCCTTCTCCTCTTCCACATCCCCTGCCCATCCTCCCTGTCGTTGTGTCTCTTTTGTCCCTTTTTCTTTCCCTCCCACACGAAGCGCGCGCCCCCCCTCTCCCAATACACGCGTCAATCGGTCATCATCCCCCCCTGAGTGCTTCGAGCGTCGATTCTCGCTGGCTCCGCCCGGTTGTTTGGCCCCAGCACGGGAGGCCGAGAGTCGGCCCTTCTCGCTTGGAGGCTGCCTGTGTGTTTTCGTCCCATCCGGTGGCCTGCCTCCATTGCCGCCCTCGGTGGCGGCTTCCGCAGCCAGGTCGAGGGGTCGTCGGGGCTGGCGCGGTGTCGACGCTGAACACCGCGCGTGGTTCTGCACAAGTCGACGTCTCTTCTGAAGGGTCAGAGTTCGCCCGAGTATCCTCCCTCGCGGAGCCCCCTGGCGAGGCCGAGCTCCGTCACTCCGGTCCTCGGCCTGTGATTTCCGCGGATCCGTGTGATCTCGCCGGTGCGTCTTGGCGTTGCGAGGGCCGTCGAGGTTCTTAACTGGGACATCCGGTTTGAGATTCAGCAAGATTGTGGTCTCTTTTCCGGCGTTCGACTGTGTTTCATCCGAATGGCCTCTCCAAATGCTGGCATTTTATATTGCCTACAACATTTATCACCATGTGGTGATTGTCCGAGACCAATGGGCAAGCTAATCTCGATGCGCCGGAGGGCAAGGCCACACGAACCGCACTTCGACCTTTCTCGAGGCAATGTTCATTTGTCGACACACAAGGCCTGCCTTGCGCGCGGCCAAGCGAAGCAGGATCCTCATTGCTCATGAGATGCCCAGCTGTCGAAGACTGGCAAGGGACAATCCAACGCCGAGAGTCAGCTCATTCGCCCAGATGCCAAACCCTAACCAGCGAGAGAAGGGCCGGAGTCACTGGGCGCGGAGAGGATCCGTCGGCCGGGCACTTGGGGTGGAGAGGAGCCACCGGAGCGCACAGGTGGCCGGCGTTTCATTCTTCAAGGAAATGCACCCCCCCTGGATGCTTTGCCACCGAATCGACATCCCCCGCCTAAAGCAGACACTGAGCTCCCGGCCGTGGAATCCTGCTCTCGGTCGGAAGGCCTCCTCTCGCGGTGGGCAGCACATGTCTGGGTGTGTCCGTGTGCCTGTCCTCCCTGCCACTTTTGCTCTTTTTACATAGACACCTCCTCGTGGGGGGCCTCCTCCGCAAGTTGCTTGGCTGGTGGGCGTTGGCCTCCTTTCTCTCTCCCTCTCCCCCTCTCTGCGTCCATTACTCTCTCCTTCTTGCTCTCTCTCTCTCTCCCTCTTGCTAGTCGCTCCTGGCAGCAAGCCTCTTGCCACTATTTTCGTTTGGGTACTCTTTTGCCCCTTTTTATCTTTCCTTGTCTCTGCCCTTTCCTCCCCCCCCCCCCTTCTCTCCCACACACACGGCCGCCCTCTTCATAGGGGGAGCCACTGGCAGGGTCCAAGGGGATAAGGGAGAGCCAGGAATCAAACCCGGGACCTCTCACACCCGAAGCGAGAATCATACCACAAGACTAATCTCCCCTCGTATGAGGGGGGCAGACCCTCCGAGAGTGGTTTTCCCTGCACCGTGGGTGGCAACTGGCCCCTGCACCGCCGGGTGCACTTCCCCCGGCGGCGGGATTGACCTGGGCTTTGGCCAGAATAGCGGGAATTTGCCCCGGAGGAGGGGAAGCTGGGGCCGAGAGAGAGAGAGAGAGAAATAGACAAAGAAGCGGTGTGCGTGTATTAGAGCTGCCAGAAGCAGGACGCATAGCAAGCTTGGGTGCATCAGACAGAGACAGAGAGAGAGAGAGAGAGACAGTAATCGTGGCGCTTTTCCCAGCTTTTCAATGGAGCATGGAGAGCGCATGGTGGATTCCCGCCGCGGAAGGGCGCGCCATCGGGTCCGCGGACCAGGCCCGACGCACGACCTCCAGGTAGCTCTCCAGCCAGGGGGCCCCTCCGGCGGGAGCAGAGGAGGCTGACAGACGCAGGGGGACAGAGCTGCCGGAGGTGGGACACACATCCGGCCGATGGCCGGCCACAACGTGATCGGCAACCACCTCCGGCGAGAGACCCCGCCATACGGCCCCACCTTCGACCACCAGGGCAAAGAGAACCACACCCAGCGAGTAGACATCTCCCGCGAGGAGGAAGTCCGCGTCGGGGGTCTCCTGGCCGGGGGTGCTGCGGCCGAGCATGCGCAGCAGGATTTCCGGTGGCGCGTAAGGCGCACTGGCCGCCTGGATCTCCGCGACCGGGCCCATGGCTGTGGCCCGGCTGAGCACCTGGGCCACACCGAAATCGCCGATGATCGGCTGCAGACGCCGGGAGTCCACCGGGTCCGGCCGGATGAAGATGTTCTGTGGCTTCAAGTCTCGGTGGATGATGTTCTGCGAGTGGATGTACTTCAGGCCGTCGGCTGAGGTGACGGGCGAGATTGGCCGTGGGTGAGTGTGTGTGTGGAGGGCAGAGGGAAAGGGGGGGAGGGAGGGGGAGGGGTAAAGAGGGAGAGGGGGAGAGGGGACGGCGGAATAGTGCCGACAAAGGAGCACCCCCCCTACTTGGAAAGGCGGAGCAAATGCCGCGCCTTGATGGCGCTGGGGCGAGGGACCGCCCGCCGAGGGGAGACACTGCTCGGCTTCGGGGGACGTACCAATTTGCATGGCAATGTTGGGGATAAACTCCGCCGCAAGAAGCGGCTCATCCGGGACCCGGAGAAGGTCGGACAGGACACCGGGATAGCTGACCATGATCAGCCCCTTGAATGGGGCATTGCAGAACCCGACAATGTGGCAGACATTCGGCGACCCGTCACGCAGGGCACTGTGTGACACACACGTAGTTGGCAAGCCGCCCACCCCGCAGGAAGGGAGGTAGCATGTGGTAAGAAGACCAGTTGGGCATCTTTCAGCTGGTGGCACGGGGGAGGGGGGGGGGGGGGGGGAGAACGCCGGGATGTCGATCGCACCTGAGGATGGAAATCTCCTGGTCCAGGAGCATCTCGAGCTGCTCGCGATGAGGCACATCTGTTGGGGGAGAGGGAGGGGACCAGCCACGCGCGTGCGGAGGGAAGGACACACATAGGTCCGGATGTGGGAATGTCAGGAGCTTCGGCAGACCGCGTGTTCGGGGGGAAGGGGAGCGCCATGGGCCGGTGGAGAAAAAAAACACAATGGGCTTCTTACGCACCCTCCTTGAGCATCTTGATGGCACACTCGCTGGCTCCGCTGCGGATGATGGCGTCCTGGTTGAGCAGCGTGCAAGGCAGGACCTGAGCCTGCGACCCTTCACCCAACGGCATGGCGCCGCTCTCGATGCGGAAGTCGGTGCCGCTCGTCATCAGCAGGTATCCAGGCAGTGCGAGCTCTGCCGGCACGAGGAGGGGGGGGGGAGGGGGGGGAAGCAATAACGGCCGTAGCCGAAGCCACCAGGTCGAGTCAGCGAAAGGCGACAAGAACGGCCGAGAGGGGCAGCGAAGGTGGGGTGGGGGGAGAGCGGGCACAGGAGGGGAGTTGGGGCATCTTCACCGAGGGGAGAACCCCCTGGCGAGGGGGCCCCGGTAGAGGGAGGGCCACATACCGACAAGGGTGTTGAGCACGGTCATGTTTTCCGGATTGTCGAAGGACGCCGGATGCATGGAGTCCTTGGCGGAGTTCCGCGCCCGGCGCATGGCAAAGTACATGAGGACCAGCAGCAAGATCAATCCCAGCACCACCGGCAGGACAATGGCCAGGATGAGGATCGACCGGCCGCCTGCACGCGAGGGCATGGTAGCGCACGCGCCATTTGGTGGAGGATGATGCCATGGACGCCCCCCGATGGCCAACAGGACACGGTCAGCAGAGGAACCAAGGAAGGCGCGGCCACAAGGGGGGGGGGGGGGGGGCCGCGTGCGGCGTGCAAAAGACCAAGCCCGGGGGCGGGCGAGAAAGGAAGAAAGAAAGAAAAGCAAACCAGCAGACGCACTCCTGCCGGGGCAGCCATACTCCGAGCCACAGTCAAATTGCAGGCAGCCATCCGGGCCCGGGCCGGTGCAGGTGATGCAGGCCGCGTCGCAGGCCGAGCACATGTCGGCCGCGGGCTCGGGCGTGTACCACCCACCGGGGCATTCGGCCACGCAGGTGCGCGGCCCGGTGCCGATGGGCGAAGCGTCGGTCGCCTCGCGGTCCAGCAGCCGGATGGACTGCATGCCGGGGCCACATTCCTCGCAGTCGCCCGGCGAGCCGGGGCATGACAGACACCCACTCGGGCAGCGCAGGCAGTGCCTCTTGGCCTGATCCGTATGCCAGCCAGTCGGACAGGTGTCCTCGCCGGCCGGCCGGCAATCGCCCGACTCAACCATCAGCAGGCGATCATCCATGCAGCGGGTGCATTGGGTGGCGGCGGCCCCGGTGCACGCGGCGCAGCCCGCCACACACGGCAGACACACCTGGGTCCCGGCCACCAGGTCCTCGGCAGCGAAGTACCCGGTCGGACATTGGCCCACGCACCCGACACCGGTCATCAGGAAGAGGCCCGGCGGACAGGCGGTGCAGTTTTCGGGCCGGGACCCATGCATGCAGGACGCGCAATCCGGGTGGCAGGCCGCACACCGCGCCAACAGGGGGACGGTCAGGTCGGCGAACTCCCGGTCGCCGCACCGGCTGACGCAGGTGCCGGCCGTGGTGCCGAGCAGCTTGCCAGCCGGGCATTGGGTGCAGTAGTCGGCGGAGTCCTGGCACTGGTGACACGTGGCGTCGCAGGAGACACACCGGCCACCCTGGGCCAGGTAGCCGGCGCCACAAATGCCCACACACCCGTATGCCGGGTGCAGCAGCAGGCCGTCCAGACACTCGGAGCACTGGGTGCCCTCCGGCCCGGCGCACGACTGGCAGTACGGCGAGCAGGACATGCACGTGTCCAGGACATTGGCCTCCTGCCCGGGGAAGGTGCCCATCGGGCAGGTTTCCAGGCAGGCGCTCTGCCAGAGGCTCGGCCGGTCCGACGCGCAGGCAGTACACTGACTTGCCGCCGGGCCGGAGCACGAGGCGCACGAAGCGTCGCAGCCGATACACTCCCCATGGAGGGGGGTGCTGCTGTCCGGACAGGAATCCAGGCAGTGGGAGTCATGGGAGAGACGCGCACGGGGACAGAGGTCACACTGCCCGGGCCCGGGGCCGGTGCACGACAGGCAGGTGGCATCGCACGCCTGGCAGGTGCGGTCCTGCTGGAAGTAGCCCAGCGAGGGGCATGCCGCGCGGCAGTACCCCCGATCCAGGACATTGCTGCCGGGACAGGCGGTGCAGGAGCTCGCCCGGTGGGACGAGCACTCGGCGCAGCTGCCATGGCAGGGAAGGCACGCATCGCCACTGGGAGACAGGTACATGGCCGAGGGGCAGGCATCCGCGCAGGTGCCATCCGGCAGCAGCAGCTTGCCGGCCGCACAAATGACGCAGAGCCCCGGGTTGGTCGGGCTGCACGACTCGCAGTGGACATCGATACACGCCTCGCAGGTCGGGCAGGGGTCCGGCAGGCATGACCCATCCTCCTGGAGCAGCCAGTCCGTCGGGCAGGACAGGCATTCGGTCGACAGGGGCCCGCTGCAGGTGGCGCAGCGGCCGGAGCACAGATCGCAGGACGAGCCATTGGCAAAGGTGCCCGCCGGGCAGGACCCCACACAAGAGGACCCACTCAGCAGGAGCCCCGGGCCGCAGGTGAGGCAGTCTCCCGGGCCATTCCCATCGCAAGTGGCACAGGTCTCGTGGCACTGGAGACACCGCTTGCCGGTGGCATCAATCTGCAGGCCGGCCTGGCACAGCCGGCAAATGGCGCCCGGCTGGGCCGTCACACAGGACAGGCACCCGGCGTCGGCGCATGGCTGACACTGGTTCGACCCGGGGGCCGAGATGCTGGTTCCTTCGGGGCAGGTGCGCACGCACTCGCCCGAGGGCGCGCGCAGCCACCCAGGCGCACAAGCCTTGCAGTCGCGAGCCGTCAGCCCATCGCATCCGGCGCAGGCGGCATCGCAGGGCTGGCACCGGCCCGGCACATTGCCCGGCAGGAAGCGATTCCCGGAGCAGGCGGTACACTGGCTGGCCGAGGGACCATTGCAGGCGGCACAGCCGGCCGCACAGGCAAGACACTGGCGCAGGTCCTGCGACAGGGCGAACCCCGGGCTGCACCCGGCCACGCAGGTGCCCGCTTGCAGGAGCTCCCCCGGCCGGCAGGAGGCACACATGCCAGGCCGAGTGGCCGAGCAGCTGGCACAGCTGCCATGGCACGCGTCGCACCGGGGCGGGGTCACCGGCACCCCGGTGGCCTCATTGGCCACCGGCAGCAGCCCCACCTGGCAGATGCAGGCGCTGAAGTCGCCGGTCATGCCCGATGGGCAGACGCAATCCTGGGCGCCCGGGCCGGCCGGCACCGCGTGCTGGATGCACTCGCATGCATCCGACAGCGGGCTGATGAAGCGATTGAGGCCAAGGCAGGAGCATTGGCTGGTGGCCGGGTCGAAATCCACCCCCGGCGGGCACCAGCCACTGGTCTGGTCCGAGCGGCCGAAGATCGTGAAGGTCGAGGGGGCATCCGGGTCGGAAGACTGCTCGAACAGCAAGACATCCACATGCCCATCCTGGTCGACATCGGTCAGCAGGATGTCCGTCTTCCCGGGCGCGGCGGCCACACCGGCCGGGGCGCTCTTCCCCGGAAGCATGACCACCCGGCGGAAGGAGGTCCGCTCGAAGGTCAAGACCAAATAGGCCACCAGCCGGCCGGAGCCCGGGTACAGCAGGACATAATCCATCATGTCATCGCCATTGACATCGACCCGGCGGAGGATCACATCCTCGGTGATGGGCTCATGCTCCAGGACATGCATCGGGCAGCCGAAGTTGTCGCGAATGCTGCCGCTGCCGCCGAGGCCGCTGCCGCCGGCAGCCGAGGTGGCCGACAGGCTGTCATCCGCGATCGGCAAGCTCTGGCACCGGCTGCTGGAGATGCACCCGAGATCCATGAGGACAATGCTGTCGCCCCGGCCATCGGCCCGGACGAGGGCAATCTCGGCCTTCTGGCCGAGATCCAACAACGTCACCACGGTGTTGGTGATGGATTGATCAGCCGGATCCAGGAGCCAGATGCAGGCCGAGCTGTCCAGAAGCATCAGCAGGCCAGGCTGCTGGACCGGGTGCGCCGGGTAAATGTCCCGCACGGAGTCCATCAAAACGATGGAAATATCCACCCCTAAGCCAAGCCCCAGGGCATTGGCGGTGGAATAATGCCAAGGCAGGCGACTCGGAGCCGGAGGACTTACCTCGACCAGAATCTCGTCGCATTGCCCGAAGGCCGAAGTGTCGTCAAGCGGCAGGGTGCTACGATGGACCAGGAGAAGATCCTGCTGGGCACCGGGCCCCGAGCCGGCCGGGACACGAACCAGCTGGATGCCCTGCGGGTAGAAGCCACTGTCAAAGATGGCTGGCCGCAAAAAGACCTCCTCCTCCGGGTACGGCAGGGGGAAGGAGCGGATCCTGCACTCGGACATGGCGAAGTCCCGGGTGTCGGTCAATTCGCGGACCTGGATCATGCTCGTGGCCAGGTGCGACAGCGGGGCCAACGGCCGGCCATGGATGTCGCACAAG
The DNA here is from genome assembly GCF_000388065.1 of Fonticula alba. Classification (NCBI taxonomy): domain Eukaryota; order Rotosphaerida; family Fonticulaceae; genus Fonticula; species Fonticula alba. The sequence goes on from NW_009242976.1 coordinate 160,944, forward strand.
CGCAGCGGAGCCTCGCCGCCGAAGCCGATGTCAGCCGGCGCCGGGCCGGCTTCAATGCTCAGGACCATGGTAATCACATTGTTCATTTGGCTGAGAGCCTGCTTGGCCAGGCCCGGAGGATGCGGCCCGGAGGCCGTGCCGATGGACTCCACCGGTGGTGGCTCTTGCAATTGCGAGAACCAAGGCATGTGAATGGCCTTCGGATAGGGGGTCAGGTGGCGGAGCTTCACATTGTCCCAGGTGGGCTCTTGGGCCGAGGCCCCGGTCACCAGGGCAGCAAGACCACCCACGGTGGGGGGCACGCCGGCGGAAGTCCGGCCCAGGATGCCCCCCTCGGGTGCCGACTGCCCGGGCAGCAGGAGAGGCAAGATGCTGGCACTGAGAGAGGCATCCAGCAGGCCGGACGAGGGGCTCGGCCCGGGGGACATGGCGGCGCCGGCGGTGCTGCTTGCCGTGAGCGGGTCCTTGCAGAACCCCCGCATGAATTGATGTGCATCGGCCAGGCGAATGGACCGCGGCTCGATGTACTGGGCATTGGGCAGCAGCTGGCCGGCCGAGATGAACCACTCCTCCTGCTGGCCATCCTCCGGACGAACACTGGACAGGTGTAGGAAGTTGCTGATCGATAGCATGGGAGCCATGTCGCCCTCGGATGACCGAAGCACTCGCATGCGGGAAGCCTGCAGCATGTTCATGGCCATCCAATCCGCATGGACATGGAAATGCTGGGCCGCCAGCCAGGTATCCTGGGGCCCGATGGCATGGCACTTGCCATCTTCCACCGGAGCGTCGCGGATGTCACAGCGGCTGGCACACAGCCCCTTCTCGGTGATGAGGAGCCCCGGGTCGCACAACATGCACCGGGCATTCTGGCACAGCTGGCACCCATCAATCGAGCAGCTGGAACAGCGAGCCTCAGTCCCGGCCGTGAGGCCGGCCACGGTGGTGTCACTCACCCCGGCCGAGCCGCTCGGGGCGCCGGATTCCGAGCTACACTGGCTACAAAGCTCAGCCTCCGGGCCGGGCGTGTGGAAGCCCTGTGCACACTCGCACAGGTCCTCCACCAGAAGGCCGGTCGGGAGGAAGGAGCAGCCCAGGGCGCCGACCGGCGAATGGCCATCGACCTCTTCGCCGGCATCATCATCATCATCATCATCACCACCAGCACCACCACCGGGGGAGGTGGAAAGATTGGCCGCCGGGCAAAGGGCCCCCCGGTCCCAGTCGGCCAACTTGGTGCAGCGACCAACTTCACCACAGCCACAGCCATTGGACGGGCTGGCCTGGCGGAAGATGGCACCCACACGGGTAGCCCCATTCAAGAGGACCACCTCCGATTGGCCGTCATTTTCCACATCCAGGACAACCACCTCCACCGGACCACCGGCAAAGGCCTGGAAGGACCGGCGCGGGACCAGGGGCTGGTGGTTGACAGCCACCGAGTGCGTCCTGGGGGCCTGGTCATCGAAGCGCACATCCACCCGGTGCAGCCAATCGCCGGACCAGAGGAAGATCCGCGCCCGGCCGGCATCCATGACCAGGGGATCGGACGCGGCCGACAGCAACGCCGAGGGTGGGACCAGCTCACCGTACCCGAGGTCGGCGAAGGTCAGCAGCGGCAGGGCCGGCAGGAAGTTCGGCCGGAAGTCGCTGCCGGAGGCGACATTCCTCAGGAGGAACACCAGCCCACCCGCGGGGAGGGCCGGCTGGCCGTCGGTGGCCGCCGTCGCGGTCGTGGGATTCCGCGGGATCAGCAGGAAGGAAGGCCGCTGGCCTGGACTCGGCAACAGAGGCACCAGCATCCCACAGGGAAGCCGCGGGATGAGGGTCTCCGCTGGCAGGGCCGGCAAATGCAGGATGTCGAAGGACTGGAAGGGATACCACAGGAGCTCGCAGTCGGTCTGCCCGGCAGGCAGGTGGTTCAGCACCACCATGGTCTCAATGCCAAAGTCATTGTCCACAGCGGCCCAGTGCACCGAGGAGATGGTGGTGTTGGAAATGGCCCGGGAGCCGAATTGCGGGCCCAGGTGCACACGAAGCATGGCTTCCGGGCCCTCCTCGCCGACAACCCGACCGAGGGTGATGTTGGTGAAGTCCCAGCCGATATTCTCCTGCATGCGCTGGCACCGTCCAGACAGGCTGGATTCCGCGCAGGTTAGCAGGTTCCGGGCGTTCATCATCATGGGGATCTTTTGGTTGTACTTGATCAGCGGCCGGGAGCTGAGGCTGCTGGTGGGGTGGGTGGTGGCGCGATAGCCGCCCCCGAGGCGGCTGGCGCTGAAGGCCACCGACCCGCTGTTGTCATAGCCAGAGAAGAAGTCCACGCCCTCGCCGGAGGGGTGCGCGATGAAGTCCAACCGCAGGCGCATGTGTGTCTCCACCATGTCCATGAGCACGCCAATGGGCGAGCCAGACCAAAAGGCCGAGGCCACGCTGTGCGACGCACCGGGGAGGGCAAAATGCCCGTCGACCGTCGCATCGAAGAAGGGCTGACTCGGGGGGTCCAGCGTCACAATCACCTCCGGGGCGCCGGGACTCACGCAGGCGCCCTGCTGGAGAGCCTTGCCTTCGGGGCAGGACGAGCACGCGGTGGCCAGCGGCCCGGTGCAGGTGGCGCACGATTCGTGACACGCCTGGCAGGGGCCGTCTGCATGCCGGAAGACCGGACGGGGAGGGGGGGGGGGGGGGGAATGTTAAAAGCCTGAAGAGATCACCAAGAGAAAGGGAAAACACAAACCCCAGCCCGGCTCGGCCGCATGCACGGGCGGCGCGGGAGCAGGGCACCCGGGCAGCTGGACGGCAGAAGCATGCGTACCTCCCACACGGTAGAAGCCGGTGTGGCAGAATTCGCACGGCGCCAGGCCGGGGCTGGCACCCGCATGCGGGTCCAGGCACTCGCATGAGGGCGGCGCGAAGAAGCCCTCCGGGCTGGGAATGCATCGGGCGTTTGGACCACACAGGCAGCTTGGCGAGGCGGGCACCTGGGACAGGAGCATGACATTGGCCCCGGACGACTTGTGCGCCAGAGCCAGGTCCAGTCGACCATCGCCATCGTAGTCCCCGGTGGCCACGGAATACCAAACACCCTCGGTGGAGGGGAAGTCCGGCAGCAGGGGCGCGCCCTTGACCGCTCGCAGGCCGACATGGGACACCTGGCCCTTGACCGGGAGGATGGGCCCGGGAACCAGCCACACGCGGCTGCCATGCGCCACAATGAGGCTGGAGTGGCCGGGGGCCAGCAACTTCGGTGCCACAGCCACCTTGGGCCAGCGGCTCTTGAGCGGGATGCTGGCGAGCGCCGGGTCGTCCCTGGTCATGTCCTCCAGAGAAAGGTGCACCGGCGAGCTGAGGCTCGAGGACAGGATGAAAACCACCTGCTCCGGGATGGTGGACGTGGCCCCGGAGACCACGGCCAAATCCGTGGCCAGGCCATCGCCATCGAAGTCCCCGACGACGATCTGCTGCGGCACAAAGCCCGCCGGCAGCCGATACAAAAGGGAAATGTCGGACACCTTGCTGCCGGTGGTGGACCGACCGATGTTGTGCAGCCAGTAGATGGAATACGGGCTATTGGGATCCAGGGGCAGGGTGCCGGTGGTGACGGCATCCACCTGCCCATCCCCATCAAGGTCGGTGGCTGCCAGCAGGTGGGGAAACGCCAGCCCGAAGTTGTCGGTCAGATCGGAGGAGAAGATGTTGTCCTGGAGGGGCTTCAGGTGGACCCTACTGCCATAGAGGGTGAGCAGGTGTGGTGCCATGCGCGGGGGCGAGACCGAATCGTAGATCATGGCCGGGCTGTACCCGCCGATCGGCAGCTCGGCCACATTGCGCTCACTCAGCAGGATGGCCGAGGTGGACACGTATACCAGCGAGTCGAAGGCATCCAGGGCATTGGTCAGCAGCTTGGAATACACGGAAATCGGCTGGACCGGGCCCCGGACAAAGGGATAGTCCGTGAAGCAGAAGATCGGAATCATGATGCCGGGCAGGAAGCGCATCGGACGCTCCCCGGCGAAGTCGGACCGGCGCTTGCCCTCGGGCGACGTGCGCACCGAGTAGAAGGACCGCGTGTAGGCGATGTCGTCATAGCCATCCGGCCCGCCGATGGTCAAGCGGCGCTGGGAGTAGAAATCGCAGAACTGAATGTTCGCATGTTGCTCGACGGACATGGCGGAGTCCAGGCGCCAGACGGTGTGGAATTCCGGCACGGGCAGATCGACGGAAGAGGACGGCCGCGGTGCAAGCCCTCCAACCAGGAGGAGCAGCAGCAGCCCGAGCAGCGGGTGCAGCAGCGTGACCCGGCGCCAGCTTGGACGGGCGGCGCCACTCCGTGAGCCCGGCATGAGGCTGCCCCGGGCCGCACCGAGGTCCAGGGCAGGGGAGCGGGGGGGGGGGGG
>NW_009242976.1:165511-166527 GCF_000388065.1 Fonticula alba
GGCCTGAGGCCCATGTGTAGAAGGAAGGGCATGTAATACAGGGATGACAACAACAACAATAACAACAACAACAACAACAAGAAGGACAACAACATCATCAATATCAAAAAAAAAACAGACCCCACGAGGGAAGGAAAACAACAGCAACATGCGAGACGCCCCCTGGATGGCACACTCGCGGCTGGGAGGGTGATTTACTTCGACAAGGGGCCCCGACGCCTTGGCTCGGCTCCGGGCCCGGAGGGTGATGGATGCGTCCAATATTGTGGCACGATTACTAACCGGGGTCCCTCCGTCGGACTCCGCGAGCTTGACCCCGCTGGCCGTGGGAGGACCACGGAAAAAGACAAGGCCCATGGATGCGCTGAAAAAAAATAGCACCTCTCTCGAGCCAGGTGGCCCGGACCCGAGCCCCCTCCCCCCGAGCAGGCCATTCGCCCAGGCCCAATGGACGTTATTTGCCCCTGGACTCGAGCTGTTTTTTTTTTTCGTGTGCCTGGCCCAGGCGCATGCCCGGCTGTGCAGGCGAGACGCGGCCCGCCCCGGGACTTTGGGGGCGGACGGCTGAATGCCGCCCCCCCACCCCCCCCCCCCCCCCCTCTTTGTTTCCCGGGCGCCCCCCCCCCCCCCCGGCCTGGTCCGTCGAGGGACCCACACCCGAAGATGACGCCACGTACATTGCGCGCTTAGACTCACGAGGAGTGGAGTGGGTGGACAAGCGAAGAGGAAGGAGCGAGGCAAGGGCCGGGGGAATGAGCAATGTCGAGAACGGGTGACAGGTTGGTGGACAGCAGCAGCCATGGAGGATCTGGGGACTTCCTTTAAAAGATATGAGGACGGCCGGTGAGCGTCCCTGCGGCTTGCCCGTGCGTCCAGGGGGCTGGGCAGGGGGGGGGGGGGACGGGGAGGCGCCCTGCGCATTCGCGCAACAGCAAGAGGAGAAAAAATGGTGACAACCCCAAAAACAAGGACAACCGCAAATACAGGGATGACAACAACAACAATAACAACAACAA
>NW_009242976.1:166537-187115 GCF_000388065.1 Fonticula alba
GGGGGGGGGGGGGGGGGGGGGGGGGGGGGGGGGGGGGGGGGGGGGGTGCTCCCGCGCGTCGAATGGGCTGACCCAAACGGGGCGGCGGCCTGCATAGGCCGCCGGCGGTGGTGGTGCCCGGTCCCGGGCCTAGGGGCCACACCCGGTTGAACAGGACCCCGGGCCGGGGAGGCCGGGGGCAACGCGGGGCTGAAAGCCTTGCAAGCGGGGGCCGCGGGGACACACAGCCCGGCACACTGCACGGATGAAAGTGTGAAAATCACTTAAACAAGCGGCATATTCGCCCGATCCCGTGGTTAATCCGACATTCCACACACTTAACTCGGGATACCCCGCACCGGCGGACTTGAGCCGCTGCTCCAGGGGGGGGGAGGGAGGGAGGGAGGGGGGGGGGCGGGACTAGAATCCCTGAGATATACTGGCACGCCAAAGGGCCACTCCCGCGGGCCACCTCTTTTGTGCCCGAGGCTGTGGTGTCCGCGCGAAGGGAAGTCGCATCGGTTCGAGAAGGCACATTACCGGCTGGCAGGGGCTCCTGTCCAGCCGGGGCGTCGCCTCAGTCGGGCAACCCTGCGGATGCCCGGACCGGGGATCGGCGGCGGCCCGGGCGCAGGTGCTCGCTCAAGCCGGGCACCAGCCCCGAGTGCAGGGAGCGAGATCGCGACACACCGGCCAGCACCCTGGCATGGAAGATGGATGCCGGCCGATGGATGGCCATGGGTGGGGGGCAGGAGGGCAGATCCGGAAAGGGGAAGTGTACTCCCGGGAAGCGGGAGCCAGGCCCGGGAGGCGGGAGCCAGGCCCGGGAGGCGGGAGCCAGGCCCGGGAGGCTGGCCGACAAGCTGGGCCAAGATCCCCGCCAGATGGGTGACCCCTTGCCGGTTGCAGGCACGCCTACGATCGGAAGGCCGAGGGGCGACGAGGTACCGGGATGATGTCGGAGTCGCCGACCTAGGGATCCAGGCAGACGGCGGCCCAGCACCGGTTCAGGCGTGAGGGATAGGGAGACATCGCAGCTCGGTGGGCTGAGGGGGCGCAGCGCATCAAAGAGCCTTGGCAAGAGCCTGCACGGGCCGGGAGCGAGCAGGGGCTCTTGATGGACGGGCTTCGTGGCGGAAGCCCCGGCGAGGAATTCGCGACCGAGGAAATCCCCGTCGGCGCTCAGTGCGGTTATTCGCGCGAGTATATGCCCAGCCCAGGAAGCGGCCTTGGCCAGGGGCCGAGAGAGAAAGAGAGAAAGAGAGAGAGAGAGAGAGAGAGAGAGAGAGAGAAGCCCCGCCCCGGTCTCATGAAGCCGGGCAAGCCCGCGGCGTCTACTTCGCTGGCACTGTCGCCGCGACCGACCATCGGCCAGCATGGCCACCGGGGGAAAGGGATCATGGATGCTTCGGTCGGACCAGGAACGGTGGCCTGAGGCCCATGTGTAGAAGGAAGGGCATGTCCACAGGTGGGCCGGGCATTGCAGCGACCGCGCACCCAGACAAGCGAGACCGCCGGACACAGGCTGGCCCGGGGGCCGAGTTATGGGCGAGGGCGGGCCGGGCATTGGGAGCCTTCGTCGCCGGTGCCCTTCACTTCGGCTGGCACCTGTGGCGGAGCCACCAGCATTCCGTATGTCGAGAGGCTTGCCAGATCCCACACACGGCGGGCCATCCGGGGGCGAAGGCTTCGCCCGCTGAGGGGACACATCGAGCTCCCTGGCGGAGTGCGACCATGCTCCGGGAGTTGAGGCTCTCGGTGTGTCTCTGTGTCTGTGTGTATGTGGCGCTGGTGGTTTTTCGCTCGGCATTTTCACCGGCACCATGTCCAGGAAACAGTGTCGGCGTGTCGGGCCTCGGCGTGGCCGTGATCGAGCTGACTCCCAGCCCGCACAGCACACCACACGCGCGGACCCATGGCTGCTCCCTCTGGTGTCGCCGTGAAGGGGCCGCTTCTGGTTCAATGGACTGCCCTCGCTCGGGCGTCACATCCACAGCCCACCGGCAAAGGCCCGGCGAGGTGCAATACCTCGGTCCTGGGGCCCCGTTCAGCCGGCCGGCCGGCCGGCCGGCGTGAAGAGGCTCTGAAGAGCCGATGACCAGGCACGAGCCGCACGCGCCACCGGGACGGCCATTTTCTCTGGCACCGCCGGCGGCCGAGCGGGGGCGTGACCCCTGGGCCGCGCGCGACAGGCCTGCCATTCCTACAGTGGCGCCCACCCTCGCCCGGTCCCAGGCACGGGGAGAAGGAAATGCCCTGAGCGCCAGGGGCCCCAAAATCGGGCAGTCGCAATCCCATGCTCGAGACGGCCCTCTGGGCAATTGTTGTGGAGGGATCGCCTGGCGGCTTGGGGCTGGGGTCTATCACGCGAAGTCGCGCCCCGCCATGCAGGCAGACATGTGTGTGCCGAGGGCTCGGCGACCAGAGCCGCCCCTCCTTGAGGACATGGCCGGGGCGCGTGCCTGGCAGCCGGACGGAGCAGGGCATTCTTGAGGAGGGCCCCTGGTGAGACGCGCCATCGGCTGTTGGAAGTGTAGCCATGGCTGGCTCGGGCTCGGGGGGACTTCGGGGGCAGCGCGGCCGGCCCGGGGCGACCATTCAAGGGACGACGGCCATTGGCGGTCGCCGGCGGGCGTGATGGGCTTCGGTGGTCCTCCACCGGATCACCCATTCCTCACATGGAAGCATCGGGTCCTATGAGTGGCCGGCCTTTGCTGGCGGCTGCTTCCTGTTTGTTTGTTTTTTTATCCGGCGACATAGGCACCCGGCGAGGGTGCACCCGTCATGGCCGTCACCAGGGAGGGTGACCACAGGCGGCAGGGGCTTTCTTCCCAATGGTGACTGTCGGCGCCGCGTCGCTCGGGGGTCTGCGGCGGGTGTCCCCAGAGCCGGTTTCGCCAGACGGGGTCCCGGAGTGTCCGCCCGCCTGCCTAGAGGTACGCACCAGGGCGGGGACTGGGGTCCATCCGCTCGGGGCAGGGGCACGCAGGGAGGGCGGCCGACGCCCATCATGCCTGTGCCTCGCAATCCGCGGGCAGATATCCATGAGATAGCCCAGAGACCGGCGATCCTGGCAGACGCTGCGCCCGCTGCCCAACAGCCATTCGCAGAAATGGAGCGAGAGAGGCGAGGGCTCACTGTTCTGCCGAGCATCGAAGACCATGTCGCCATGTCCACCGCCAGCAGGGGCCTCCTCCCAGGGCACAGGGACCCGGGGGGTGGCCAAGGGGGGAATGAACACCGGTCATCCTTTGCAGGATCAGGGGGAAAAAACTCCCCTGCAGCCCGGCATGGAGCCGTGGTCGGTTGTTTGAAAGCCCTGAGAAGTCATCGGCCAAGCTGGCAGAATGCCGAGTGGGGCCTTTGTGTGTGAGTGTGTGTAAAAGGCAGCCACGAGCCACGGTGTGTAGCATCTCCGACTTGCTGATGGTTGCGGGGACCTTTGCAAGAAGTGGCCCTTCGGAGGAGACGAAAAAGCGGGGAGGTGCATCGACCTCCAGGGCAGGTGCCCGGTGCGATCGGAGGCACGATAGTCCACACATGCACCCCACCGTGCCGGGCGTGAGGGCCCGTGCGGCTCGCCAACCGGGAGGCCAGCACGGATGGTCACCCTGTCGGCAGGGCATGCACACCCGGGGACGAGCTCCAAAGGCCCGGATCGCCGTCCGGCTCGGCCAGGGCACCGGCCCCATGTGAGCCACACTCGCGCCGACGCACGTCGACCCGAGGCAGACCATCTGCCAAGCGCACGCGCGTGGGGGCCGGCCCCAGCGGCGCATCTCCACTTGGCTGGCTGGAGGTCATCGACTCGCGGAGCCCGTCGGAGAGGGCCCGGCGGGGCTGCCTCGGGGCCGGGGAGCCTCGGTCGGCTTCGGCGGGCTACTCGGCGGCGACGTGCCGCACCGGCAGGTCCGCTGCGAAGCTGGCCAGGGCCGAGGCATCGTCGTCATCCCTTTCCCGAGTAGACACGCCGGGCCTGGTTGCGGGGAAGGAGGGAAACTGGCCGGTGCACTGTCGGTCAGGCATGCGGACGCACGTCTGCAGGCCCGGCACCATGCCACCCTCGTCAAGGCAGCCCGGGAACCATGATGTCCAATGGGAAACTCGCTGAAGCAGGGTCACTCGCCAAGGGGGCCGCCGGGCAATTCCCAACCCGTGTCACTGGCCCCGGGGACACAGTCAAGCGTATTTCCCGCCGCCGGTCAATTTGTTCCACCTGATGGAGGGCCCATCCACCGTATCTAAGCCCTCCACACTGGAGGCCTTCTGGCAAGGGGGCGCTTTCTCGGCCAAGGAGACGCCATTGAAAGGTGATCCAGGGGGTGCATCAGCGGCCAAAGCCGGCAGCCCCGCGCCGGATGGATCCCTTGACCCGTCCCGGGCAGGCCGCGCGCTGGTGGCAACTCGGTCGGCCGTCTTCTCGCCCGGTCGGCGGTTTGGGCCGGCGCCCGGGCTGCCAAAGTGTCTAGGTGGGCTTTTTGCCTGCGCCGGGGCTCCCTCGCACATGGGCCACCTCCAGCCGGAGGGAGTCCGTCGGCTAGGAGGAGAACGGCCACCCGCGGGGCAAGCGGTGTCAGTGTCCATGGCGTCGCTAGTTCCAAGGGAAGCCGGTCGGAAGAACGCCTCAAAGTGGGGCAATGCCACAAGCAGCCCGGCGATGGGCAGGGGGGGGGGGATATGCCCATAGAGGGGGGGCGAGCTTGTGAGACAAAGGACCCCCCAGCCCTGCCACGGGAGGGGGTGAGAAGAGCCCAGGCTTCATTGGGGCCGATGCCCCGGCGAGGCTGATGCCGATGAAGCCGCCCCCCTCGGCCCCGGCCCCATGCACCTGGCTGTCCTTGTCACCCGGTCGCATGTGGTCCCTCGGGGCCGAAGGCTCCCCTCGAGGAAGGTAGTCCGATACCAAGCCCGGTCGAGGACTCCCGGGGGGGGGGGGGGGGGCCGCCGGCACTCGGACCACCGGCCTCGACCGGAGGACAGAGTTCGATCCGGGCCCAGAGCCGGGCAGCAAAGTGCCTGCCTGGCAAGGCGACAGGGCCCACCGCCGTGCGGAAGGTCCCCCGGCTCTGGGCGGTCGACCGATGGGCCGATCTCCACCCCGGCCAGTTGCATGGGGGGCGGGCACTGGCGGTGCGGCGACTGGCAAGGCCAAATGACAGGGGCGAAGGAGCAGTCGACCAGTCGACCAGGGAAGGCGGAGCCAGGGCGAGGGGCGCCCATCGGGGGGATGCGCGAATGCCGAGCCAAGCCTCGCAGCCCCGAGGCAGGGCTAGGTGCTTGGGTCGCCACCCGCTCGAACAACAGCACCCCACACCCTTCGGCGATGCATGGACGATCAGGGGCCCCCGGCGCAAGCGGATGCACCGGTCACGGCCCTCTGAAGCCGAGGAGGCAGGCAGTGCCTCTCTCTTGTCGGCGAAGGGCCGGCATGGGCCCGGCCCGACGCGCCCCCGGACCCAGGACTGCGAGACCGAGGCATTCGCTGCCCGGACCGGCCGGTCCCCGGGCCGGGGGCCGAAACCCAGGCGGCGCCGGCATATCCGGGAAGCCGAAAAAAAGACCGCGCCAAAGATGCTCTTCGCCCGATCGACGAAAAGCCGGACCCTCTCGTGGTTCCGCCCCGGGGCGCCCGCCCCGTCCTGTCTCTCGGGCGCCATCGGCAAGCGGCGCGGCGACCGGCAAGGGCGCGCGAAGGGAGAGAGGCGGACGCCGGGTGCACCGCAGCAAAAAAAAGGATGCATCACCGGCAGGATTTGAACCTACGCGGGCAGAGCCCATCCGATTTCTAATCGGACTCCTTAACCACTCGGACACGGTGATGTGCATGTGATCTTCCGCCAGCACACCTGCCACAAAAACAGGCCCCGCTGGGGGGGGTGTTGGGCTTGGATGGGACATCAAAAGAGGAAGGTCGAGCCGAGAATCGAACTCGGATTGACAGATTCAGAGTCTGCCGTGATAACCATTACACCACTCAACCACGGGGAGGGGAATCCTTGTGTGGCCCTTTTTCGCTCGCGCTTTTGGCGGCCTGGTCCTGGGACGCACGCCTTCGGGCACTTCCCCCCCCCCCCCTCCCCCCCCACACCCGTACGACTAACACCGAGACGCCTGCCAAGGGCGCGCTCACGAGCCTCCGCATCGGTCGAACGGCCTAGGACCGGTATATGGCCCTCGGCTGGTGGGGGGGGGGGGGGGGGGGCAACGGCAGAGGACACACCTCGCTCGTTGATGGTGTGGTCGTCGGTGGCACCGCCAGAGCCGACCTGCACACCGCTGCGGGGCACCGTGCCCGATGGCCGCGCATGCGCGGCACCCCTTGCCCTCAAGAGGACCACATCTCCTGACGAACGCCGGGACAGGGCCAGGAGGATCATTCGCCAGTCAGGGGCCTTGCTGCCTGCCCCGCGCGGACTCCGAAGACCGCCCTCCTCGCTGGAGCCCGAGCCCCGGGGCATTCGGCCTCGCGCAGGCGCGCGCGCGCGCCAGTTGACAACGTCCACCCGTGAACATGTTGGCCGGTGGTCGGGCCATCCCCAGACGGGGGGAGCCCGTCCGGGGCGCACCTGCTCGGCGGGCGGCCCGGGCGCCAGATAAACGACCCGACATCCCGCCGACGGGGTAGGGCCTGCCCGTGCGCCGAGGGAAAATGTACCCCCCTCGGGGGGCAGAGTTGTCCGGCGTCGCCTTTCGGCCGCCCCAAGGAGCACCTCGGCCGGCGTTGCACGCTGAAAGCCGGGGAACGGTGTGCCCGGCAAGGGGACGCGACTTTCACCAGCTGGATTGGCGCCCCGGCCCCGGCCCTTGTGGTCGGCCTGCGCCCCCGAGCCGCCTGACGCCGACACTTTGCAGGGGGGGAGGCGGGAGGGATTCAGCGGACGGCGAAGGAGGCCGGCATTCTCTCTGGAGACCGCGCCAAGAGTAAAATGTCCCCCCGCGCACCGGGCAGAGGGCACACTTGCTCCCCCCACCTGCTCCCCCGAAAGACATGCCCCCAGGGCGCCAGCAAGCCGGTCCTCGGGCCGGGGCCCCAAGTGGGCGAGAAAAGGATCCGCGGCCGGGCGAGCATCACCAGAGGAGGAAGCGCACGGGTGGCACACGCTCGGGGGGGGGGGGGGACGGGGACCGGCACCGAGAAGGGTGCGCACCGGGAAATGGCTCCCACGATCCTGGCAGACAACAGGGGGTTCCCTCCCGAAGACCATCGTCGACCAGCCCCCTCCCGGACTCGTCGGCGCCTCAAGGGGGGCGCCCCAGGGGGCGTCTGCCAGCGCCCACCAACAAGCCGAGAGTCACACACTGGCGGGCGGACACACTAACGGAGATGAATAAACAAACAGCCCCCGGGCAACGACCGCTCCCCGGGCCGGCATACCCCCCGCCGTCAAACCACCCACAGGAGAAAGGAGGGCGTGGGCCCTTTTTTTCTTCCCGCCCAGCCGGCCGGCCGGCCGGCCGGCAGAGCACCCTTTTCCTCGAGCCTCGCGTCTTCCCCGGCCAGGACACAGAGGGGGAGAAGAGGTCGGGACATCGGGGGGGGGCAAAAAACAAGGGGAGATCCGGGAATCGAACCCGGGACCTCTCGCACCCTAAGCGAGAATCATACCACTAGACTAATCTCCCTTGATGGGGGAAAACACCCACACCTGCAGCTCAACCCCCTGCGCGTTGGGAGCTGTGTGGCCCTTCTCGCCCGCCTCGGCGGGCCGGGCGGACCGTCCCCGTTGACCCCCCCCCCCCCCCCGCCTGCCTTGAGGCGTATTTGAGCCTCCGGTGAGAGGGGGGGCCATTGGCGCGTGGGAATAAAAAAGGAGAGCCGTATGTGGTGGTGGGGAGCATTTGTCACAGGGGACACGCCCCGGAGAGGGGGGCAACATATAGCTGTTTGTCTTTCCAATCCCCAAGCGTCGATGGTTTAGTGGTAGAATTGCCGCCTGCCACGCGGTAGACCCGGGTTCGATTCCCGGTCGACGCAGACCCTCTTTTGCGCCGAATGCCAGCAAGGACAGGGCGCGGAAGCGGGAAAATTCCCCGGATCCCGGCCGTGCCTTCTTTTTTTTTTTTCTTCTGCCTGTCGACACACCGAAGGCCGCCTCGGCGATCGCTGCCTCGCCAGGGCCATCACGCGCGCCGGGCATGGCTGGCCGTGTGACCGACGTGGGAAGACCGCACTGCGCCCTCCTTCCCTCAGAGATGTCCACACACACACACACACACACACAGGTGTAAAGAAAGCATGCGAGAGAGGGGGAGGCCCGATGTGGCCAAGTTATTGCGGGTGCCCGGAAGGGCCTAGGATCCCGAGTCGAAGAGCAATCGGCCCAGCAACAGCGGAGGCAGGACGGCCTGAACGGCGACATCCGGCCGAGATGCATGCCCCTCATGGCACGGGACCCGGAGAAAGCCATTGGCCGAGGACGTGGCATCGGCCGGCGATCGAGACATCCACCAGCCTGGCTGGCGGCCGGCGTAATGCCGGCTCGGGCTGGTGCGATCCATGCGCAGCATCGTCTGGTCGGCCAGATGGAAGAGGGCATCGTGAACATCGGCCGCGGGAACGAACCGCCGGGCACTGGCCGAGGAGCCGGGGCCGTCCGCCGGCTCGAAGGCCAGCGCACTGGCCAGCAAGTGTAGCGCCGCAAAGGCCCGAGCCGGCGATGTGAAATGCTCGACCACGGCCGCGGCATCGGCATCCCGGCGAGGGGCCGCCACACCCAGGCCGCGCAGCAGGCCCGAGCACCGAAGGCCCATGCTGCCGAAGGCATGGGGCACCTTGGCCGCGAGACCCTCCATGGTCAGGGCCTGGCCAGCGAGGATTTGCCGGTGCCCGGTGAAGAGCTGATCCGCCGGCGTCAAGCCGAAGGCATTCTCCGACAGGAGCCCCTGACGAAGGAGGGCCCAGTCCACAAGGGCAGATGGCGCGGCCGGGGCCGTGGCACTCGCCCGGCGAAGCTTCTCCACCGAGGCCCCCTCCCCGGCCAGGAGCCCCAGCAAAGTGTCGGCCATCGGGCCGAGCACATCCATGCCGACGGCGGCCGGGCCGAGAGCATGCACCGCCGGGGCCAGGCCCAGCGCCAGGATCATCTCGGCGGCCAGCGGGAACTGCGAAAAGCGCAAGGCCACATGCAGGGCGGAGTCCCACCCGCCCGGGGTCCGGTGCTCCGGGTGGAAGAGCTCCGCCCGGGCCAGCAGCACCTGCCCGGCGGTCGGCCGGCCGGTGGCGAAGCGCTCGCGCGCCAGGGCCACCGCCATCTCCCGGAGCACCCCGTGGGCATTGACCTCGATGGCCAGATGCACCGCGGTGGTGCAGGCCACCGGGTTCCAGGCGAAGAGGGCCCGGCGCAGGGCCGCCAGCCGAGCCGGGGCCGTGGCGCAGCCGGGGCCCTTGGCCATGGCCGCCAGAAGCAGGGCCGCCATGGCCGGCTGGTGTGCATGCGCCGCATGGTGCAGCGCGGTCCAGCCACGGAAGGCATCCGCCTGGTGGGGATCGGCCCCCATGTCGGCCAGCAGGCCGGCCGCCGCGTCCGCCAGGCCCAGGCGAACTGCCAGGGCCAGCGGGCTGAGGGCCACATCGCGCGTGGACACCACCGCCCGGGGCCGATCCTCCAGGCTGGCGATCGACCCCGAGGCCAGCAGGCTGTTGGGCGGGGCATGGGCATCGACCGCCATGCCGACGGCCGCCAGGGCGGCCACCTGCCCCGGGTCCAGGCAGTACGGCTCGGCGGTGAGGATTTCCCGAAGGTCCCGCAAGGCCGCCCGCGAATTGAGCATCGCCACCGCCATCAGGGACGTGGTGTACTCGGTGTGGCCCGGCCGGCTGGAGGGCATGGCCGGGACCTTGAGCACGGTGTCCAACCGGAAGAGCGCACGCTCGACCGGGTCCGACGAGAGGAACACCTCCCGGCCGAGGGCACGCAGGACACTTCGCTCGGCGGCCGGCACCAGCTCGGCCAAGCGCCGGACATCCGGCGCCCGGCGGACCCGGAGCTCCCCGGCCGGCCGGCGCTCCAGGCGCCGGTGCCAAAAGTCGCGGAAGGCCTGCACCGGTGCCGGATCGGCCGCCAGCCACCGAGCCACAGCCACCTGCCCCAGCAGCAGGGCCACCGTCGGCAGCGGTAGCAGGCTCAGCGGGTGCCGGCTCCGGGGGCTCGGCCCAACCGGCGACCCATGGCCACTGGTCGGACCGTCGGCCCGGCAGCCAGACCCGGTGGACAAGTCCACCAGGAAGAGCATGTTGCCGGTCGACCGGGCAATCCCCTCGCCCCCGTCGGCCCGACACCGGAAGATGGCATTGGCACCGGGGCGCGTGAGGACCGTGTGCCGCCGGGAGGCAGCCACCCGGGCATCGGCCGGCATCGGCCACGCCGCAAAGTTGATCCCCCCGCCAAAGCGCCGGAGCAGCAGCAATAACACCGACCGGGGCAGCCCCATGGCCATGGCAAGGAGGAAGGGCAGGGGCCCGGCATCGGCCTCGGGGCCGGTCGCCACATTGGACATCAGGCGCTCGGTCAGCCCCATGGCCGGGCGGGGCTGCTCCATGTGGCCCTGGACCCGGGCCGCCCGACCCTCCACCCGGGTGACCGCCTCTTCCACCAGGCAGAGACCATTCAGAAGGGCAAGCACCAGCTCCAGGGCATGCGCCTCGCCCTGGGCAAGCCCGGCCGCATGGAAAAGGGTCTCATTGATGATGCTCAGGCGGATGGGCTGACCCGGCGGCGGTGGCGGCGGCCGCGGCCGCGTCGAGCACATGCCCAGGCCGCCCAGCTGCCGGAGCAGGTCGCGCCCGAGGGCATCCCCCGGGATCGGGGCCCGCTGGTCGTCCCACTGGAGCAGGCTCGCCAGCGAGGGAACCCCATCCTCCCCCAGCTCATGGTCATTGACGTGGACAGTGGGGCCATCGAGAGCGCTCGCCAATTGGACCCTCGCGGCGGTGGTAATGGCCCCGGTGGTGGCCGTCAGCCGATGGAGGCCCAGCAGCTGGGCAGCCCCATGGCCCGGGCGACGACGGCCCTCGGGCAGGAAGGCATGCCATTGGAGGAGGGAATACATCGGGTTGATGGTGCTGAAGCGCCGGTGGCCCGGGTGCTCCGGCTCCGACATCCCGGCCGCATGGTCGGGCTGAGGCCCATGGTCGGGCCGAGCCGCGCGCCGAGCCAGACGGTTGGCCCGGCCGGCGCGGTGGCAGGCCTCTTGCGCGGCTTCGGCCCGCGAAAGGGGAACCCCCATGGCAGCCATGTGCCCGGTGCCCGCCTCGCGGGCTGCCCACTCATCCAAGTATCCGGCATCCTCATCGGAGAAGTCCGACCGGTCGCCATCGCCCGGACCGGCGAACGCCGTCGCAAGCAAAGCAACATTGGGGTCGTGGCCGGGGCGCTTGGCCGCCGCCCCGGCGGCCCGCGCGGCGTCCTCCGCCGCAAGACGCACGGCCCGCCGGCTGACCTTCGGCCGGTACTGGCTGGCCAGGCGGCCCAGGAGAAGCTCCACCATGGGCCCCGGCCGGGGCAAGAATCGCACCGCCATGCGCAGGGGGGTCGTATGCGCCTGGCCATGGAGCTTGCAATCGACCAGCGCCACCCGGGCCCCATGCTTCGAGGGGTCGGTCAGGTCGGCCACCCGGTCGAGATCCCCGGCGAAGACCGCCTCAAAGAGCTCCCGATAGATGGCCTCATTGGCCGGACCGGTGACCGGGTGACCGGCCGCCCAATAGGCAACACGCAAGGGAGGGGCATCCTTGGGCGCGGATGCCGGGGCGGCCCGAGTGCCCGGGCGCGGGGGACCCCCTCGCGTGCCCGGCCGGCCGGTGGCCGTCGCCTCGCCGGTGGCACTCGCCTCCGCGAAGGCCACCATCTGCTGGAGAACCCCCGGCAATGCCTTCAACGTGGCCATGGACAAGCACCGCGCAAAGGCCTCGAGACCATGGTGGCCGGCCAGGCCGTCAGCACCTCCCGCCTCGTGGGCGATGGCCGCCTGCAGCGCCTCCACGGTGACGGCCTGGTAAAGGGCCTCCGCCTCGGCGCCGGTCAGGGACTTCCACCGGCGCCGGCCGAACTCATTGACCAACTGGCTGGCCAGTCGGGCAGGCTCGTCGAAGCCATACTGCCGTGTGCGCTTCGGCCGGGCAGCCTCGCCCACGGCTTCGGCATACATCCGGTCGAAGGAGGTGCACATGCCAAAATCATGGGCCAGCATCCGCCGCATGGCATCCAGGCGTTGGAAGGAATCCGCCCGCCGGGCGCACATGGCATCGGTCACGGCGGTCGAGGCCTGCTCCATGGCCTCGACGAGGTGCGGCTTGAGCCGGGACGCGCCGAGCACGGCCCGGCCCCCGGCCAAAGGACCCGCCCCTGCACCACCCCCGGCGGGGATGCCAAAGCGCCTGGCATCGCGATCATCGGCACGCTCACCGGCCGGCAGGCCCAGCATATAGTTGACGACGGCCAAGTCCCGAAGCAAAAGCGTGACGATGGCCCCCGGGCCCGGGCCCGCTGATGGGCCCGCCTGCTGGAGCCCCTCGTGGCGGTCAATCTCGCGCAAAATCTGCCGACGGCCCTTCATCGTGCCCAGCACCGTGCACATGCCCTCCAGGGGGAAGAGCTCCAGCAGGTCGAGCCGCCCGATGGGGGAGCGCACCCTTCGCGGGAGGCGGTCCCGCAGGCGGATCGCATTCCGCAGGAGGAATACATCATCATCATGATCCGACAGCCGCGCGGCCGGCATGGCCAGCCCGCTGACATCCCCGATCCTCAGCCACAGCGGCGCATCGGCGGCCGGCCGCTCGTCGGTGTAGTCCTCATGGTCGGGCGGCAAGTCCAGGGCCTCGGCCAAATCGGCATCCAAATCCACCGGGGCCGCGTCGGTTCCGGTCCGCCGCCAGCCGGAGGAGTCGGGCCCCGGGGCGGCCATGGCTGCGGGCTGGCCGGCCGGGCCGGAGCATGGCCGAAGCCCCGGGCTGCTGGCAAGCACCGAGGCATGCTCATTCCGGAGGGCCTTCTTGATGGCACGCATGGCCATGCGAATGGAGGCCACCTCGACGCCGGCCCCATTGACAGCCACCTCATTGGTGGAGGTGGTCTTCTTGAGCTCGTTATTGGAGTAGATCTGATCGACGAGGTCGAAGAGCTCCGGTGCCGCGTTCCGTAACAGCGCCAGCTGCTCGAGATCACCACCGCAGAGGGTGATCATTTGCGCGGCGGCGGCCACCACAAAATCGGCCAAATTGCACCTGCGGTCCGCGCTGCTGGCTGCATGGGTGGCAGCAGTCGCATGCTGGGTGCCTTGTTGCTGGGGTGCGGAGTGGCTCGACGGCGGCATGCTGAAGCTGTGCGGCATCCTGGTCGGATGCACCCGCAGGGGCGTCGGCGAGGAAGAAAGCGAGAAAGCCACCGAACGACACCATAAAAAGGGCGAATGTGGGAGGAGGGGGACATTGAGATGAAAAGAAAAAAAACAGCCAACGAGTCAAAGAGACAACGAGACAGAGAGAGAGATCCATGAAAAAAAAAGACGCATGTTGATGGAGGTAGAGCGAGAGAGAGAGAGAGAGAGATGGGTCAGTTGAGGGCAGCATGAAGGACGGGAAAGGCGCCCGATGGAGTCAGGCACGCACGAGGGGACGCTTTGGAAGGTCAACTCCTCCGCCGGAGCTGCGACCGCATGAAGGATCAGTCCAAGCACCCGGGGAAGGCGGGTCATCAGTGCCAGGTGGAAGGGCTGCGTATGGAGCCTGACATGGGCGTAGGCTTGCTCCATTCCCGGTGGCCGATCCTCGGGCCAGACGCGCAGCAACAGCTCCTTCGAGGCGGCAAGGTGGGACGCCCGCACGAGGGCCGGCGCACCAAGGCGAAGCAGAGCCTCCACCGTGTGGGCGGTCATTTGCTCACGGGCGGCACGGCTCAGCCCTCCGCGCAAAATGACCGGCATGCTACGCCGGCCGAAATCCGTCGCCAATTGGTAGCCAAATCGAATGGCCAGAGCCAGGGGATTCAGCTGGCCGGTGGTGACATGCGCGAGCACCGGGCCCAAGGCCTCGGGTGGGAAGCACTTCGCCACGAAGTCGGCCAGCAGGTCCCCGCGCAGGCGGACGGCATACACCCCCAGGACATTCAGCTGGCTGGTCAGGAGCATGTCCACCAAGGTGGCCGGTTGGGAGCGCATGGGGCCCGGGCCGGCCGACTCGGCCCGGGCAATGGCCACCAAATCCACCCCCTCCACCAGCAGCCGGGCCAGGGCCACAGCCACGGCACTGTCCTCCACAAAGGCCACCAACATCAAGGGGGTCATGGCGTCTCGATCATTGCCGGCGAAGGGCAGGCAGGGGCGCGACGCGTCGGCCCCATGGGCCAAGAGCACCCGCACGCAGGCCACATGCCCGAAGAGCACGGCATAATGCAGGGGGGTCAGGTGGCCATCCCAATCTTCGCAATCCACCGAAACGAAGGCCTCGCGCATGGCGACCACGTCCTTGGGATCGGCATCGCCGGCGATCTCGGCGGAGGAGGTGCTGGCGACATGAATGTCCGGATCATCGTCGGACTCGGCCATGGCCAGCATGTCCTCAAGTTCCGAATCATCCGGGGCGAGGCCATCCTCATGCCCATCCTCATGCTCATCAGCATACTCATCATACTCATCATCATACTCATCATCATACTCATCTTCATACTCATCTTCATACTCATCTTCATACTCATACTCATACTCATACTCATCTTCATCAAATGAGCCATCAGATTCACACATGTCCTCAGACGAGCCATACCCACTGTCGGCATCTGGACCACCCTCCTTGGAGCTGCCCTCGGCGGAGGCAGCACCCCCGTCTATGCTGTGGGAATCCGCCGAGTGCCCAGCAAAGTCCCAAGCACCTGTGTCAACCGCATTCGGGGCGACCGCCCGGTGGCCCGGGCCATTGTTGAGCCGGTCCCGGGAAGGGGCAGCATGCTCGGGGCCGATGCGCGAGGCCCGGCGAATGCGGCGAGCCTCCAGCAGGAGCTCGCGCACTTGGTGATTGTATGCCAGCATGTCGGCCAGGATGTCCGGGCGATTGTAGTGCGCCGCAAAGTGCAGCGGGGTCCGGCCATTGAAGGCGCGCTCCGAGAGGTTGGGCTGCACATGCTCCGGCAGGGACAGCTCCAGACATGGCTCCAGCTCGGCCAGCAGCCGCCGGTCCGCCTCCGCCGTCATGGGGTCCAGGCAAGTGGAATGACGCAGACGCAGGACAGCCGCCTGCAGAGACCGCAAGCCGGCATCCAACAGGGCCCGGGCCAGGGCCCGCCGGTTGGCCAGCACCGCCAGGATCAAGGGGGTCCGGCCGAGCGAATCCCGCGCGTCCAGGCGTATGCCATGGACATCGTGCAAACGCCGGGCGGCGTGGTCTCGGGCCACCACGGCCAGGGCAAGGGCCGACCGGGCGGCCGCCAGTCGATCGGCCCAGGTGGCCTCGTCGGCCTCCACCACCAGAAACCCCTCGAAGTCCAGGGACACCGTGGCGGTGGCGCTGCCGGCTTCGGCCGCCTCCACCGCGGCCAGAGCCTCGGCGAGGGCCCGATCGGCGGCCTCCTTCTCGGCGCAGGCCGCCTGCCGCTGGCGGGTGAAGCGCTCGGATGCCACATCCAGAGCCCGGCGGAAGAGGGCCATGTTGCCGGTGGCCGCCGCCGTGGCCAGCAGGTCGGTGGATTCGGGGAGCAAGGCCGGCTCGAGCCAATCGCCCTCGGTGATGGGCCGAAAGGACCCGATGGACTGGCGCCCGGGATCGTCGGCCAGGAAGACCAGCGGCCCATGGACAAAGCCCGAGGTGTGAATGTCAAAGTCCGCCGGGAAGGCCGGGCAAAATCCACAACAATCCTCCAACACGGCGGCCATGCGCCCCACAAAGCAGGGATGGGTGTGGAAGGTCTTGCGGCGATCGAACCAGGGGGAATTCAGCATGGCGTCCTTGCCGGCCATGAGATGCTGAATGGCTCGGGCATTCCAGCTGGGCCCCCAGGGCAGGAAGACCGTGGCATAGTCCGACAAGTGGCTGATGTCGCTTCCCAGCAGCTGGTCCCGGAGAAAGGGGTCGCCGCTGAGGCGGTCTTCGATCTGCTGTCGAAGGTACCCCCCGGCCGGGGGGCTGCCGACAAGGGCGTTTCCCGGCCCGAGGGCCTCTTTGGAGGGGCTGCGCATGCGGCGAAGGCGCTGCTCATCGCGATAATTTTGGACGGCCGCCGGGGTCCGGAGGCGCTCGAGGACCAGAAGCCGGGCCAGGCCCTGGACCCGGTCGAAAGAGCGCTCCAAAATTTGCGGATCCACCCGGGCCAATTCGTAGAAGGGGCTCCGCACGGCAAAGCCACGGGCCGCGTACTTGGCCAGCCGGGTCTCGTAGGAGGGCGACCGCCGGGACATGTCAATGGTGTTCCGCTGGAACACCAGCGCCGCATGGGCACGGGGCAGGGCATAAACTTGCCGCCCATCGAAGGCCACACTGCAGCAGTCCACATCGAACCCCATGAGCACCTCGGCCGGGGAGGCATACCGGCGGAGGACAAGTTGCACATGGCGATAGGGGAACTGGCTGACAATGGACACGGCGTACTTCGAGCGGAAGACCAAGGTCCCATGGGGGATGGCATTGGAAATGGCCTCATATAGCTCCAGGAGCTTGGCCCGGGCGGCTTCCTCATCCAGGCCGTAGATGAAGAGGTCGATGTCGGAAGACCGGTACAGCACATTGTGGTAAAGGTACCGCTGGCGCTTGGGGGAGATGTCCTCGCCCGGGGGGGTGGCCGCGGCGCCGGTGAGCATGGGCGTGGAGGAGTCCACCTGGAGCAATGCCCGGGCCTGGGCCACCTGCCCCGAGGCCACATCGGCATCCTCCACGAATGTGAGAGAGGTGTCCGGGTCGAAGACCGGCATGAGGCTGGCCAGGACCGCGCCGCCCGCCACGATGACATTGTCCCAATTGACATAGCGCAGGGCATTCTCCGTGAAGAGCTCCCAGTTCCGGTGGAAGGCCGCAAGGGTCCCGGCGGTGGCCGGCTGGCCGGGGCCCTTGCGAAAGCGCTGCCCCTCGGGGCACTGGGTGAACATCATGCGAAAGACCGGCCGGCCATCAGGGCCGAGGGCGCTTGCTTCGTGGGCCTCGCGTGCGACCAGCACCCCGGGCGCTTGGTCAAAGAGGGGGATCATCATCAGGTGGGGGTCTTGCAAGTCGACATGGTCCGGCTGCTGGGCGAAGAGGGTGCGGTAGTGGTTTTCGCGATCGACAACCGCCTGTCGAGCCGACACCCATGGGGCCAAAGGATCGGCCGAGTGTGCACCCCCCGAGGCAGAGGGAGTCGGGCACAGGGTCAGACCATGGGGGGGGGAGGGGGGGGGGGGGGGGGGCGATCTCGCGGCAGGGCGCACCTGGAAACGCTCGCCGACATCGGGCGCAGCATCCTGGTGGCCAAAGGCGGCCAGGTAGTGGGCCAGGATCTCCCGCGTGCAGGGGGACATGCCGTCCGGCATGGGGGCTTATCGGCTGGATCTCCGCACGGAGGCTCGGTCCGTGGCGCTTTGTCCCGTCCAGCCCGATGCTCCGGAGGGGCGTGCCGATTCCGGCCAAGCTGTGACAAGAGCCCCGACCAAAGAGAGGGGGTATCGAGACAAGGCACAACGAACCAGCTGGCCGGATCCCCCGGACAAAGGGAACAAGAAGATGCTTGTCTGTGTGCGAAGGAGAGAGGGGGAGGGAGAGAAGGGGGGGAGGGAGAGAAGGAGGGAAGGAGACTGTACTCGGGCTTCGAGAGAGACAGAGAGAGAGAGAGAGAGAGGGAGGGAGGGAGGGAGAGTGGCACCGTCTATTTCACTTGAAGGGACAAGGAGGAGAGGGAGGTTCCGATGAACTCCCCCAGATCGCACCGCCGGGCGACCTCTCGGCACAGGGAGGGTCGAGCCGGGCGACGAGCGCATATCGGACCGGTGGGCCAGATCCTTCGGGGTCATTTTGCACAAAAGAATGGCACTGCTCCGAGTTGGAGGCGAATGGCCAAGTCCCACGGGCCCGGAGCCGGCAACAAAGGGCCAAGGAAATGGGCGGTGGCCGCGAAGTGCGAGTCAGCCGCAGGCCCGGGTACCGAGGCGAGCAAGGACAAAGAAGAGCCCGCCGGGGAACGCCCATCCCCTGCATCTGGAGGGGCACCGGAAAAAGGGGCGCTCTCCCAGGGATGGCCCTCCTCGCCGGGGGGGGGGGGGGGGCACCCGTGCGGCCCCATCGGGGAGGCTTGAGCCCCCAGAGAGAACAAGGGGCCGGGAACCGCCCGACCGGGCTGTGATGCATGCCGGAAGAGAGATGCCTTGCCGGGGGGTGGCGGCGGTGTGGGCCCGGGGGAGTGAAAAAAAAAAAGAGCCCATCCCCCGTGGAGAGCCGCGGTGGGGACGAAGCGGGATCGGGCAGGGTCCAGAGGCCCCCCCATCGATGGGACCGCAGGATTTCGAAGTTCCCACCCCGGAGGAGGTCCGCACTCCTGGCGGGCCCACGGCCTTCACACGGCCGCTCAGTCGCGCCATCACCCCGAAAAACGGGCCGAGAGTCTAGACCGCGGCCAGATGCCGAGCAGAAGCGGCCATTTCGTCGGGGGGCGACACTGTGTGCCGGGGCGCAGGCGCATCCCCCCCCCCCGGCATGCTTGCGTGCAAATATGCACCATGGAGCACACAAGCAGAGACCAGTCCAGGGATATATGGATTCAAGAATACAAATAAACAAATACACCCTTTTTCGGGCACACGCCTGCAGACACACACGGAAAAAGGGCAACTAGCCGCGGAACAGCCCGGCACACGACAGACAATCCTGGATGCGCCAATCGCCCACGGCTGGGGGGGGGGGGGGAACAAGAATCCGATGGGCGCGCGCCCCTCCCCGCGGTCCCGGTGGTCGGCCCCTTTCGGTGGTTGGCCTCGACCCATGCCCGGCAAAAGAAAGGTGGCGCAGCGGCAAACCATAGTCCCATCCCGAGCATCCTGCCAGGGTGGGGGGGGGGGCGACTAAAGCGAGTGCAATCAGCCCCCATGGGCAAAATATATGTGCTCATTGGGTGGATCGAACACCCGACCTCCAGTTTACTAGACTGGCGCTCTACCACTGAGCTAAACGAGCCAGGGTGGTGGCATCACCCACCCAGGGGTCTTAAGTTTGTTGTGGCTTTCGCGCCTGCCACCGTGAAGATGCTGCCGAACCGAGGCTGGCATCTCCCGTGCGTGTTGATAGCGCGATCCGCGAGAGGGCGCCGGTGCCTGGCGTGCCGAGACCATGCCCACCCCCCAGAGGGACGCTCACGCGGCAAAGGCCCTGACACCTTCTCTGGCGCGGACCGGCAAGAACCCCCGCCTCCGCTCGGAAGCCCGGATGAAGCATGAGAGCACAGCCCCGCTACCTGCCTGCCCCACCTTCATCTGCGCAGAGAGGCCCCCCCGCTTCGCACCTGTATTCCAACCACCGACGGCGGGACCGGTCTGCTCTCCGTCTCGGCCTCCTCGCCACACACACACGCACACACACACACACACACTGGCCGAGGAGAATGTGCCTCCACATCGGTGGGGTATGGGATTGTGCCCTGTTTTTGTAGCCCTGGCGCGGCGCACCTCGACCTTTGCATGCAAGGCAGCCGGATGGCCAGCGACAGGGGACCCAGGAGTTTCAGTTATATGCCTTTGATCCGGCCTCCCTTCCGTATCACCGTGTCCGAGTGGTTAAGGAGTCCGATTAGAAATCGGATGGGCTCTGCCCGCGTAGGTTCAAATCCTGCCGGTGATGAATATCCTTCCTTTTTTCCTGGCCGAGGAAACAGACCATGGAGGGGAAAAATAAATGTGTGGATACCCAGAATCGAACTGGGGCCGAGTGGGCCACAACCACTTATACTAACCACTATACGATATCCACGGGCCACTGTCGGCCGGCCCGGCGAGGAATGCATTTTTCCCTTCGCCCATGAGGAACACATGACGAGACGCTGACCCATCGGCGCAGGGGGCCCGCCAGCATGCCTCATCTGCCGCGCTGGCCCCCCCCCCCCCCCGGCTCCCCCGCCCGCGACGGTCCCTTTCAGAGGAGCGGCAGAAGGCCGAGAAAAGTGCCTTTCGTGCCATAAATGAAACACCCCCTTGACTCCCGGGTCGGAACATTAACTCGACCGGGACGGTGTGCCATTCCGCCTGCTACTCGCCGCGAGGCCCGGCCCCCGCGGCCAGGCCCCCGTCCCAACACCTTCCACCAACTCCTTCTCCGACAAGGGGGAGCCGAACGGGGCTGGCCCGAGGACCTTGCTTTCCCTTGGGGGGGGGGGCGGGGGGGCGGGGGGGCGCGGCACACACGCACACGCGCAGGGAGAAAGGTGGTCTCCGGCCAATGCTCCTTCGAGAGGGGGCGACCAGTCCCTCGAGGTCAGGCTGGCATTTCTGCGCGCGGGACGGGTCTCCCAGGCCCAGGCGCCGAGCCCCCCCCCCCCCCCACACACACACACACACGCGTGGCCCCTCTCACGGTGGTGCGTGTCATTCCGGCAGGGAGTATTTGGCGGAATAACGCCCCATGGCAGCGGGCGCCCAGTCCGGCGGGCCAAGCCTGGGCGTC
>NW_009242976.1:189341-191318 GCF_000388065.1 Fonticula alba
CCCCCCCCCCGGAACCGGGTCCCTCACACTCCCCTTGCCACTTCAAACGCACCCGCGCACACGCACCCGCGCACACACGCACACAGCTCTACCTCATCTTCCTCCGCCGTAAGTCCATCTCCTTCGCCATCCTCTATGCCCCCTTCGCCTTGATCATGGGCGTGGCCTTGATTGTCGGCATCTTCGTCACCACCTTCCGCCTGATGGACCCGGTCAACTTCGGCGGCATCAACCTCTGCTTCATCCAGGACACCGCCTTCTACCCCCTTCTGGCGGTCATCCTCCTGGCCATTATCCCGCTTGTGGTGTTGAGCATCCTCTCGCGCAAAATCAGCCACCGCTACTTCGGCGAGTATCGCATGCTCCTTGTTCAGATGAGTCTCGTCGTCATGGCGTACATCTTGGATTTGGTCTTCTCGGTTCTCAACTGGCACTACACTCTCTGGGGCCGGGTCATCCTCTCGGTGGCCGTGCCGGCTGCCATGTTGATCGCCAACCTCCTGCAGGTTGCCCACCTCGTGTACTTCCAGTACGTGGCAATGCCCCCCCCCCCCTCCCCTCCCGAGCGCCTTCTTGCCCTTCAGCCACATTTGCTTGTCTCTCTGCACGCCTAACTCCGGCTCCGGTTCCACCACCACCACCGCCTCCTCGCCTCGCCCTCCCCTCTCGTCCAGCATCACCGATCGTGACAATTACCTCGAGAAGTTCCTCGAGTCTATGAAGCTCAACATGGGCTCCAGTGGGAGCAGCGGCAATCTGGGCAAGGGCTTCTCCGCGTCCAACACCGTGTCCATGTCCGGCACCGGTGGCGACATGACATCCACCGGTGGGACCGGCACTGGCACCACTTCCAGCGGCGCTGGCAACAGTGGCCCCCATTGCAGTCCCCAGCTGTCCAGCATGACAGTCAGCACGTCCATCGGTGATTTCAGCCCCCTCGTGTCGGCCGACGACCCCTCCGGGGCGGACTACCCCGACAAGTTTGGGCACTACCCTTCCAAGCCGATGGTGGCCGGGAAAGACATCGAGCTCGGGGTCATGAGCAGCACTGCCCCGTCGGCGGACCCTCTTAAGGCTGAGGTGGCCGTTCAGGTCCCTGCTGAGCATGGGCCGGAATCCGGGTCAGAGTCCAAGTCGGAATCTGAGTCCAAGTCGGAGTCAGAGTCGGAGTCGGAGTCGGAGCCTGAGCCTGAGCTGGAGCCGGAATCCGGGCCTGAACCGGAGCCGGAGCCGGAGTCGGAGCCGGAGCCGGAACCAGTCTCCCCGGCCATGTGCTCTGCCCCGTCGATTGCCGCAGACGAGCAGGATGCTGGTGCCTCTTCCTGCAGCAGCAGCAGCAGCAGCAGCAGCAGCAGCGACGATGGCGCTGATACAGGGGCAAATCCTGACAGGGGAGCATCCGATACCGATGGGTCCAACGACTCACTCGCCTCGCCGAGTCCCCCAGCACTTGTTTCTTTTGTTTGAATGGGCCAGGAAGGAGCGCCGTTCGGCGCGCATGCCTATATCCCCAGCTCTCCCCCGGGCACACTGATATATTTTCTTTCCGTTTGTTTGTTTATTTGTGTCCCAATGTGGACATACGTGTATGTGTATGTGTGTGTGTGGGGGGGGGGGGGGGTGGATGCGGGAAACTTGAACCGCCGAGAGGAGCGGCACGCCAATGTCCCCAAGACCCGTGGCTTTGTGCCGGAGAAAGAAAGAAAAGGCCTGGAGGGGCAGGACCCGGGAACACTCGGGCGAGCTCCAACCGCGGATCTTTTCGGCCATCCGTGACCTGAGATCACGCGCGGATAAAAATAAGCGGATCACGCGAACAGCACTCGGAGATATTCCCAACTAATGGTTGGACCCCTCGGAGAACGACATTTTCACGAACCGAAGAGACTCGCCCCTCCTCCAGCATGCGGATGCGCGTGTGTATATATGTGTGTGTATATGTATGCATATACAAGCGCGGGAGTGTGTGTGTGTGTG
>NW_009242976.1:191543-192754 GCF_000388065.1 Fonticula alba
CCCCCCCCCTCCCGCCGCCCCGCTCCACCACACCTCTCTGCTCCTGTGCTCGCGTTGTACCATCGTCACCACCCCGCGCCTCCTTAGCACCCACCCTCGCCACCCTCCCTCCGCCCTCTCCCGTGCTGCCCCCCCCTCCCCTCTCCCTCCCCTCTCCCTCGTCCATCCCGCACGATGCGGCCCGTCGAGAATGCCCACGCTGGTCTCGTCGGAGCGGGCATGCTGTCGATACCGGCCGGCACCTTGACCTCCCTGGCGGCCAGCATTGCCAGCGTCGCCACCAGTGCCAGCGGCAGCGCCTCCGGACCCAAAGACTATGCCCCTCCCGGCTTCGACTCGTCCGTCATCACCCAGTTCCATCCGGTGGAGATTGCCTGCACGGTCACCCTCACGGCCATGGTCCTTTTTGTCGGCATCGTCGTCGGCTATGTCTGGTGGTTCCGGACTTGGCCGCCCTTCAAAACCAAGCAGCTCAACTGGGTCCTCATCATGTACTTTGGTGCGTGTTCCCCGCCCTATCCCGGTTGTTTCTCCTCCCTTACCGGCGTTGTCTCCAGCTGAGGCTCCCTCCCTTTGTCCTCCTCTCTCTCTCTCTCTATCTCCCCCGCTCAATCCCACTGCCCCGTCCATCCATCCATCCGGCCCCCCTGGCTGACCATTCTCATGCTCGTGTCCCTTGCCATCTCCCATCAGCCACGGTCCTCTTTTCCTACGGGCATCTGGTACATACCTGTCTCGCACTTTGCTCCCCCCCCCTCCCTCACGGCCTGTCCTTCCCAGGGTTTGTCCCCTATGCCGGGCCTTGGCCCGGTTATGGTTCATCATCAAGTAGCCAGCCTCCTAACACGGTGCTCCCGCATTCCGCCTCTCCTCCATGTGCCTAGTTTGCCATGCGCGTCCTCCCCATTCCCCCAGACTTTCCGGTCTGCGTGCTGATCACCTGTGCGTGCCACAGCCCATTGCCACGCCAGCTGGAGCCATTCTCTCCGCCCCTCCCACCGCTCCCCTTCCGCCGCCGCCGCCGCCGCCGCCGCCGCCTCCTCCTCCTCCTTCTCCCCCTTCTCACGCATATCCATGCGCCCTCTTCTCCCCGCTCCCCTGCCTTCCCGTGGCCAGACTGGCTCCAGTGCTTCTTCGGCATTATCATGATGCTCGCAGGCCTCCTAGTCCGGATCTGGCGTGTACGTTTCCCCCCCCCCCCTTCTCACACC
>NW_009242976.1:194780-201646 GCF_000388065.1 Fonticula alba
GTCGTGTGCGGGTGTGTGCGCGGGGGCGGCCAGGGGGGGGGGGGGGGGGGGGGGGGCCACGCTGGCCCTCTTGCAAGTGATGCCCCCCCCCCCTGCCGGAGCCCTCCTGCGGAGGCATACATACGTGCGCCGGCGCGTTCTGGGCCCGGGAGAGATCGTCGCCACTCCCCCCCGGTCTGCCACTGGCTGGCTTGGGGCCCGGTCCTCCCATCCCCCCATCTCTCCCTGCAACGGCTCGCAAAGATGCCAGAAGCAAGGGCAAGCGGGTGCGCAGGCGCGCTCTACCCCTCTCTGCATGGCAACCCCAGGTACCCCCCCCCCCCCCCCGATGCACAGACGGACGCGTGCGCCCATGATGCGTACATTGTTTTCGCGGCCCCCCCGCCCCCTCCTCGCCCCCGGGGGTGTGCGCCAGGGTGTCGGTTGTTGTTATCGCCGCCGCGAGGGCCTTTTTTCTTTTGACACACCTCACAGCCACCTCCGACCCCACCTGGACTCTCTCTCTTCCCCCCTCCCCTCTCCGGCACTGCTCACCTTCCGCGAAAAGTGCACCCACATAAACACGACACGCACTGACGCCGTGTCGTAAGTGGGTTATTTTCCTTTCCCCTCCCCTCCTTCTTTTTTGGTAGGTCTCGCCTCCTCGGCCGCTCGCGGTCCCGACACACCCCCCTCCCCCGCCTCCGCACTCTCCGATGGTATGATTTCCCCTGTCCCCCCCCCCCCCCCCTGCTCGCGGCCCGGTGCCAGCGCTTGCCGGGGACTGGCAACCGCGCCGGCGAATGGGGCCCACGTTCTGGGCTGTTGCGCGGCGGCAACTTGGGGGCAAGGCGGCCGGTTTCCCATGCCCGGGGCTTGTGGCTGCCGGCCCGGGGCGCGCCGTCCGCTTGTGACAGGCACGGGTCCGCCGGCGCCCCTCGCGCCCCCCCCCCCCCCCCCCCGGCTCGCGCCTTCCTTTTTCCCCCTCATTTCACTTTCATCGGCCACTGTCCCCCTCTCGCCGGCTCTCGCCGCCATCTGACGTGCATTTCTCCCTCTCCCTCTCCTTGCCGCGGCACTGTCCCGTACCACACAGACCCCGAGCTCTCCCCAGGGCCCGGGCGGCTCCGACCAGGGCACACCCGCCGCCGGTGCGGCCCCCCCGCCAGCCTCCGTCACTCCCTTCCATCTTGACGATCAGGATGACGACCCCCTTGAGGACTTCACCAGCCATCCGCAGGACGAGGCCATCCGGACTTCCTTCGAGTATGAGCCCGGGTCGGGCTTCCCTTCGGCCTCGGGTGGTGTGCACCTCGGCCAGCACCCCCACATGGGCTACATGGACGAGCACTCGGTGGGCTTCGAGTTCTCCCAGGCCACTGCCAGCGGCAATGTCACCGGGTCCCGTACTCCCGGCTATGATGCGTCTGCCGATCGCCACATGCTCGACCCTGAGGTATCCCTCCTCCCTCCCTCTCTCCCGCCATCTCTCCCGCCATCTCTCCCGCCATCTCTCTCTCTCTCTCCCTCTCTCTCTTCCCCTCCCTCTGACACATGTCGCCATAGACACGAGGCCGGTCGTCTGGCTCTTTCCGGTCTGTCCGCCGAAGTGGCCGGACCTCCGACTACTCGGCCGACGGCCGCATTGAGGTTGACCACTATGACCCGCCTGCCACCGGGGCCACTGGCCTTTCGGATGGCGAGGACGACTTCACCAGCGAGGGGGAGATCAACCCCTTTGGCACCCGTGCCTTTGCCATCTCGGCTCCTCGGCCGCGAAAGTCCTACCTCCATTCGCTGAACACCGGCGGCCGCCGGCCCTATGGCGATGCCGGCGACATGGAGAGTCAATTCCTCGAGGCGCCCTTCTACCAGGCCACCGACCATGATCTGGATCTCCCCCCGAACCAGCACCTCGGCCCGGATGGCGGATTCTACTTCCAGGAGGACACCCACGACCAGCCGCCCGGTGCCCCGGTGCCCGGCCGGCGGACCCCCACCACGCGGCATCTCATCGGCAACTTCATCTGGCTGCTGCTCTTTGGCTGGTGGCTGGCCCTGCTGCTGGTTGTCGCTGGTCTGCTCATGTGTCTGACCATCATCGGCAGCCACTACCTCCCGGTGGCCATGTCCCTGGCCGAGTATGTGGCTTGGCCCTTCAACAAGCGCTGCGTGGTCGCCCTGCCGGAGGCCGGGCGCTTCCCTCCCTCCGCCTCGGAGCATGGTCCCGGCTTCAGCCTTCTGGTGGACGAGTGCCCGATCGGGGATGGATCTTCCCAGCCGGCCAATGGCGCCGGCGCCGGCACCGCCACCGGCGCCCCCGATAACGGCCAGTTCGGCCCCGACATCTATCCCCCCCCGCCGGCCTTCTCCCTGCCAGCCACCTCCAACGACCGGCTGATCCGCTTTGTC
Source organism: Fonticula alba (assembly GCF_000388065.1). Taxonomy (NCBI): domain Eukaryota; order Rotosphaerida; family Fonticulaceae; genus Fonticula; species Fonticula alba. Next base: position 197,172 of record NW_009242976.1, read on the forward strand.
TGGATGTTCCTGGTGACTGTGCTCCTGGCCGGGCCGACCCTCCTGGTGGCCGGGCTTTGCTGGATGTCGGTCGGGCTGATCCCCATGGCCCGGGCCCAGTGGGCCCTGCTGCGGGCTCTGTATCGCGCGCCGCTGGTGCTCCGGTCGGCGGATTCCACCAGCGCCCCCGCCGGCGCGGTCCTCGTGGTGCCGACTCACACTTCGGCCTTCACGGCTCGGCACTTCGGTGACACGGTCGACGGGGCCAACATCGTCTTTGTCAACCTCCTGCCATTGGTCCTGCTGACCCTCTTCATCGGTTACATGCTGCCGCTCTTCGGGGCCGGCAATGCCGATCCCATGTTCCTCTTCATGCTGTCCCTCTTTTCGGTCATCCCTCTGGTGTACTTCGTCGGCATGGGCGTTGCCTCGGTGTCGGCCCAGTCTAATGCCGCCATCGCGGCCGTCGTCAATGCCTCCTTCGGCTCGATCGTCGAAATCCTGCTCTACATCATTGCCCTCATGAATGAGAAGGGCTACCTGGTGCTCGGGTCCATGGTCGGCTCGCTGGTCGGCACAAACCTCTTTGTCCCCGGCATTGCCATGATTGCCGGCGGGTGGAAGCGCAAGGAGCAACGCTTCAATGTCAAGTCCTTCGGCGTGACGTCCATGCTCCTGTTGGTGTCCATTGCCTTGTGCTTCCTGCCGACGGTGTTCTACAAGATGACTGGCCCCCATGCGCTGGTGTGCTCCGGCTGCCCGCTCCGGCCCCCGGGCGGCGAACTGCCGGACATCAGTGCCAGCACCAGCACCACCCCCTCCCTCAGTGCCTCCTCCTCGCTGCCGGATCCCGATGATCTCTTCATGTGCGAGAGTTGCACCCTGGCCAACCCGCCCTTCGGCGAAGATCCCTACTTCCTGAAGGTCGTTCGTCCGATGATCCTGGTCATCACGGCCATCCTGCCCGCCACCTACATCATCGGCCTTTACTACTTCCTGCGCACGCACGCCAACCGGATTTACGCCGAGCCTGGCAGCAAGAAGTCCTCCGGCCGCCGGCGCCGGTCCTCCATCGATGCCACATCCATCGGCGCCCATACCCATCGGAAGTCCTTCGACGAGCTGTCCCTCTCGGATTCCGGATCCATCCTGTCGTTGCTCCCGCACACCGAGCCGAACGCCTCTTCCCTGGGCGCCGTTGGTGCTCCGGACGACCTGCCCGTCTCCTCGCCGTCATCCCTCACGCCATACACCCACTCCACTCAGGGCGCCTTCCCCCCGGCATCTGTGGCGGCACATTCGCCGCATCTTTCGGTCGCCGGGGCCCAGGCTCAGCAGCAGCAGCAGCAGCAGCAGCAACAGCAGCAGCAGCAGCAGCAGCAGCATGGCAGCCGCTACCACGGGACGGGTGACTTCGCCGAGGGTGCCATGCCGGCTGGTGGCAATGCCTCCGCCAGCCACCTGTCCATCAACACGGGAGGCGGGGACATGCTCCGCCAGCGGGCACACACCACCGTCGCCGCCTACGGCAGTGGCAGCATCGAGAATGTGGCTGGCCGGACTTCGATCTCCGGCGGGTCGGCCATCATCTCCCCGAGCACACATGATATCCACCTTGCGCGCATTCGCTCGCAGTCTCTCCACCGGGCGGATGCCGCTGGCATGATTCCGCCGCCGCGGCTGTCCATGACCGGTCGGACCCCGTCGATTGCCGCCCTGTCGGTGGCTGGCCGATCAACCGGCGCCGGTGCGGCGGCCGCTCAACATTCCGGCCCGGGTTGGTCGCGGCCCAAGGCTCTGGCCATCCTGCTGGTGGCCACGGTGTGCTTTGCCCTGCTGGCCGAGCTGCTGGTCGGTTCGGTGGACGCCGTGATCGCTGGTTCCGGCATCCCGGAGAAGTTCATCGGCTTCACCCTCTTCGCCATGGTCCCCTCGGCCACGGAGTATGTGAATGCCATGCTCTTTGCCTACCACGACAACATTGCCCTGGCGCTGGAGATCGCCAACCAGTATATCATCCAGGTGACTTTCCTTCAGATCCCGGCCCTGGTGATCTTCTCCTTTGTCAGCTCGGCCTTCTGGCTGACCGAGCCCATGAGCTTCGTCAACACCTTCCCTCTGATTTTCCCCTCGTGGGATGTCCTGAGTGTCCTGATCTCGCTGTTCATTCTGCTGTACGTGATCAGCGAAGGCAAGACCGACTACTTCAAGGGGTCCCTCCTGTCGATCGTCTTCATTACCCTGGTTATCTTCTACTATTTCGCCCCTTCCGAGGATGCTGTCGCCCCGATGGTCGTCGGTAGCTTCGTTTCTCGCGCACTGGTCCCCGGTGGACGTGGCTAGTCATGTCCTCCCCCTCTGCCTCCCCTCCCCCCCTCTTCGGGGGGGGGGGAGCGCCCAGTCACCATGGCCGCCGGAACTCTCCCGAATGCTGCTCGCCCTTGGCCTGATCTCATTTAGCACCCTTACCTTTGGGTGCCTGCTCCCCTCCACCGGTCCCCCTTCCTGGCCGCACGCGCATGCGCATGTATGTACATGAATGTGTGCGCGCACGCGTGCCTGAGATCGAGAGGCCGGGACAGAAAGTGAGAGGACCCATCCATTTGTAAAAACATAAATCCAACGTCCGTGTGTTCGGGGGCCTGGGGCCTTCCACCAAGCGGTTGCATGTGCGGGGGAGGAGGAGGAGGAGAAAGAAAAAAGGAAGTCCAGAGGACATCGGCGCGCGGGTCTCGGCTGTATGAGATGGGCCGCACTTGTGCGCATGCTTTCCCCATCGCGCGCGCGCGGCGATGACTGCATCGCACACGCAACTTCAGAGGCCGTGCTTGCACAGATGCACCCAAGCAGATGCATGTCGGCCGGCAGGGGATACACCATGCAGGCGCGGTGTGCCTCAGGAGTCGGCGCCCAGCTGATCGACCGCCGTCGCATCCGGGAAGGAAAGCATCGCGCCATGGCGAGTGCACGCGAGGGTGGACGCCCGGGCTGCACGACTCAACGCCGCCGTCCAGGCCTTGGCGTGGAAATCCCGCGGCCCCGAGGCAGCAGCCCCAGCAAGGGGAGCCCATGCAGTGGTATCCAGCATGTCGGCTGGAGATGGCGACCCTGCTGCCGACGTCTTGGTGTTGTCCCCCAGCAGGCCGAAGGTTGCCAATCCGTGGACCAGAAAACCGGCGAAGCAATCCCCAGCGCCGGTGGTATCGACAATTGTGGCTCCCTCGGGCACGGGAGCAGCCGGGATGGCCACCCGGCCCCGTGCCGAGCCCGCCGGGAATGAGGCCACAGCTCCGGCCGAGCCGAGGGTCAGGACAAGGGAGATGCCAGGAAGAGCAATCTGCGGCTCAAGCTGGTCCAACAGGGCGTTGGCACGGGCAAAGGCGCCCGTCGGATCGGCATTGCCGGGGGCACAATGGGGGGCCAGGGCCAGGGCGGTGCTACTCTGGGGCTGAGCGGCGGTCCGCATGGCGCTCAGACACTGCCCTGCCTCGATCTCATTCAGCAAGAGAACCGCTCCTGGCCGAAGGCACCCCATGACCGCCAGGAAGTCCGCCTGCTGGAAGGGGCTCGGGTTGTAGACCACCGCGATGCCTGGGCAGGGGGAGTGTATGTGCATGTGTGTGTATGTGTGTGTGTGTGGGGGGGGGGGGAGGAGGGTTAGTCTTCCCTCCTGCCAGTGTGTGTTGCTGTGCCGGGGCACATCTTCAGGGAGGTCGTACCTCGGTCGCCGGCGGCAGTGACGACCTCCTCATTGCAGGAGGTCTCATTCTGGAGCATCACGGCACTCGGCAGTGAGGGCAGCTTCGGAGCGGGGCACGGGTGTGGGGTTAATTCCTGCAAAGGGGGACAAGGAAAATGCAGGGGCCCACCGGAACTTACCTGCTGGAATAGCCGCGCAATGTCACAGGGCGTGATGGCTCGATTGGCCCCGGGGAAGAGGACAATCGCATTTTCCGCGGTTTCCTGGGCGATCTGGATGAAAGCTCGGCCGGTCGGCTGTCACAAGCACAGCCCGCCCATGCCCGGGAGGCGGGTTGATTTGGGTGCGTGCGTGCGTGCGTGCGTGCGTGCGTGCGTGCGTGCGTGCGTGCGTGCGTGCGTGCGTGCATGGGTGCGCAGGGATTGTCACAGGTCAGGATGGTGGTGGGCCATGAGTGCGTCAGGGTGGCAAAGAGGGGGGAGGGGGGGGGGGGGAATTTCGTGGCATCGAGCACGGACCACGGTCTGGGATGAGAGGACACTTGACACGTCCACGCCCAAAGAGCTTAGCGTGTTCCGCAAAAAGGAGCCCTCCGCGTCGGCGCCCGTCTGGCCCCAGAGTTGGGTCACCGAGCCGGCCTTCCGGGGAGCAGGGGAAGATGTCAGCAAGAGTGGAGGGGAAAAAGAAGGAAAAGAAGAAAAGTCGCTGACTTAGAGGGAGTACCCTCGCGGCGGCAGCCGCCTGATTGGCTCCTAGATCCAGTGGCGAGTTGGCAAGTCAGGGAAAGCGTGAGCGA
>NW_009242976.1:201727-216727 GCF_000388065.1 Fonticula alba
GGAGCGAAAGGGGCACGTGTGGGTGTGGGCGCTGTGCTAGCAGGGGCGGGGGAGTCCGACGGCCGGGGCTGGATGACCGGGTGAAGGAAAAGCAAGCCCCGATGCCGCTTTTGAAATTTAGTCGACATGATCGCGCCCCAGGCCAACTTCCAATGCTTGGTCGGGGGAGCGTTGCGATCGGCCGAGATGGTGGTCGGTCGTCGGGGCCTTCGGGCGCCACAGTGGCCCACGGCTAAGGTCTTCCTCCCAGCCGGACAGCCATCCTCCTCCATTTCATTTTTTCTCCCTCCCTCTCTCTCTCTCTCTCTGTCCCCCCTCTTCCCCTCTTAAGGGCCTCTCTCTCCCTTTGCGCGATGCTGTCCCGGGCGCGCCCCCTTCGTGGGTTGCCGTCTCCGGTGATGCCGGCGCCAGTGGCTTCCTCAGCCGCCGGCCGGGGTCTCCGTGCACTGGCGGTTGGACGCTTCTCCTCGGGCTCCGGCCCTGGTCGGCCAGCGGCCCCTCCACCACAGCCGTCCTCCTCGACGTCATCCTCACCACCTCATCCGACATCAGCTGGGCCGCCTCCTCCGGGACCTCCCCCTCCGGGACCACCCCCTCCGGGACCACCCCCTCCAGGACCGCCCCCTCCAGGGCATCCGTACTGGTTCCAATTTGCGATGCCGCCCGGGGGCCCGCCGCCCCCCCCACCCCCTGGTGCTGGCCCCTACTTCCCGCGGCCTGTGGGATTCCTTTCCCCGGAGGGGTTTGCTCAATTGCCGGGGTCGCCGCCGGGCCGGCTTCCGCTATCGCCTCCGCCGCCGCCGCCGCCGCCGCCGCCGCCGCCCCCAGGCTACTATGCTTATGCGTACCCCCCGCCAGGATCGATCCCGGGGCCGCTGCCGGGACCACCACATCAACGCCCACTCCCCCCAGGCTCCTTCCCCCCGGGGTTCCATTTTGGCGAGTGCGTATTCCACCTTTGCACCCTTTCCTGCTCCTCGTCTTTCTTACCTCCCTCACTTTCCGTCTCAGTCCCATGGCCGCCGGCCCACATGGCGGTTCTGCCGCAGGCGCTCTCCACTCTATCCACCCGGCGGCAATGGCAGCCGCCCGGCCGGTGACCCCTCCCCCATCCCCGCCCTCGGCGCCACCGGCACCCTCACAGCCGGCACCACCATCGTCCGGGCCTGCCAAGCAGGCTGCTTCTCGACCGGCAGCCGGCACAGTCACGGACTCCGGCATTTCCGCCGGGCCGCGACGCCCGACATCCTCCACGCCTGCCGCGCCTGCCAAGACTGCATCCCCCACATTGGCCAGTCGCTTCGGGCATTACATCGACACTTTCAAGGCTGTGCAGCAGCTCCGCGCACAGGGGGCCTTCCCCGGGCAGACCTCAAAAGCCCAGCCAGCCCCGTTGGCTCGGCCGGCTGGCGGCCGTGACACGGAGGCCCCGCCATCGGCGGTTGCCCCGGTAGATCCAGCAGTTGCCGAGCCTGGTCCCGGGGATGCCCCAAGTTCCGTGCCTTCGGCCGGCCCGGCGGCCACCCCGGTGAGCTCGGCCGCGCCCCCGCTTGCGGCGGCACCCACGTCGGTGGGCTCCATGGCACCTCCGACGGCCGCCCCGCTCCCCCCGCGCAGCGATGTCCAAAGTGCCGCTCTGGCCGAGGCGCTGGCCCGCGCAGTCGAAAGTTCTGTCCGCTCGCATTATGAGCACTGCATGCGCACCTTCCTTCCAACGTCGGAATACGAGCTGGTGCGTCGGGCCATTCTGGCTGGCCTTTCTCTTTGCCTGTGCTCTCGGGTTTTTTTTTTCCCCCTTGTCATCTGCCCAACGGCTAACCGTCCTCCGGGGACAGTGGCGCACCGAGACGATGGCCGCCTCGAGGCGGACCCTGCGCAACCCGGCAACGCATCCGCAGCCGGCCACCCGGCTGGCGGCGCTGAAGTTGGCTCTCGGCCGGCGAATTGTCGACGCCACCGCTCTGCCGGCCATCACGCGCGAGAGCCTTGCTCGCGTTCGATCCCGGCATGATTTCGCCATCATCCGGCAGCGTCTCTTTATCAACGGCCTTGTGCGAAACATCGTCCTTGACATCCGTGAAACGCAGCAAAAGTTAGAGATCAACATTGCCGAGAACCAGACTCGCCTTGAGCAAAACAAGACGGCCATCCTCTTCATCATCTACAGTACGTCCACCGGCCTGCCCCCCCCCCCCCCCCACCACAACAGCGCGCCTGTTGATGCCTCCCTCTTTCGACACCCTCTTCGGCCGTCCCATCTTTTATCATTGACACCCCTGGCGTGATGGGCCCCAGCCTTCGGCCTGACTCTTGTCGGCCTTGCCATCTTGACCCATGTGCTTGGGCTCTGGGGCGGCGAGGAGGAGCCCGACAAGGATGCTGCCAAGCGCAGCAAGGCCGACGAAGTCGAGGGGTACTGGCAAATCTACAAGGAAATCCAGCTCCGGCAGCATCAGCTCTCCCAGCAGCTTGCACATCAGGATGAGGCGGATCCTGGCCTCAATGAGATCCCCCTTCGGTGAGGATAGATCCACCAACTAGACAATGCGCCTCGCTCCCGCTCTCAGGTTTGACACAGGCAGCTCAGTTGCCCCGTGGGCGGTGGAGAAGGTACAGTGTGTATTGGGCAGTGGGGCGTGGAAATTCGAGTGGGATGCTGTTCCCTGGAAAGGCAGGAGGAAATAGGGGGGGGAGGGGGGGAGGGGGAGAGTGGGGGCAGCTAGCCGGCCGCTCGGAGGGGTACCAGTCGCCGTGCACGCACGCACATACTCAGAAGTCCTCCCAGCTGCTTTCTACCGTGGCACGGACCCGCTGGTTATAGGAGCGGATGTCTTCCCGATAGAGAGTGGCTGCCTGGGGGTTGGCCGGACTGTTGGGGTTTGGATCGTGGAGCAAGGACTGGGCCATTCGGAGGAGGGACATGGGCACCGGCCGTCCGGGGGATGTTAGAAGGGGAAGGAATGGGCGAGGAGAAGCCCGCAGAGTCTTCTGGCTGGAGGGCGGCGCGAGGAGGGCATACCTGAATACTGGTGAGGATGGCAGATACATCGTATGTCGGACTCCAGCGATTTTGTAGGATATCCAGGCACAGGTGGCCATCAGCGTATACTGCATGCACGTGTGTGTGTGTGTGTGTGTGTGTGTGTGCGCGCACATGGGGAGGAAGAGGTTAGCAGGTGGTTGGGAGGGGAGGGGAAGGGGCGATGCAAAAGCAGCCACCAGGGGGGCCCAAAGGATGTAAGCACCATTTGGATGGAACATTTGTGAAACAAACTTCACCACAGGCGGCTTGTTCGGATAATCTTCGCTGAACTGCATGGACAATTTGAAGGTGCCTGACGAACGAAAGACGGCGGTGGGGGCGTGGAGTGTGAGGGACGCGAATGGGCCAAGTAAAGGTGGGGGAGCGGAGGCGAAGAGGGGAGCAGTGTAAAAAGGATGGGGAGACCGGCGAAAGAGCCATCGGCCGGCTTTTGTGCGCGTGTACCATCCTCAAAGGGAGTGCTCTCCGGACTGGACAATCGAGAGGGAGGGAAGGAAAAGGCGCGGCGAGGGGGGGGGGGGGGGGGGGCAGGACAGGTCAGCAAAGGGAAGAAGCATGGACGGGTGTGTTCCCACGCGTCCAGAGGTGTGCAGCGGGGACGAAGAGCGCATACCCGAGGATGACAGCATTCCAAAGCATGATATTCTCCTCGCCCGGGGCACCGCTGATGCCCAAAGGTGGGTCGTCCTGGAGACTGGATGGGGCGGTTGTGTTGCGTGTGAGAATCGGAAAGGCACCAGCAGAAGGCGGCGAACACAGGAGGTCAAGCCAAGAGGAGCCTCAGTCCGCGGGCAGGCGCCCGCCCTTTTGGCCTCCGAGGCCTGGAGAGGGAGAGGGTGAGGATGGGCGGCAATCGGCGCACCGTTTGAAATCACGAATCAGACGCCTGCGCGCAGGGGTAGACATTCTGAAGGCAAAGCGACGGCGAAATCGACCAGATAGATCAGAGAAAGGGACCGAGCGAGATGGCAGGAGGGAGACGTGGAGGAAAGGGAGAGATCTGCCCCGCTCCTCACGGAGCTCCGGTCTCCCCTTGTCGGTTCCTTTTTAGCCCCCCCCCCCCCCCCCCGTCTTTCGAACGGAAAAGACCAGCCAACCCGGGGATCTTGCGCACCCTGGAACTTGCTCGCTGGGTTCTCCAGACCGGCACTTTGGGTGCGGCTGTCCCAGATCTGCTGACCGCTCTCTGGAGATCACGCGCGCAGCTGACCACCTAGAGAACACCTAGCCCACAGTAGTGGTCGTCCCGCCGCCTGTGTCGCCGTTCCCTGGACCCCTGCTCCCCGCCCGCCCGCCCGCCCGCCCCCCCCCCGGGCGCGTCACCATGTCGCAGCCATGGGGCCGGGGTCCCCCCTGCCTACATGGCGACACAAAGGGCCGCGCGCGGCCACACACACTCTCGGGACTATTGCCAGCGCGGTCGGGCTTGTTTTAATGTTTTTTTTTCTCATCCTTTCTGTGGAACACCGACCCCCTGCGCCAGCCTGTGCCTCCCCCCCCCCCCCCCCCAGGTGAAGCCTGGCCATCGGCGCCGAATACCGTGGATGCTGCCCGAAGGCAGGCGGTAATGCGAGTGAGCCGGGGCAGTGACCGGCTGAGAGGCCCCTGGCACATCAAGCGGCGTGCTCTCCGGCTCCCCCGGCAGCCGGGCTGTCAGCCGCACTCCCTCTTGGGCGCGCTTTCTCTTCGTGCGGCCCGCCTTGCCCCCCCCCCGCCGCCGGTGCAAAGAGAGGCATTGATGAGCTTTTGTGTATTTCATGGTCCCCGAGCAGGCGTGAATTGCCGGGTGTATTTTTCTCTTGCCCATACTGCATGGGCCTCAGAGCTGAGGACGCCCCCGATCAGCAGCGCCGGCCGTTGGCTCTCCCCAGGGTGCCATGGCGCGACCCGCCGCCGATGCCGCCGCCGGTGCTGGTAATGGGCGTGGTCACCGGCGTGGTGGCCGTATGCGAGGCAAAGAAGAGCATGCGCTCACGGAAGCTGAGCTGGTCAGGGTCCACCTTCTGGCGATCCAGCACCGAGGTGAGGTCCTCGTCGGCGGCGCTGCCGCACCCCTGCCCGGACCCGAGGGGGGGCGAGGACTCCTGGGCGCGAAGCGGCGAGGTCCGAATCGAGAGGCGCGGCACATCCGGGTTCGCGCCCCCGGCAAGGGACTTCGGCCGAGCCGACACAGCCGGCGAGGCTTCCTCCATCGCGCCGGCCCCTTCGGGTCCGCCATCTGCCGTGGTGGGCGCGGCGAGGAAGGCCGCCTCGATCCGGTCGGCTTCGGCAAGGAGCTCGGCCGTGGCCGGGTCCGGCTGGCCAAACGGCTCGCCACCACCATCCCCCAACTGTGGCTGGGCTCGGTCCGAAGGTAGGTCCGCTCCCGAGGCCGTCAGGGCCCGGTCGTGGACCTCCAATGGGGAGTCCGCCCGATCGATGGAAGCCGGTGAGGCCAAGATGCCGACACCACTCGAATCCACAGTCACAGCGCATGGGTCTGCGCCGTGGCTCGCGGGGCTGGCCGGCTGCTCGGCAATCGACAGCGGCTGCTCGGCAATCAACAGCGGCTCCGCGGCAATCGACAGCGGCTCCGCGGCAATCGACAGCGGCTCCGCGGCAATCAACAGAAGCTCCTCGGCCTGGGGAGTGGGCTTCTCACCGGCGTCCACCTGCCGGTGATCCTCGGTATTGGAGCCGTCAAGGTCGGCCCCCCCGGGCACCGCACTCGGGGCCGGCACGCGGTCAGTCGGAGACACGTGCTCCACGTCCGCGACATTCGGAGAGTCCACCGGAAGCTCGACCGTCAGCTCGGCCGAGTCGGCCTCATCCACAAGATCGTCCGCCAGCGTGGCCGAGTTAGCCGGGGTTCCGGCATTGGGCGTCCCCTCGATGGCCGGTGCCGCCACATTGGAGGAAAGCGTCTCGGTGGGCGTCTCGAGGAAGCTCGGGTCGTAGGTGTCCTCGGGGGGGACGGTCTGCAGGAAATCCGCCCCGTCGGCCGGGCTGTCGAGGGACGACCGGAAGTCCACCGAGCGGCTCATGCGCGTGTAGCTGGTGTTGACGAGGAAGCCGCTGGCCTCGGCCACGGTGGCGGGGGCTCCTGGCAGGCGGAAGTGCCCGGCCGGGGCCTGGTCCCCAGGGGTCGACCCGAGGGCCGGCGACTGTCCGGGCGTCAGGGTCCCGGTGAATGCCTGCATCTCGCCCGGCGGGGCGTATGGCAGGGAGGTGGCACTGCCAGCCCCGCACATGGCCGGGCTAGAGCAGGTCGAGTCGGGCACACGCGAGTGGGTCGTCTGGTTCAGGTGGCTGCCGAGCGGGCGGTTAGTACCGGGACGTCATGGCTGGCACCTGGGGCCAGGGGTGGGCGGCACAATGGCCGTGCCAGCCCAGTTGTCGACACAGGCGGGCGTGTGCACACCCAGATGGGGGGGGGAGTCTGGAAAAGGGGGCAACGCACTTGATGAAATACTGGCGTCCGGTTTGGGCATCGACCAGGCGCTCCCAGCCAAGGGGCAGGCCATCCGGGCCTGCATCGACGGGCAGGGGGGCAGAAGGGCCACCGGGATGGTCAGTGCACAATAGGCCCCGGCGGGAGCGGCTCCCGGGCCGGCCGCACAAACTCCCCAAGCGTGGCTGCATGGCGGCGTACCTCGGTAAGTTTCCGGGTCGACAAGCCCCTTGCTGATGGCAATCGGAATGCGAGGATCCAGCCAGGAAGTTCGCTTGCGCTTGTGACTTTGGGGGGCCGTTCGTGGGAGGAGCGTTAGACATGACTGGCCCGGCTCCGAGGGGGGTTCCACTCCGGCGAGCCGATGCCCGAGTCCGGGGATGTAGCGCACTCTAGGAAAACCACACGGGTTAGGACCCCCTCGCGCACGGTGCGCGCAGTCCAGCCAGATGGCAGAGGCCCCAGGATGTCGGATTTCGGCGAAGGGGGCGGAAGCCGCTCCACGGCGGCCGAAGCCAAGATCCGATCAATCGAGGACGCCGAGCGGGGCATTCTCTCCGGCGCGAGCGCAAAAGGCAGGTGGAGGGGGAAGGGGCCAAGGTAAATGGAGAAGAAGGGGGGGCGGGCGTGGAAATCGGTGTTGGGGCGCGAGAAGGATCTCCTCTCGACTTGGCTGCCTTATATTGCGCGCCTTTGCCGGTCGCGCCCTCCCTCCCCCCGCCCCCCCCTCCCACACCCGCAGGTGTCTCAGAGGGCCATCCGTGTTGTTGGGCGGCCCGCTAACGAGACACACTGAGCCAAGACCCGGACTCGGTCGCCGGCATCCAACCGCGTCCCAGTATGCCGTGCGTGTCAATTAATCGCCCGGTCACATCTTGAGCCCTACCCTTGGGTGACCCGTGGTCCAGCGTGTCCAGTGGTTACTGGCCAAAATATCGGTGTGTGTGTGTGTGTGTGTGTGTGTGTGTGTGTGTGTGTGTGCGTGTGTCTGCATCAGAGTGCGTGTTGCTTTCGTGCATGTATCTAAGAGCATGTATACGTGTGTGTGTGTGTGTGTGTATACGCGCGTGACTGAAGGCCGGGGAGCATGGGAGCAGAGGCAGCTGCATGGACGCGAGCCCCCACATGTGGCCCCTGGCATGGGCCGAGTGATAAAACGCCCACCGCAGGTGCCGCAAACCGGTTGAGAGGCCTCCGCGCGAAAGTGCACGAAGCCGACTGGTGCCCCGTCTTGCCCCTGCGCGGCGGGCCGAAGGCGCGCCCCGCGAGACGAAGCGCGTGCCCGGAAACGCCAAGCCCCCGCCCGCCCGGCCTGTGTGCATGTGTGTCTGTGTGTGTGCGCACATACCCGGGGATGGTGAGGACAGTCTTCCCAGGCCGGCTGCGGCAACGGGTTCCACCTGGGGAGGGACCCCGCCCCGACAACCCTCTCACTTGTGGAATGTGATATCCCTCTAACATGCACCCGTCAAGCTCCGCTTCGGAGAATGGCAGCCACTCAAGGCTGGAAAGGGACGCCCGTCTCGCCGCGGGCCGAAAAAAAAAGGGGGCCGATGAGCCCAGCACTCATCAGGAACCCCCCACAGCCAGACTTGACACCCGGCCTGGCTGGGGCCAAGCACACGAGGGGTGCCAGTTCTCACAGACCAATGGCCGCACCTGCCTGCCGAGGTCCGGGGCCACGGGCGGGGCCGGCAGAGGACGGCGCAAATAGAGACGAAGTTGCTCTCGGGGGCGGCCCTTGGCTGGCGGCCGCATTGGCTCAGGCCCTTTCCTTCCCGCCCCCCCCTCCGCCCCCTCCCCCCACACTCCTCCCATATGCTCCGCCGGGCCACCGCAAGGGGAAATTGCTCGCGGCCCCGGTTGCCGAAACTGACGAATCGGGCCTCTCTGCCCGGATGTCCTCGGGTGTCTCAGTCGCATGGGTCCCCTCGGCTTGGTTTGAAGGTCCTCTGGCACCCCCCCCCCCCGTCCCCGCCGCCGGGTCCCCTCCTTTACCTCCGATCGTGTCCCGGCCTCGCCGCGTCCCCGGCGTTTCTCTTCGCCTTCGCCCCCCTCCACGGGGCGTCGCCATCTGACAGGGCATATGATTGTGGGACCGAGAGGAAAACAGGGCATGTGCCACTTCCATCCGAGAGGTCTCAAACATATCGGCCCCCACGCCGCCCCCTCCCGGAAGTCGGGCCCGCGCGAGCAGGGGTGCCGGGCCGGGGGTGGCACACCGGGGCCGCGGACGGGCACCGAAAACGCCCGGGGCCTAGCCCACGGGGCGGGGCCTCGCCCTCAATCGCGGCGGCGACCGGGCGTGATACCCGCCGGGCGTGATGCGGCATGATCGCACAGCCCCACAGTTGGCACTCCGGCCCCTTCACTTGATCGGCTCATCGGTGTCCATCCTCCCCGGGGCGCAGGGCCGCGCACCGTGGCCTTAGACATCCCTCTTCCCCCCTCCCGGCCGCCTTTCCTTCTTCGCCTTCCTCCTTCTCTCCCTCTGTCTCCTTCTCCCGCTGTCCCTGTTTTTACCTCCGCCATGTGGAAGCCCGGTTCCCTGGCCCCAGACGCCCCGGAGCCCGGCAACCCCCCTCCTGCCAGTCGAGTCCCGACCACGGCCCCGCCTGTCTCGCCGGAGGTCGTCTCCCCGGACCACTCCTATGTGGTGTCGCGTTACAGTGCGTCTCTCACGGTGGCCTGCCGTCTGCATTTCGCTGGGCACCCTGCCGCCCTCACTTCCCGCCATGCTGACATATCCCAATCGCTCCCTCGCCCAGAGACACAGCTCTTGGCTCGACTTGCCGGCCACCGAGTTGTGGCCCTCTTTGCATCCGGCCTTGAGCCGCCGCCTTGCGCGGTCGTCCGGCCGGCCGCCGGGATTCAGCGGCCAGCCCAGGCATTCGGCGGCGAGCCTGCCCCCGTCGGGCTCGGTAGCTCCGTCGGCTCGCCGCAGCTCCTATGGGCCGATGGCTTCGGCCTGGACTCTCGTGCGCCCCCTCGGCCGTCTCCGGCACTTGGCCGGTCAAACATCCCCCCGCCCCCCTCCCCCCCGTCCCTGCTCTCCACTCTCACTGACGACATCTCCTTCGCCCCCCCCCCCCCCCCCCCTCGACGTAGAGATCCCCCAGATCCTGGATGACAGCGGTTGGACCGCAAATGGGAAGGCCATTGGATATGTCGTGGTGCGTGTTTGTCTGGCCATTCCTTTGGCCTTTCCGGCCCCCGGGCTCATGCCCCTTTTGCGCATTCCAGCTGACAGCAGTGATCCACCCAGTCGACGAGTGTCGACGCGCAGCACCTTGCCCACCGCGCGGCCATCGAGCGGGGCCGCGAACGGCCGGATTATGCCTGGGTGCGTGCTTGTGACCGGCCCCCTCCCCGGCTCCTCCCTGCTCGAGTTGCGCCTCCTGCGTCTCTGCCCACCTGGGCCCATGGCCACTGATATGCTTCACCCCTCCCCTCTTCTTGTGCATCTGCCTCTCTTCGTCAGGTTGGCTCGCTTCCCTCCAAGGATCTGCTCTTCCAGGATACGCCAGCGCGCGTAGTTTACCTCAGCGCATCGGCCATGGTGGCTGAGCTGCTGCGAGTGCGTGCTGCTATTGCTGTTGCGGTGACGATCTTCGGCATTTGATCGTCAAAAGTCCTGCCTCCTGCTTGTGCTTTACTTATGCCTGCACCCTCCCCCCCCCCCCCCCCCGCCCACACCCCGCCCTGCAGGACCCTCTGGCTTCGCGTTTCTCGGTCATCCTGGTGGATTTCGGCCACTCGCTCAGCAATGCACCCCTGGGCATGGGGGACACAAGTCCCTTCCCCTCGACGGCCCCCCTGTCGATGGGTCTCGTGGCATCACTGCTCCGGAAGTGCGTCTCCTCCTCCATGCTTCCTTCCTGCTGACATCCGGCCCTAATCCACGATCCGTGCTTGGTTGCTTGGGGCGCCAGACTATCCAAGTCCCCGATGCGCGACGACCTTCGTCTCGTGCCAATTTTCCGCCTCGGCCAAGAGACCCTCTGCCAAGGGGCAAATCCCACGCGTCGGGAATGGACCGCTGATCAGGCCCGCCTTGACGCCGGCCTCCGTCGCCTGTCGATCGCCATCGAGCGGTACTTCGCCCCGGCCGCCCCTTCCACTGAGGGTCCGGAGCCTGCCGCATATGCCGAGCTCCTGCTGGACAGTGGCCTCTCCTCGGGTCCAGGTACTTATGGATCTGTCCTCCTGCCGGGCCTGCCAGCACGCATATCCCTGCTCGCCAGTTGGCCTGACCCCCCCCCCCCCACCCTCCCCTCCCTCGTGACCCCAAGCCCCCCTTGTGACCGTGTCCCCGCCGGACAATGTCCTCCGGTCGGTGTGCTCGCTGAGTCCCGAGCAAGGTGCGCCAGCTGTGCTGGGCGCCTTGCGTGCTGCCGCTTCAGCGGCCCTCCTTCTATCCGAGAGCACATCGCTGCTGGAGACAGCGCTGGCTGGGGCACATCCACAAGTGTTGGCTGGTCGCCGGCGCTTCAATGTGGCCCTGGTCCAGTGTCCCTGCTCTTCGGCCATGAACACGGCAGCCGAGCGCCTTGGGCGGTTCTTTTCCTCGTACGCGCTTCCCCCGCCCTTCTCCTCCTCCTCGGCCAGCGTGGGCCCCCAAGGCCATGCTTGTCCCCCCCCACCCCCCTGACTTAATGTTCCACAGATCCACAGGCTTCGCCGATTTCAGTGTTGTGTCCACACTTGACACGGACCGGGTACGCTCCCCAGCTTGCCCTCCACCTCGCTCTCGCTCTCGCTCTCTCGCTCTCTCGCTCTCTCGCTCTCTCGCTCTCTCGCTCTCTCTCTCTCTCTCTCTCTCCCCCCTCCTTCCCCACCTTTCGACCCTGACCTCTTGCTGTTCCCCTCCTGCCTACACACACACACACACACGACTCCCACCCCAAGCGTCTGCCACGCTTTCGTAGCGGCCGGAAGCTGATCATCCTCGCGGCCGAGCCAGCCCTGGCCACCAACCCGGCCGACCCGATCCCCGTGCACCCGTCCTTCCGCCATGCTGTCATCCGGACATTGGAGGGGCTTGTTACGGCCGGCTGGCCGGCGGCCGGGCACTACCGACGCATGGGTGCCGGGCAGCGAGCCCTGGCCCGTGTGGACCTCCTGGTGGACAGCTGTGTCTTCAGTGCGACGCTCTTTTCCCCGGGGCTCGGGCGCGATGTCACTGTCCCGTCAGTGGTATCCGGCCCCGTGGCCGGTGCCCCGACTACCACGCCAGAATGCCCCCTCCCGACGGCACACTTCCTGGCCCTGCTGCCGCTTCTCCTGTCCTTGGACTTGCGCTTGGCGGTGCTGTGTCCGCCGCTGACCCTGGACGGACTCACTCTGGTCGGCCATCCCCCGGGCACCAGTGCCGCGCTGACCAATGCTGCTACCACACTCATCGCCATTGGTGCGCGCGACCTCGGCCGATATGCCGCGCCCCCGGTCGGTATCCACACGACCACCAGTCGCCCACTGTTGAGCGGCTGGGAGGCGGTTCGCGCGATCGAGGTACTCCCCCTCCCCCTGCCTTGACCTTCCTCCAACCGCCCGCTGACGCGTCGGCGCCTCTCTCTCTCTCTCTCTCTCCCCCCCCCCCCTTCCTTCCGGAAGAATGTGGCGGCTCTTGGCCTGGTGGACCCTCAAACGGGCCGGCCCCTGGCCACCCTCGGCGCGTCGACTCTTCCTTCTTCCGTGGTTCGGCTTTGCACCTGGCTCTGCTGGTCACTGGGCCTGCGCGATGGTGTGGCCGATGCCGTATCGGTATGTTGCCTTCGTTTTCCGGCCTCGCCACCCTCCCGGCTGTGCAGCCGGCATGCTTCATGCCTTTCGATCGTGCATTACGTTTTCCCTGACCGACTCCCCTGCAGCTCCTGCATGCCCAGTCGACCGACGTCCTGGAGGGTGCTGCCGCCACCCTGGCCGTGCTTCGACAGGGCGGCCTTGCTGTACGTGCCCTGCTCGCTGTCCCGCTGCCTGACATCGCCACGGGCACTTGCTAATCCCACCACCCCTGGATGCGTCCTTCGGCTCTCTAGAATTTGCTCCAGCCCGCCAGCCCCAAGGCGCAGGAGGAGCTCCTGACCGATCACGGCTGGGCCAGCGCCGAGGGCGATGCCGTCACCGCTTGGAATGGTACACTTTCGCCGCCCGGCCACTTGCCGGCTCTCCCCCATGGCGCGAAAAGGCCCTCGCCACCATGTCTAACCCCCCTTACTCCGCGCGTTCTGCGACCAGTCATCCGTGCATTCGACTTTGCCATGACCTTCCGCAATCCGGCCCTCTCCGAGTATGAGTATGCCCGATCCTGGGCCCATGACCACCGGCTGAAGCTCCCGCCCCTGCTTCAGGCATACAAGTACACCCGAGCCTTGATCACCAGCGTCCGAGCATGGTACACCCCTCTCCCCCCCCCCCCCCTCGGCCCCTTTTCTGTGTCCCCTTTCCTGACCCAAGCTGTCAGTCTGCCCGGATCGGCGGCCGATTCCCCTCTCTTCGCCGACAGCCATGCCCTCCCGGCTGACGGCCCCTCACGACTGATCCGGGCTCTGCTGGCCGGCCGGCCGCGCGCCGTCTGTGCCCTGGCTCCGGTGCCCAGCGGGCTCTATTCCCTGTCCAGTGGGGCCGCTCTGAGGCCGCATTACGGGCACTACGCCCGGGCGGCCGGGTTCGCCGGGCCCGGCGACGCGATCAGCGCCCTTTGTGCTCCTGCCTTCTCGGCGGCCGATACCCTCCGGCCGAATGAGCTCTTCACAATCCACACATCCAGTGTCCTGCACCGCTACGCCCCGAATGTTGTTCTCTACATGGATGGTGCGCCCCACGCCATGGCCCTGCATCTACCAGCTCCCGCCAGATCCCTTCCTTTACGTCGCTGCAGACGCTGCTGCCCTGCTGCTGCCCTGCTGTTGCTCTGCTGTTGCTCTGCCCTAACCCCCTCGACTCTACTCCCAGTCGATAACTCCACACTTCCGGAAGCTCCAGCCGGCCTGCGCTTTGTCTCGGTCATCAGCCCCAAGTGGCTCCCTTCGACTGCGTACGCCCCGATGCTCTGCCTCAGGTTGCTGATTCCATGTGCCCCCCCCCCCCCCCCCCTCCCCGCCCTGCGCTCCGTCCACACTCACCATGCTCACCCACAATCCCAGCCGGACGGTTTACTCCTCTTAATTGGGCCGCACCAGGCTCACGTGTACACCAGAACCCGGTTCTACACCCGAACACATGCCAACCGCCACAGCTACCAACGCATGTACCGCATGCGCCACAAGGCCCTGGGCTGGGCGGCCGGGGCGTGCGTGCGCATGCCCCTTCCCTTCCGCTTGCCCCGCCGCCGAGGGGGGGGGGGCGGGGGCGGCCCCCCTGCGGGGCCCGTGCGGGCCCAATTCCTCGTGTCCCCTCGCTGGCCCGCTCGTCTCTTCCCCGCTTTCTCTCGCAAGTGCCCGGGGGAAGAGCCCCCGAAGGCGGCCCGGGTCGCAGATCGCCCCTTTTTCGCCAGCCCCTGCAATAGACTTCCCGCTTGTTCGCCACCCGTGCTCCCTCCTCCCCCTCCCCCCCCCCCCTCCTCCTTCTGCCCGTCTCCTCCCCTTTCGCACGTGCCCCCGCCATGTTCTCCTTGAAATCCACCGCACCGTATGTCCTGATCTCCTCCTCCCACTTCGCCCTCTGCTCTCTCTTTTTCTCTCTCTTTCTCTCGCCTCCCTCTGTATATATCGCTTTGCTTCGTGCTTTCTCTCTCTGTCCCCCCCCCCCCCCCCTCGCCCACACACTGTCGCTCACGCGTGCACACCTTGCCCCGGCCCGCCTCCCAGCGACCCGACGAAGCTGCCGGCTGGGTTTTCTCCCACCCCTGCGTCCTGCTTGTCGGCCGCCACCGATGACCAGAAGTGGCTGCTGTCGAATGTCCTCCCGCGGGTTAACAACGGCGAGGCGGAGGTCTGGCTGATGCGTCTCCCCCGGGAGCTGGATGTCCAGCACCTGGAGGGGATCAAGCTGCGTATCGATGATGCGCCGGACGCGCCGTCCGGCCCGGCGGCCCCCCTTGGCTCGATCCAGGCCCTCCACGACGAAGAGGAGACCACGGAGGGCGACACCGCGTCGGCCGGCACCCTTGTGGATTACACCGTCACCCAGACCTCGGCTGCGGATGGCTGGGAAATTGACTCCCTGGACTTGCTTCTGCCGAAGCTGGTGGATTCGCCGTCCGGCGCGGCGGCCGACTCGTCGCTCATGTTTGTCAAGGGGATCAAGCCGACCCGGCACATTGTCATCGCTCGCCGTCCCGGGGACCAATCCAAGACTCGCGCCGATGCCGAAGGCCTCCGCCGGGACTTCCCCCACGAGGCCACCAACGCGCCGTACCTGCAGCTGGCCGATATGCACGGCAAGTTCCTGCCTGCCGGGGCCATCATCACCGAGGAGGCCATCCAGCAGCTGGCCGATGCCAAGAAGCGCCAGGCCGAGAGCAGCGCCCCTGCCACCTCCGACTGTACGTCAGTCCTCGCTCACATGGACCCGTTTGCCCGGGCCT
>NW_009242976.1:216824-217371 GCF_000388065.1 Fonticula alba
CCCCCCCCTGCCCCCTCTCCCAATCCTGCCTGCGCACACCCTAGCCACCGACCGCTCGGAGAAGAAGAAGCGCAAGACCGAGGACAAGTCCGAGAGCAAGAAGGACAAGTCCGAGGACAAGAAGTCCGCCAAGGCTGCCAAGAAGGCTGCCAAGGCCTCCAAGAGCAAGTAACCGGCCTGCACTCCCTCCTTGCCCTGCTTCCTGGCTCTCGGTCCATCGAAAAGCCGCTTCCCTTTCCTGCTGCCTCAGCGTGGGGCTCTCCTTTTTATACCCCATCTTCCCGATGGTCCTCACACAAACCCGCAAGTGCCGGTGCTCGATCTGCCTCCTGTCTCCGCCACTGCACCCGGTACATGCTCCCCTGTCCCTGTCCGCCGCCCTGGAGGGCGTAAAAATAGAAACAAAAATCCCACGGCCTATCGTGGTAAATTCCCTCTCGGGGGGAGGGGGGGGGGGGGGGAAAACCCAAGTGCAAAGGCAAGACGAGGGGGGGTTTTCCCCACAACCCAGAGGGGGGGGGGGGGAGCAGGGCAAGGGAGGAAGGAG
>NW_009242976.1:217381-220508 GCF_000388065.1 Fonticula alba
GGGGGGGGGGGGGAGCAGGGCAAGGGAGGAAGGAGAGGGGGCCGGTGCGGAAGACCCATGCGACCAGCGACAACTCAGACAATGACAGAATCCGAGCCACGATGGCCGGCAGGGCCAGGGATTTGGCCACCGGGTCCGGGAAGAGTCACTCGGACGAAGGGGGCCAGTGCCTCGGCACCCAGTGCGTCGACCAGTTCGCCGGCCAGTTGCGAATCCCCAATCAAGTGCGCCTGCAAGGGGGGAGGAGGGTCAGAGTTGGACACAGGAGGGAAGAAGTGACGGGGTGAACGTACCGTCCGGGACTTGACCGAGCTCACATCATTGGGGCCGGTGCCGCCCTCTCCAGCCAGCATGGCGCGCAACTCCAGAGCCGACAGCTGCTGGAGATCCCGCCGGAGGAGGCGCCCAACCGTGTCCACCAGTGCACCGAGGCACCGGCGGGCATCAGCATCCCGGCGCCGAGCACGGACTCGCTCTCGGTCTCCGGCATCAGCTGGCAGCCGGTCAGCCAGCTGCGCCTGGAAGGACTCGGCCAGGGCCGCGGCGAAAGGGAGGATGTGCAGGCGCACGGACTCCGGCCCAAGGGCCTCCAAGCCGCGAAGGGCACCAAAGCGCGTGGTCAATGGCCGAGCCGACGCCGCAGCGGGAGCCGCAGCCGGGGCGGGGGTGGTGGCGGGGGTGGTGGTGGTGGCGGTGGCGGTGGCGGCGGCAGTGGTCCCGGCACCGGTGGCATCGGTCCCAGGAGCCGCATTGGGTTCGGCCGGGGCGGGGGCATCGGCCATCGGCGTGTCGATCGGTAGCTCGGCCCCGGGAGCCGTCAGCCCGGCAAACAGGGCCGTTCGCAGGGTGCGCGATATCCGCGGCTGAAGGGTATGGTATGCCCGACCGTATTTCCTGAAAGAAGGGCAGAACAAGCAGGAGAGGGAGAGGGGGGGGGGGTGAGCGATGGCTGCGACAGTATTGCGACAGGTGGGTCGGAAAGGGGGAGGGGGGAGGGGGCCGCCAAGCACGCACACGATGATGGTCTTTACCACATCAGCTGCCGCCTCGCGCAGGCTCCAGTGATCGTCCTTCGCCGGGTCGGCACACAGGGTCTTGCCCACGAGGCAAGTGAGGATGGCTGGCATCAGCTGGTGCAGCTGCAGCGACATGGGCCCAAGACGAAGGTGGAAGGCAAGGGGTCAGCGAAGGCGTCGAGGTGGAGTTTGGCCAGGGGCCATGTCTGCTGGGTGCCGGCCCTTCTTCTTTGTTCCCTCCTTCCCCCCCTTCGGGCGGGGAAAAAAACCCCTGAGCCAAGGCACGCACATAAGGCTCAATGAAGATCCCCGGGTTGGAGAGGATGGCGGCCACCATCTGGATCATGGACCGGAGGACTGGCAGGTGCCGGACATTGGAAGACACAGTGCCGGTGATGAACTGCGACAGGTAGGGAATCAGCGGGTGGATGCCAGAGTCCGATGCCAGGCACTGAAGGGCCGACTAGGATGGACATGCCCAGGGAGAAAGGGGGAGGGGAGCAGGCGAGGGTGAGCTGGCGTGAAAGGAAGCACCCGGGGAGAAGGCAGCGAGGAGTGCAGAGAGCAGGTAGGGACAAAGAGCGACACGCAGTTGAGCGCACATCCCGGATGGCCTCGTCCGGCTGAAGGATGCAGCTGATCATCCGGTCATAGTAGGCCCGAAGCTCCGGCGAAAGAACATGCTTCACGAGAGGCTTTGAAGGTCGGATGAAAGGGGAGAGCAAGGGGGAGGAGGGGTGAGAACCGAGCCCGGGGAACATGTACACAGTGAGAGGAGGGAGGGGCGATCAAAAGACAGAGAGGCGCACCTTGACCTCAACGCGTTCGTCCGTGGACAGGGCCTCGGCGTTCAGGGGCTTTGATGAGTCCACATCTACGGGGAGACAAAGGACAGGGGGGAGGGGGGAGGGAAGGTCGAGCAGATCCGAGAGGAGGAGTGAGTTGCCTGTGGAGGGGCAAAGGGGGAAAAGGCAGCGACTGGGGGCGGCTCGTGCGTACGGATGGGGGTAGGGTTCTGGGGGATGGCCGGCTGAACACCCTCAACCGCGAGCCAATGCGCTGCGTAAATGGACGAAAGGTCAGGGATATTGCCCGCGAGCGGCAGGAGAAGGGGGCGACAAAAGGGACAGGCAGCAGCAGCAGCAGCAGCAGCAAAGGACATGTGCGCGCACCGGTATAGCTGATCTCAATCGGCAGCGGCGGCAGGGGGATCGACAGCAGCTCCGACAGGTTCACTTCATCATCCTCGACCGAGTACACCTCATAGGTGCCGGGCGGCGCGGCGCTCGCACCGCCGGTGCTCGAAGTCCCCGGAGCCGTCGACCCGCCGGCCTCCAGCGTGACAATCGACGACGAGGCAATGGTCTCCTTCTTGAAGCGAACCGGCTCGCGTCCGGAGAACCCGAGGACAGGCTGAATCGCCAAGAGGCGCGAGAGAGAGGTCAGAGCACAGGGGGCGGCCGGGAGAAGTCTGGAAAGCAACGGGAAGAAGAGGGAGAGAGAGAGGCAGCATGCCGGGCGCACTTCGATGTTCAACACACGCAAAGACTTAGACACGTCGTCGACGGTCAGCCGAGACCGGTTGCTGTGGTTCATAAATTGCAGGCTCTCCTGCAAAGGGGACGGGATGGGAGGGAGCAGCGGAGGGGGGAGAGAGCGGGAAGGGGCCGGTTAGCCTCCGAGCAGGGCGCATGGCTGGGGGGGGGGGGGAGGGGGGATCTAATTCTTCGGTTCGTGCCTGGATTACCAAGCGCAGGTGGGTCTCCAGATCCAGCGCAAGGGCAGCGGCCGAATCGTCATCCGCCAGGGCCACATCATTTTGATCGGCAATAAGCTGGCCGACATCGGCGGCGGGGGGGGGGGGGAGGAGGAACCGAGGGTCAGCAACCGATGTCGCCAGCGGCGAGATGGGCATCACAGGAAGTGGCGGACGATGGCGCACCCGGACACAGTCAGGGGATATGATGCTCATCGCGGGGAAATGCAAAGAGGAAAAAGGGGGGCAAGCAGGGAGGCAGCAGTGCCGGGGGCTGCCAGACACCAACCCACCGATCGGGGGCGCTTTGGGTAGGTGCCTCCCCCGGCCGCGCCCCCCCCCCCCCCCCCCCCCC
>NW_009242976.1:220706-237147 GCF_000388065.1 Fonticula alba
CGCCCCGCCCCGCCCCGCCCCGCCGCCCCGCGCCTCGCATTAATCCCCCTCCGCGATGAACAATTTGGAGGGCCTCCGCCGCGCTCTGGCCCAGGCCCAGTCTCAGGCGTCCGGCCTGGCGCCCGGTGCCCGAGCCCCCGGAGCCGCCCTCCTCCCGGAACACCTCATCCACGACATTATCGCTTTGGCCCTGGCCGGGGTCGGGCCCGGCAGCGACTCGTGTTACCTTTCGGCCGATGAGAAAGTGCGCTGCCCGTGCTCTGTCTGTCCCTTCCTCCTCTGGACCTTGCCAAGCTGCATACTGAGCTCTGCTTCGCCATGCCCCCCGTCGATAGGAGTATCTCAGCCTGGGGTACCTGCTTCGGCGGCTGGGCGACTATGTGACGGCTGTCGGCGGCCGATGCCCGGTGGATGCTCACCTGGCCGGGCATTTGAATGTCGGCCCGGAGCTCACCAGCGACCTGGCCACGCACCTGGTCCAACGCACCGGTGGAGAGTTCCAGATCGTCGGCGGCTGCCTCACTTCAAGGTACGCCCGGGCTGGGGCCTCTCCCTTTGGCGTCCGAGGGATGGCCTGGCCCGACCGCCGCGCCCGCCCGGACGGGGCGCCAGCCACTCACCTGCCTCTTTGTCTGCCCGCCTGTCGCCGTTGGTGTGTCTGCACGCGCGCACGCACGCTCCATGGGCCGGGCCAGCCATTATGTCGAGAGAGCGGCCGAACTCGGGGCCGAGGCCCTGCGCCAGGCTGGCGGGTTCCTCGGCGCGGCGGACTTGGCCACGCTCGTGGATCTGCCCGGGCCCTTCATTCGCAGTCATGTTGTCCCGGGTATCCGGCGGCTTTTGGCGCTGGAGTCGCCCGACGGCCGGCCCAACACGGTGACCCTCTGTCCGCTGAGCGGGGCCCTCTTCACCGGGCACTACTTGGCCCAAGTTGCGGACCAAGTGTGCGCGGCCTTCGAGTCCTCGGTCAGGTGCGATCCTCCCTGCCCCGGGGTCCATGCCTCGCTCGGCCTCTAACATGCTCATCGCGCTGCCCCCCCCCCCCCCTCAGACCGGTGCTCCTGGCCAAGGTCCTCACCCAGCTGGGCATCCCGCCGCCATTGTGGGAAAGTGCGCTGCCTTTCTTGCCACGGAACACATGCCGGCCGCCCATGTGCGCCCATCTAACCCGCCTTCCTCCGCAGACGTGACCACCGCCCTGCGCTCGCGGCTCGCGGCCAGCCCCCTGCGCGGCCGGCTTGTGGCCGGGGCTCCGGAGCCTGCCGGAGCAGCACGCCTGACCCCGGACCAGGCAGAGGCATACATTGCCTTCCCGCATCCGATCCCTGTCACGGGCGCCCCGGCAGCCAGCATGGTCTTCGTGTCGGAGGACTATCATCAAGCCCTGCGCACCCTGCTCCAGGACCAGCTGGACAAGGCGGGCTTCTTGTGTATGTGCCTCGCCCTCTTTCCGTCGCTCTCCCCTTCGCCCTGGCTCTCGAGCCGGGCCCCTCGATGTGGCCTCCCCCCCCCCCCCCCCTGACAGCTGCTCCCCTCGGCCACTTGCCAGCCTTTTCATGGCTCCGATCGATTGGTGCCCAGCATCCCCAGGCCTCGGCCAAACTGTGCGTCCTCTTTGCAGCCTCCCCGAGCGGTGCCATGGCATGCTCTGCACTCGCGCCGCCTCTGACCCTGTACCCCCGGCCTGCTAGCTACCTCGGGGATGTGCCTCTGCGCGAGACGGCGTCCATGCTCCTGGAGCCGGAGCGCTACATCTCCCGCTGCGGCCTGGCAGCCGCCACGGCGCAACTCCTCCTCGACCCGGTCTTCAGCCAAGAGGAGTCCCTTGGCTTCATGGTGTCGGTACGTCTGGGCTCTTCGGCCTGCGCGAGGAGGGCCAAGCAAAGGGGCGAAAGCCCCCTCCCTCCCCATGTCCTCTCCGCCCCCTGGGCTCGGATTCTTACCTGCATCGGTGGCGATTCCAAAAAAAAAAAAAAAAAAAAAAACCAGGAGCTCCTGGATGAGGATATCTCCGAGAATCTGGCCCTGGACCTGATCCGCGCGGCCCTGTTCGAGGCGCTTCCTGCGGCCGGCGCCCCGGCGCGCCTGCTGCTGCTCCCGGCGTCCGGTCTACCTGCCGAGCATCCGTCCGCCCCGGCATTGGTCGATCTCCTGCTCGCGGACCCGGCGGGCGAACCCGGTGAGGTGGCTGCTTCGGGCCCGAAAAGTGTGGAGGTGGTGGACCTTCGTCCTTCGGACGCCGTGCTGCCGCCCCCGGCGCCTGGCGGTGCCACCTTCCTCCTCCTTTCGTCGGGCCGTCCTCCGGCCGAGGCCCCGTCAGCTGGCCATGGATGGGGCTTCCTGCTGGCCGGTGCCGGGGTGTCGGGGCTCCTTCGCGCCGCGATGGCGGCCTTCCTGCCGGGAATCCCGGCCGATGGCAGGGCCCCGGCCCCGGCCACCGGCACTTGGGGCCCACGGCGCCGGCGCCAGGGCACCGGCCCAGCGCGCTGGCAGCGCCAGGCCGACGCCACTCTTCGGGGTCTGGTCCGGCATACGGTCGCACACTTGGCCCGGTTGCCGCGGGTCCTGGCGCCGACCGGCCTCCTGGCTCTCGGCCAAGCCCAGGCCATTTGCCAAGCGCCAGCCCTGCTCGAGCACCTGGGCGGCTTGCTTCGCGAGCACTTCGACCTAACGCCCGCCCTGGTGGCGGGCCTTTTGCCGCTGCTCGCCGGTCCGACGCTCGCGGACTTGTCCCGGCGCCTGACGCACCTGGTCAATGACCGGCTCCTGGCCGGGCTACGGGATGTCCAATGTCCGCAGCCGGCATGGCCATGGCCGGCTGGTCGGCCGGCTGGCAGCGGCCAGTCGCCATCTCACCCGGGGGGCTCCGCCCTGGCCGGTGCCGCGGCATCGGGCCTCGCCCTGGCGGCCAGCGTCCTGCGTGCGGGCCACGTGCTTTCCGGGGCCGGGGTCCGTGGCAGCGCCGATGCCAGCCTGGCCTCAATCAAGCATGCCTCCATGTTCCTTACTCGGGACTTGCTGGCCGGGCTGCTGTCTCAGGCCGGGGGCGCTGGGCCGGGAGTGCTTGACGAGGCGCTCTGGCCGGCGGGGCCCCCCTCGCGAGCTGGCCGGTCGTCCGCCACCTCGGTGGAAGCCCTGCTCGGGCAGTTGACCCATTGCCAGCCAGCTGCCGGGGATTTGGCCCCGCTTTTCGAGCTCCTGCGGCGCTGCCCGGGGGAGGACCTCTTCCCCGGGCTGTGGGCCACCTTGACCGCGCTGACTCGCTTGGGCATGGCATGCGCGCGGCCTGAGGCCCTGGACAGCCCGGGCCAAGGCCAACCCCATGGGTCGGATTCGTGCGACGCCGCTGCCCTGTGCTGGACCCTGGCCGAGGGCGCTGCCCCCAGTCGACAGGGTCTCGAGCCATTGCTCCGGCCGCCGGCCGGATCGGCGGACTCCTCGGACCCGCTCCTTGGCCACTTGGCCAGCCTGCTGGCGGATCTCATGTTCGAGGCGCTGACGCTCTTGCGTGCAGCCACGCCGGCCGCGGTTGGCCCATTGGATTTCCCGTGCGCCTGCGCCTTCGAAATGCCACCTCGCGGGCAGCCCGCCCCTCTTTTTCTCCCCTCACCTCCCCTTGGCCTTTTCTCTCTCTCTTTGTCTCGCTTCCCCCCTCTCACCCCGCCTGTTCATCCCCTGACCCGGCTCCCCACTGTGGCCCTGGCCGTAGCAAACTCGCGGACAGCCGCCGCGAGGGCCACCAAGCCAAGTTGGCCGGGATGCTGGATCAGCTTCGACGGGAAGCTGCCCGCGCGGCCCTGGCCGAGCCTGACGATGGGCCCCGGCCGATGACCCTGCCCAAGCGCCTGGTAGATGCCACTGTCCAGGCGGCCAGTTTGATTGTCTGCCTGGCGGTGGAAGCCGGCCTGTCGCCCAACGGCGTCCTGCCGGCTTGCCTGCTGCTCCCGGGTGGCGCTCTGATTGAGCATCGCGGCGCCCTCTTGGACCTCGCCGGCCACCCGGACCCAGGCCTGCTGCCGCACATCGACCAGTTGCTGGGGTCGGTCCTTCGGGCGCCGCACCGCCCGGTCGGCGAGGTGGTTGTACGTGCCCTGCCGGAATCGCGCTCCCATGCCCACTGTCTCGTCCCCGGCGCCCCGCATTTGTCAGGCGGCTAGCCCCATTCCTCGCAGTGCTGTAACTAACTCCTCACGCCCCCTCCCCCACCCACCCCTGGTGTGTGCGCCATATGTGCGACCGTGCCTGACCGGGGGGGTGCGCACATTTCGGCCGGCGCCCGCGCGATCGATGCAGGCTCTGCTCGAGGGACTCGTCCGCCGGATTGCCCCAACTGCCAATGCATTGCCGGACCAGTGAATGGACTCTAATCTTTCGCGGCATTTTTTCCCCCCCCGCCCAACCGCTGTTGTGTCTTCTTGAGGCAGGCCGAGATGGGCGTCGGACAAGGGCGCGGCGGGCAGGGGGGCGGGCAGCGCACAAAAAGCCCGAAGGTGGCTGGCCGTGTGGCAGGGGGGGAAGGACATCCTCGCAGCCGTTTCGGTGTCAATCCGCCCCCACACCTCCCCCCCCCGAGGCCGATCATTTTTTTCCTTGGGCCCCCCGCTGGAACGCCTCGGACGCCAAGAGGCACTGAGGTTGGGAGGACCTCGGGGGAACGCCTGGATAAAATTGCCCCGCCATCCGTTTTTCCTCGCCTGTTTTACCCCCTCCCTCCTCGGCCCTTGCCCTCTTTCTCTCTCTCCCTCTCTCTCCCTCTCTCTCCCTCTCTCTCTCTCTCTCTCCCTCCCTCCCTCTCTCTCTCTCTCGCCCCTTCCCCTCTCGTGACCCCCCCTCGCGGTATCTTGCGCAAATGCCCCCTCGGCATGCCCCGCCGGAGGTCCTCTCCCCGAGGATCGCTCCCGAGCCGGAGAGTGAGATCTCCTCCGGAGATGACTCTTCCGAATTTGATGACGCCAACAGCGAGCCGCTCGCCCTGGCACCCGAGCTACCGACGCTCACCCTCACTCAGATCACCCTTCCCCCGGGAGAGGCGAAACCGACTCCGCCGAAGCGCCCCCGCGTGGGCGATGGCGGCATTACCCTCCCCTCACGCATGTCCCAGCTCCACCGGCTGATGACCAGCGCCGCCGAGCTGGACAGCGCCGGGGCTGCTGCGACTGCGGCCGCCGCGGCCGCCATCGCCGTCGACGCCCCGGCCGAGGACCGTGTGGCCCTCATCGCCGACCTGGCCAAGCGTCAGGAGCCACGTCGCGGCCGGCCTGGCCTCGGCCTCCCGGGTACCGGGTCGCTGGGGCCCCCAGGACGAGTCCCCACACCTGGGCGCAGCTCCGGGCGCCGCCGCAAGGAGCGTAGTGGTGTGCGTTACAACATTCCTCCCCCCCTCCCCCGCGCACGCGCACCCCGCATGTCCCCGCCCCACTGCTCGCCCGTGTGTGTGTGTGTGTGTGTGTACCCGGTGTTCCTCTCCCTCTCTCTCTCCCTTCCCTCCGCCCCGGTCTAAGAGCTGACCCCCCCCCCCCCCCTCGCGCCTTCGGCCCTCATGCCAGCGCCGGCGCATTGGCGAGATCCCAGCACACATGACCGACATCATGGGGCAGGCCAACCTGGCATACATCAACAATGACTTCCAAAAGGCGACGCTGCTCCTGTGGCAGGTCATCCGCGAGGCGCCCCAGGCCCTGTCGCCGTACCAGACCCTGGGGTCCATCTCGGACGCCCAAAACGACCCGGCCCGAGCGCTGCAGTTCTACCTCATCGCGGCCCATCTGTCCCGCCGGGATCCCGACATGTGGCGCCGGGTGGGCATCATGAGCTATGAACAGGGCCAGGCCGACCAGGCGCTGTATTGCTTCTCGCGAACCCTCGGCCTCCGGCCCAAGGACCCGGATGCCCTGTGGTATCGGGCCCAGTTGCAGGCCGAGCGCGGCGACCCCCGCCGCGCCATCGAGTCCTACCGGCAGCTGATTGACTCGCTGGAGGAGCACCGCCGCGCGTTGGAAGCCCTCCCCTCGATCGAGGCCCTCAGCCAACTGGGCGGCGCCCGACGCAGCAAGATCGCCGGAGATGGGCGCCTCGCCGGGGGCCCGGGCGGCCGCGCGTCCGGCTACGGCCCCTACCATGGCAGCGATGATGAGGAGGACCAGGATGAGAAGGAGGTGACGGCGGCGGCCGCGGCGGCCGCGGCCGCGGCCGTGTCCATCCCCGCCGGCTCCGAGCTCCTGGTGGCCCGGGAGCTGGTGCGCCTGTACACCAAGACCAATCAGCTGCCCGCGGCGGTCCGCCAGTATGAGGCGGCCTTTGTGACGCAGCGCCAGCGCGCCGCCACTCGGTACACTCTGGAGGACCACCAGCAGCGCATGGTCCTGCTGACCCAGCTGGGCCTCGGGGACTTTGAGTCCGAACCGATGCCGGCCCCGGTGGAGCTCAACCTGTCGGATGCCAACATGCTGTGCGAGCTATACATCATGCTGCGGCGCTTTTCGCGGGTGGTGCGCATCATCGAGATGTTCGCCCTCCCCTATGCCCAGGCGGAGATCCGGGCCGAGCGGTCTCTCGCCGGTGACACGAGCCCCGGCCCGGATCCGGGCGATCTGTCGGTCCTCCCCCTGGAGCTGCTGGTGAAGCTGGCCCAGGCCAAGATCAAGCTCCATAAGCCGCAAGAGGCCACGGTGCGCATTCCCCGGTGTTGGGACCGGGCGAGGGCCTTTGCCCGGCAGTCACATCACGCCATCCATCATGGCCGAGGGGCCCTCATCACCACTGACCACACATGTGCCGACGCCTTTGCGCTGGCTTCCTCCTGCTCTGCCTCCTTCCAGGCCATCTTGGACATGGTGAAGTTGGACAACTTCAGCACCTACAGCGACATCTACCTGGAAATTGCGGACGCCTATTTCGATCTGTCCCTCTGGTCCAAGGCCGAGGCCATCTATGAGCAGATCTTGGAAATTGATCAGGTCCATCACCGCCCCCCACCCCCCCCCCCCCCCCCCCCCCCCCCCGCCCCCGCCCTCTCTCCTTTTGGCGGCATGGCGGCCTGGGACCTTCGTGCGCTCGCCGGGAGCCGGATGCCGGGTGGGACACCGTCGAGCGAAAACGGCCGCCGCCCCCCGCCTCGGGCTGGGCCCAGTGCCCGGACTTCCTGAACACATCTGGTCCGGCCGAGGGGTCCCCAGATGAACCCTCTGCTGGCTGCCGACGAGCTTGCTCCCTCTTCCCGCCCTTGCATTTGTCCTGTGCTCCGTTTGCCATCCGTCCCTTCCGGCCCCTCATCCTTCAGTGGGGGAGACTGCGCACACTCACACACCGCCACACGCCCCAACGTGGGTGCACACACACATACGCCCCCCTGTGCACGCCCTCCTCTCGCCCACCCCCCCCCCCCCCCCCCCCCCCCCCCCCCCCCCCCCCCCAACCCGTCCCCCCGCCGGTGCCCATCGCCTCCATGTGCACATGCACACCGGCCATGCCCATCATTGACACCTCGCCCCTGCAGTATGACTCGGTTCCGGTGTGGCTTCGGCTGGCATATTGCCACTTGAATGCCAACAACGCACCACGCGCCATCGAGCTCTATGAGGATGCGCTGCGCGTGGAGCCCATGCGCATGCAGCTGCACTTGATCTTGGCCCGGCTGAAAGACTCGGTCGCCTCCGGGGCCGGGATTCCCGACGGCCGGCCCCTTCGACAGGATATCATCGACGCGGCGGCCATGAACTGGCGCAGCACCGGCAGCCAACTGGCCAGCGAGGGGGATTCCTCGACCGGTGGCCCGGGCTCCGGGGCCGGTGGCGACCATGGGCCCGGGGGCGCGGCTTCGTCGCACGCCGGGCCTCGCGCTCGTCGGGCGGCCCTGCTGAATTGCTACTCGACGCCCATCAGCCCGGCGCAGCAGCGCAGCGTGGCCGCGGCATCGGCCCTGCTTGGGGAGTGCTATCGTCGGGTGCTGCGAGCCCATGGGACCCTGGAGTCCGGGTCGGTGGCCGGGTCGCGTGTCGGCGCAGACATCGGCGATCCGACCGGCGCCGGGCAGTGGACCAATGCGCCGCGCGATCCCGCGGCCTTTTTGGCCGCGTGTGACCGGCTGTTTGACCGCCTGCGCGAGGCGGCCCTCGAATTTGATCCCCATGCCCCGGAGGACTCGCGTGCCGGGCTGTCTCACCAGCTTTCCGCCGGGTCCGGCACGGGCCCCGGGGAGGCCCTCAGCCAGCGTCACCTGTCACGCCTGGCCGATGGCGGCATTCCCGGGGAAATGTGGCTTCGCTTGACCGCCCAGTACATGGACTGCCAGCTGCGGGCCGGCCGGCCGGACCGAGCTCTGCACGCGGTCCAACTCCTGGAAGCCAGTAATGTGCTGGGCCGGACGCCGGGCCGCCAGCAGCGCCTGCGCCTGTTGCAGTTGGCCGCCGGCGTGTGGGCCGGGGACTTGCGCTTTG
The DNA here is from genome assembly GCF_000388065.1 of Fonticula alba. Classification (NCBI taxonomy): domain Eukaryota; order Rotosphaerida; family Fonticulaceae; genus Fonticula; species Fonticula alba. Next base: position 229,142 of record NW_009242976.1, read on the forward strand.
CGCTGGACAGCACCCGGTGGTTCTTCTCCGGCAAGGAGGCCGAACGCCCGCGCGTGGAGGCCGCCGTCAACCTGTGGCACGTGGCATGCGCCGCTGGGCCGACCGCCGCGCGTACACTCAGCGACACGGTGGTCTTCCGGTTTGTGCAGCGCCTCCTGCAGTCGGAGCTCAGTCGCGACCGGACCCCGGCCCTGCACCTGATGGCCGGGCACCAGATGCTGGCGAAGCGCTCCCTCGGCCTGGCCCTCATGTACTACACCCAGGCCTTGACCATTCGTCCGCATCTGCCCCTGACGAATCTCTGCCTGGCTGTGGTCCTGCTCGAGCGGTCCATGCAGCGCATCGCCACCAATCGCCACATGCTCCTCCTTCAGGCATTCACCTTCTTCTATCGGTATGCGGAGCTCCGGACCCGGTCCGGCACCCTGGGTCCCCCGGGCGATGGGCTTCCCACCCCGGGGCAAGAGGCGCAGCCCGAGCATGCGCCAGCCCCCCAGTCCCCGCAGGACCCGGGGCCCATGGCCACCTTGGCGGCCCCCGGGCTCGGGGGAACACCCCCGATGGCCGGCGCTCCGCCGGCCATGCCCGACATGCCGGCCATCCTGGCCCGGTCCTTCGATCGGCAATTGGACATGCTGCTGCCGGATGACTCGGCTGGGCTTGGGAGTTCGGCGGTCGTCCGATCGCAGGAGGCTTTCTACAATCTCGGCCGCGCGTATCAGCATGTTGGCCTCAACTATTTGGCCATTCCGTGCTACCTGCGTGCGCTGGGTCTCTCTTCGGAGTATGAGGTGCGTGAGCGATGGGGGACGGGGGGAGAGAAGGCCCCGACGCCGACGAGCCCCACACCTGCACCCTTGTGCATTTGGCCCTTCTTTTTTTCTTTCTTTCTTTTCCCTAACCCGACCGACTCTCCTCGCGTCCTGCGACTTTCCTTCGGCGTGCTGTCGGGGGAGGGGGGGAAAAAAAAACCCGGCATCCGACCGGCATGCGCGCGCACCGACGTGGCCAAACCATAGCGCGTGCAGTACGACTCGGATCTGCGCTACGAGGCGGCCTACAATCTGCACTTGATCTACGTGCACCAAGGGAACTGGGCCCAGGCCGCCACCATCATGGACCAATATTTGGTCATCTAGGCGGCCCCGGCGGGGGTGATCTCGGCGACGTCGCCGGAGCCTCGGTCCCCCTGGTGTGTCGGCGGATGATCATCGCCGCCCGCCACGGCAACGGGCGTGTCTCCACGCCCGGCAGGAATAAATGGGAAACCGGCATGCGCGACCGCCGCCCGTTCGCATTTTGGGCAAACAAAAGACTGACCGGGATCTTGCGTTGGGGGGAGGGGAGGGGGGGGGGGGAAACGGGGCCCGGCGGAGGGCCGACGGGCTCCGGCGTTGGGCCGGCCGGCGGGTGTTGACAAGAGTTCGACGAGGACGCTGCCCCGGCAGGAAGTGCCACCGCTCGGCCCCGGATGTCTCGCGGCGGTTCTCACCCCCCCCTCGCCCCACGCTCCCCTCGTGTGCAAGCGTGGTGGTCCCCCCCCCCCCCCCCCCCCCCCCCCGCGTTCGCCGGGGGCCTGGGTGGTGAGTCTCTGGCGGGTGGGGCGAAATTGGGGGGAGGGGGGCCCCGGGACCCGGCGGAGCTGACGAGGGGGCGGGGGGGCATGCCTTCTCCCCATGCGGCCGCGGGGGCAGGTGTCGCCGATCGCGCCATTTTTTTCACCCCGGCCGAGGAGCCAGCACCTGGCAGGGGTCACGCCGAACCCTGCAGAAGTTCCACCCGCCGAGCAACATGTGCCCTTGTCTCCCCCCGCCCGCCCGCCCCCACCCCGGCGATCGAACAACCCAGGTCAACAGGAACAACCCCCAGGCCTGTTACTGGGGACGCGGGGACGGGAAGGACCGGCGGAAGGAGATCCCCAGCCGATTTAGGAGCCACAGCCAGGCCCCAGTTGTGGGATCACCCTCTTCACCATGCATGACCAGTGCCTACGCAGCCCCTTGTCGTCCCTCCTTCCCTTCCCCCCCCCCCTCCGCACATCTCGCCTGTGCCACTGCCCCTCCCGTCCTCCCCCCGCCCCCTTTCCCACCTCCGCCCCTTTCCCACCCCCGCCCCGGCCTCCCTGTCCTCCCTCCTGTGTGGCGACTGTAGGCCATGATCTCCGACCCCTCTCGGCGAAAGTGGCTGGCCGAGCTGTCTACTGAGGGCCTGGTGGCCCCGGACTTGCCTGATGCCCGGCTGCATTTGCCCCAGTTGACCATTGACCCCAACACCGGCCAGCCCTACTATGCCATCCAATATTGCGAGGAAAATATCTACCGCCTGGCAAGGCAGATTGTGAAGCAACTTCAAGATGCCGGCCGGCCAGACCTGGCGGCCCAGTGCTCGGTGGTCTTCATGACCGGCTCCTCGGGCTATGTGCACCTGAGCTGGAGCACCTTCTCCGATGAGTATCTCCCCCGGTGGCCGATGGACCCGAGCTCGGCCGGCTGCCTGTGGAGTCTCATCGACTATCATGTCATCCTGGTGACCCCGGCAGCGGTCCTGCCCCTGCTGGCGGGGGTGGGCGCCGGGGTATCGGCACCTCGGGCTCCAGGGCCGCCCCCCGGGCCGGAGGTGGTCGCCCTGGCGACCGTTGTCCCCTCGGCCCGGCTGCCACGCATGCGTCCGGCCACATTGGTTGATGATCCCTCCGGTGTGCTGGTTTGGGATTTCGATTTTGTGGCCGACTTCTTTCCCTGCACGGCGGCCTCCTTCGCCAGCCAGTCCCTCGAGGAGGCCACCTTTTCCATTCGTCTCAAGAACCAACGGTATGTTTCCCCTCTGGGGCCGGGCTAGCCGCTGCCCTTCGGCCTTCCTGTTGTCTGTTCGCTGCGGCCCCCCTCGAGAAGGGGCCACCTGCGGAATGGCCACTAATACGGTCGCCCCATGTGATCCAGGCAATTCCGCGTCCTTCCGGCTGAAGACTACTTGGCCTACTTCGCCTCGGACCGGTCGCACATGGTGCGTAATGCGTGCGCGCCGTGCATGCCGCCAGGGCCTGCTCTGCTTTCGCCGGTTGGGAGAGAATGCCCCGGCTCTTGAGGGGACCTTCCCTCGCCACCTCTCTAACCCCCCTCCTCCCTGTCCCGACCCCGGACTTCACGACAATGCAGCTCAATGAGGATAGCGAACATGAGTATGTGGCCCCTCCGCCACCGGCGCCGGCTATCCGTGGCGAGAAGGCCATCAGTGGTACGGCCCTTTCCCCGGTCCGCCGGCACACGCACGCGCCTTCCTCCGCCTCCCCTCCATCCCCTGACCAGCTGTCTAGACATGACTCTCGATGCCTTTCGCTGTGGCGAGGAAACCCCCCCGGGCGATCTACCCACATATGGGACTCTCATGGACGAGGCCACCTTCCGGGCGGAGATTCTCAAGCTCTCAAACTAAGGGACATGCTCTGGCCATGATGAAACATCCGTCCAGCTCGCCGAAAGCAGGCCAAATACAAAGACATGAACATACATGCATGCATGCATTCAGAAAGGGCATGTGTGTCGCTGAGCCCTTGACACCGGAAATGTGTTCCGCACATCCGTGAACCCGTTGCTTGCGGGCGTGCGGGTGTGCGCGCGTGCCTCGGGCGCCAGGGATCAGGACAAGTGCGGTGTCTATAAGTGTGTATTATTATCATCATTTGCTGGGAGGGGCTCTCGTGAACGCGCGCGCGCAAGCAAGCAAGCAAGAGTACCCATCAATTGTTCGCAAACAAAAGGTGTAAGGGGAAGGAAAAAGGGCGAAGAAGGAAGAGGGGGATAATGAATGGGGAAGGAAGCATGCCAAGAGGCTACTCAGCCACAGTCTCGATGCCGGTCTCGACCACCGTCTTGGACAGCGTGGCACCAACACTGGCTTCGGCCTCGGCCATGGCAGACTCCGGCTCAGCCTCGGCCGAGGCGGGCTCCGACTCGGCCTCGACCAGGGCGGGCTCCGGCTCGACCTCTTCAAGGACCTTGGACACGGCCTCCGTGACAAGGGCCTGCCTCCAGGCACCGAAGACCTCCAGATCAACCAGATGCATCGGGAGATCGCCGGTTTCGGCCGGAGTGCCAACCGCCGCATGGTACGGCGGCAGCGGCACGCCAGCGCAACGCTCAATTTGCGCCGTCACAGCTTCGATATCCCCATCCGGAGCGTTCTCATACTGGAGGGGGGGGGGGGATGGTTCATGTGGGTTTCCATGGGCAGGGGGCCAGCGACAAGTGGGGGGAACAGAAGTCAGTGGACCGAGTGAATGATACAAAGGAGGACTCCAGCGGAATTCGAGGGGGAGGGGGGGGGGGAGAAGGGAAAAGAGGGCAGGGGGAGGGAATCCAGAAGGGCGCACCAGCTCCAAAATGAAGGCCATCCAATCGCGCACGAGCTCTCGCACGCGAGGGATGTCCTCCTCGGACTCGACGCGCAGCGGCTGGCCCGTGATGATGAGCATCTCCGCGTAGCCGGCACGCATGCCATGCGGCATGGCCCGGTAGGTGTTGACCAACACACACGGGAGCACCGGCGAGCCACTGGACAAGGCCAGGCGGAAGGCCCCGTCGCGGAAAGGCCGCAGGGCCGGGGCATCCGGCGAGCGGGTCCCCTCCGGATAGATGACCACCGAGGAGGGAGCACTGGAGGACTTGAGCATCGCATCGCAAGCCTGCAGCGACAGGGCACGCGACTCGCGCGACGCCACATCAACACCGATGTCCCCGACAATCCACTGCGACCAGCCGAACACGGGCAGCGAGAAGTACGACTGCTTGGTCAGGTACTTCTTCGGGATCGGCAGGTACGACACCAGGCAGTGATCGATGAAGCCTGGCAAGGAGAGAAGGGGGAGGAAAGGATGTCAGTGGCATGGAGCACCGGGAGGGGGGCGGGGGGCAGGGGGGAAGGAGGGCAGGAGGGTAGTGGGATGGGGGGTGCTCGTACTGGCATGGTTCGGGGCAACGACAAAGCTCCTGCGCCAGCCCTCCTGCCGAAGGAGCTCCACGGCCGGGGTCTCAACCAGGCGCCCGCTCCAGAGGCCGATGGAGCCCATCCACATGAGTGACCCATAGCCGAGAATGATCTCATGTAGGCGCTTGGCCCACCGGTGACCGAAGAGCAAGCGTGTCCCAGTGCACAGGGGGAAGGCTACCAGCGAGAGGGAGCCGATGCCGACATAGAAGAAGCACGTTCGCACAACGCCCAGCGTTCGCGAGAGCCAGGAGCGCTGAGCCATGGCTCAAGGAGGGAAGGTGGGTGGGGGGAAGGGGGGGAGGTGTTCTTTCTCTCTGCGGCCGGCTGATAGGGCGCAGAGCAGTGCAGACGGGCCAGCAAAAAGGGGGGGGGAGGGCGCGGGAAGAGGAGGCAGGCAGGGGAGGGAGGAAGATATTCGAGTGGGGATGGTGTGAAGGGCTGGGCCCGAATCAGCCGGGTCACCGGTCGCACTTCACACCGCCCATGACTGAATGCCAGCAGGAGGCCAGTATCCGTCGGTAATTATCCCCACGAGAGTGACCCGACTTGGCGCCGTGTGTTGGGGCGGCCCCAGCCCGGGAGGGCGCTTTCACGGCCTGTCCCCGGCCAGGGTGCGTCTGGTCCATGGGAACCTGGCACTGATGCCTGCGTCAGCCCCCTTCCCCTGGCCGCTGGCTTGTGCGAAGGGGATGCCGAGGCTCGATCTTCATTATTATTATCTAGGAAAAAAAAAAAACACCCCGACGCAACATATGCGCAGGCGCCGAGGAACTTCGATGAGATTTGGTATTATTTTTTCTGGGCATAATCCCTCCTTCATCCTCTTCCTCTCATCTCCAGGTCCAATGTGCCGGAGTCAACCCAACTCTCTGTGCATCGGCGTGCTGTGCCCTGTTCTCCGGTCGCCACGGGAAGGTGTTTCAACGCTCTCGGGGGTCTGTGCGTGTGCCGACTGGCGGGAGGTCGTGGGGGGGAGGGGAGGGGGGGTATATCCGAAGAAAAGCCCAAAGGCCAACGGTGATGGAGGATGCCCGCGGCAGGGACGCATGCGCGGGAGGGTGGGTTCACAACCCTCGGGAGCGCGGCCCTCACGTGATCCGTATGATCGAGGGGAAACATCCGCTCTCCCGTCCCCCCCCTCCCTCCCTCGAGAGGAACGGCCAGTCGGGTCTGGGCGAGAGGGTGGGAGAGGACTTCATTGCTGCCGGTAGTGTTGCCGCGAGCCATATGCTCACCGGTCGATCGCATTTCCTTGGTACTCCTTGGTGCCGAGCTTGACTGGGTGATCGGCTGGGTTGGCGGCGGCTTCGTACATGGTGATGATCGTCCGGCGATTGAGCTTATTTTCCATTCAGGTGTTGGTTAATAAGGGCGGGGGTCTGCGGGCCCGGTACGAGGAGGAAGCAAGACATGCATTGATGTGTCCAAGCCCACAAAGACATGTTTGTGGCTATATATCTAATATGTGTGTGTGTGTGTGTGTGTGTGTGTGTGTGCAGGTTGGGGGGAGATGGGCGGGTGGACACTCGTGTCCGAATACGCACCGGACGGAAGTCCCCTTTGAGGCCGATGTAGGAGAGGGAAGTCTCCGGCGCGCCGTGGCTCGCGGCGAAGAACATCGTGAGGCTCTCCACATTCTGGAACTTGGAAATCCTGCAAATGGGCCGCATGGCCACGCAGGCGAGGATGGGTCCAGGACAGGGGTCAGTGCCAGCACCGACGGGAAGTTGCAAAGGGCCGGCCCAACAAGTGACACATGGTGGCGCACCGCGTTTGGTACTCAATGACCTGGCCAGGCTTGTTGAGAATGTGGAACTCCTGTGCCGGGGGGAGCTCCTCGGCCATTTGGAAATCAATGTCAGAGCGGTTGATGAACCTGCCAGTGGGCCGGGGGATGGTTAGCGGCGTCAAACAGACAACCCCCCCCCCCCAAAAAAAAACCCAGCCAACCAAGGAGAGACATACAGCTTGACCTTGCTCGGGCATTGGCCATCATCCCCTCCGACCAGGGAGAACCCCTTCAGGGTGACACCGCCCAGGAAGCTTTTCAAGCCAGCCCGAGCCAAGGGCGAGGCGCACGGGATGCAGGCAGATGGGCATTTGGGTCAGAGAAAAAGGCACGCCAGGGGCATGTGTGGGCGTCGGCGAGGAAGGGGCGGCTGCATTTGCACGGCTGCCGTGGCGCACGGAATGTAAACGAGCATCTGGTCATCGGCATCGCTGATGATGAACTGGGGTCCAGGGCGTTAGCGCGGGGCGGGAAGGGAGGGAATTCCGGCGGGGATGGACCACCAATGCCGCGTACCGGGTCCTCGGTCAGGCGGTCCTCCCAGGGCTTGAAGATGGGCAGGTCCTTCTCGAAATTCCGGCAATTGTAGGCATGCGTGCGTGGCTGATCGATGTGCCGGAAGAGCGAATACTCGGCCCCGCGCTCCCAGGTATCGTCGTGGTCGTGGCCGTCGCCGCATCCTCCGGCACCATGGCCGTGCGAGTGGCCATGGCCGCCGGAGCCAGACCCGAGGGATTCGCGACACGCAGACATGTTCTCTCCGGGCAAATACACACCTGTGTAGGAATAGGCTTCACGAGGGGATGTTGGGGGTGAATATATGTGGATGTGTGACTGAGCGCGAGTGCGGTTAGGGAGGTGCACGCTGCGCCAAAGAAGAGAGTGGGAGGGGAAGGTGACCGTGGATGGTGCACGGCCGTCCTGGCGTCTTTTCGGCTCTGCCCGGTGGCGCGGCCGCGCCGTTCCGGGGGACCCCAGGGCCTGGGGCAGGCATGATCGAGCGGGCGCGGCCGTGCCCGGCCGATCGCGCCAATCAGTGACGGAGTTCCACCGGACTGTTCGTGACTCGACGCCCAGGGCGTGACTACGCACATGCCACGAGACCAGCCCGGGGTGCGGGGCTGCCCAGCCTAGGCCGGGCCTCAGGCACTCGCCCCCGGGGCCGGTGGCCGTCTCACGTCCCCCCTGTGCAGGTGCCCCAAGATCGGCGTGTGACCCTCGCCGGCCTTGC
>NW_009242976.1:237542-245355 GCF_000388065.1 Fonticula alba
GGGGGCCGGCGGCACTTGTGCTGGTTCAATGAGCCAGTGTGTCGGGCTGTGCCTGAACGCCGGTGGTGCCGTGCGAGGCCCGAGGCTCGCACAGGGGTGGGGGCACTCCGCTCCGTGGAGGAAGAATGCCCCTCGTCCCGCGGTCGGTCGCCCCTGCCCGGGGGCATTCGCCCTACGCCATTCGTGGCCTAACCGTCCCTGTTCCGGCCCCCCCCCGGGGGGGGGGGGGGGCGAGGCAGAGCGCAGCAGGCGCCGGAGTAACCGGCGGCTGGGGACTTGAGCAGCAGCTGCCTGCTCCAACATTCTCCCGCCAGAGACTGGCCGTGTGCAACCGGGTCGCATGCAAGCATGGACACACCCGGGCGCCCGGGGGGTGTCCGGGCGAGAGGTCGGGAACAGCCGATCGTGCATGGGATTCCGGCGAGACGATCGGCAGCTTCAGCACGACCAGCGTGGCATCGCGCGCGCTCTGTCGACCGGCGAGACGCGGGGGCGCATGCGGGTGTCCCCGCCCTCGCCGGCCCTTGCGTGCGACCATGGGGCCGATTGGCGCTGGGTGCTGTGCAATTTGCCGAGGGCATGGGGAATTCGCATTCCGCCCGGGGCGCGGGCCTTCCAGCGCGAGGGGCGCGCGCGCGCGCGCGCGCGCACACACACATGCACTCCACGCTCGTGCGCACGAGCGGACTCGGCGGGCATCGCGACTCTCAAATACTCGGGGCGAGGGGGGGGGAGACGCCTACCGTGGTATGGGTCCCGACATTGCCGCGGAAGGGGGCCGGGCAGGCCCCCAGCTTTTGTTTGTTGTGTGTTCCCCCGTGCCGTGCCCCCCCCCCCCCGAGCCCCGAACGGGGCTTCCATGGAGGGGGTCACTGGTCCCAGGCGAGACCCGTTTCCCGGCCCCTCCCGCTCTGCCCTGCCTGCGTGTCGATGCTCGGCCGCAGGCTGGTATCTTCTCCGGCCGAGCGATCGACATTCCCCAGCCCATCTCTCCCGCCGAACCCGCTCTCGGACGATCTTCTCTCGTCACAGATGACCCGCACCCAACATTGCAGGCCTCCTTTCCTCCCGGGTCCCGCCCGCCCCCCTCCCTCCTGACCCCCGCGGCCGACCTCTCGCTCGGCCTTTCGCCTGCGCCTTTTCACGACCGCCGCACAAGTCATCCCGCCAACCGTCGGAAGGCCGAACTTCGCGCCTCATTTCGGCCCCCGCACTGTGGTCGCTGCAAGTGCCTGCACCATTCGATTCCCCTTCCCTCCTCCCATTTCCTGTTTTTCCCCCCCCCCCCCCCCCCGCCTTCCCGTTTGCCTGCTCCCTTCCCGTTTCGTTCCCCTTCCTCGGCTTCCTCCTCCTCCTCCTCCTCCTCCCTTCCGCGCATCTTCCCTCTTTCCCCGCCTGTCGCCGTCGCCATGGCCGGGCCGATCCGCTCCACCGGTTTCGTCCTGCCCGGCGATGGAACCCCCTCGCCTGGATTGGGCCGGCACTCTCCTGGCACCGACCCGGCCCCCGGCGGCCGGTCCCTCCTGTCCGACCGCCTGCGCAGCAGCGATAGCCATGTGGACGTGACGCAGCAGCGCCAGCCGGACGCGGCGGTCGCGGCGGTCGGCCTGCCAGGCCCCTCCGCCCGGCCCTGGACGCCGACCGCCGGATCGGCCTTCGCTCGGCTCTCTCAGTCCCTGCCGAATGCCGGGGCGCATCCATGGGCCTCCGGTCCTGGCGAGGTGTCCTCCTCCATCGTGACCCCCTCGGTCCCGGTGGCCGGGCCCGGCACCTCCCACGGGCTCTCCTCCCTGGGTGGCAGCCAGGCTAGCATGGGGTCCTCCTTTGGAAGCGTCCTCTCCGACGCGCCCATCCACCTGAGTGCCGCGCAGCGGCAAACTTGCGACCGAATGACCACCCTCGTGTGGAATTGCCTGCAGCTCATCACCCCGGACATCTTGCAAAATGCCCTCTACCAGGTGCGCCGCCACCTGCCTCCGAGCCGCTCGGCGGTGCTCCCTCGCCCTGCCACCATTCCCCCCCCCCCCCCCCCCCCATGAAGCTCACCCACTTCCACCCTTCCCTCGACCCCTCTCCGGGCCGCCCTGCCAGAGCGAAGGCCGACCCCTGCGGGCGCTGGCCATGCTGCTGACATTTTCGGATTCGCTGGCCGCCGCCGCGGCTGAGGAGGGCGTCTCCGCGGCCACCCTGCGCCAGGAGCTGGCGGACCTGGACGCCGAGCAGGCCGACGAGCTGCTGATGATGTCGGATTCGGATGAGGCTCTCGGTGAGCTGCTTGGCGTGGCCTCCGCCCCGCCCGGGCTCCGTCGGACCTCGTCGCACCTGCTGTCCGGCGAGGAGGCCGGCCGTCGGTCGCCAATCGCCTCGACCGCGATGTCGCGGTCCTCCTCCTCCGGCGGGTCAGCCTCACTCGGGGGCAGTGGCCGATACAAGCACCCTCGTGGCAGCCGGTCCAGCCGCTCGCGTCGGCATTCCCCCACCCCGATCGATGCGGCCATGGGCCTGGAGTTTGACTCGTTCGGAACCGACACCGAGCTGCGCGAGCTCCTCACCGACACCGACGACACGGACCTTTCGGTGGCCCTCTACCTGGACTCGGACTTTGATTCGGACGATGACGACGACTACTCGCCGGACTTCAGCCATGGGAGTCTCAGCGACGAGCAGCTGAGCCTCGGTCGGCGGTCTCCGCCGGCCCTCCGCGACGGGGCCCCCATCCAGCGGAGTTCCCTGTCAGCCTCCTCGACCGAGGGCGGCGGCTTGATCGTCATGACCACCAACACTGGTGGCAGCCCGACGGCCAAGCCGGCCGGCCCCCTGCCGGGAGCCTGTATGCTGGCTCACGCGGCGGCCCACGCTCACCCGCATGCGCTCAATTGCCCGCACATCCGCCCTCCCGGGTCTGGCTGGCGTTCGCGCTCCAAATGTCGCATGGTCTGCTGCTGCCAGGTGGAAGCCCTCCTCCATCAAGCGGCCGCCGCGGTCCCCGACCCGGGTGGCATGATGCAGGTGGCCACCCCTCCGCAGCCCCCGAGCGCGGCCAGTGCCACCGGCAGCCTCTTTGCTCGGCCCTTTGCTCGGTACCGTGCTGGCAGCCGCAGCCGCAGCCGCAGCCGGAGCCGCAGCAGCAGCGCCACCAGCACCGGCAGCACCGGGCCCATGGGCGGGCCCCTCAGCACCACCGGCAGTACCAGCAGCTCCGGCAGTCTGCCCCCACGGCGGCGGTCTTCCTCCTTCTCCTTGAGCTCCTTCCTGTCGGGGTCCAGCGCGGCCGGCACCCCGAGCAGCACCTATGAGCATGCCTCCCCGGCCACGGACCTGACCGTGGGCCTGGATGCCTATGCGTCCGGGTCTCGTGCCTCGCCGGCTCCCCCTTCCGGCAGTCCCGCGGCCTTGCGCATGTCCAAGTGGACGCTGCGCCGCGGGGTGTCATCCACCAGCACGTCGAAGCCCCCCCCCTCGGCCGGGGTCCCGGTGGCCGGTAACCCATCGGCCTCCGGCGCCACTGCCCAGCCACCGGCCACCCCGCCGGAGGACCTACTCCGCGTGGCCCCCGAGGCTTCGCCCTCCAGCACCCTGTCCCCTGGGGCCGGCACTCTGGCGGCCGAGGCGTCGCCTGGTGTTTCCTCGCGGCCGGGTGCCGGCCATTCGCGCGAGTCGGGCTTTATGCGCACTCTGCGCAATGCCTCGCGCTCTTTCGAGATCCTCTTCCTCGGCGGGGCCGACGCCCCTCCCGGGGGCGATGCCCCGGCCGGCGAGGCGGCCCCCCCGGGACAGCTGCCAGTTGGCGTGCTGGATGCCGGGCTGCTGCCCAAATCGACGGCCGTGCTGAGCAACAGCTTCGAGGCCGACATTCACACTTTGTCGGCCGATGCCCTGCTCCCCGGGGCCGAGCCCCCATCGTCGCACTTGTCCTCGCCCTCCTCCTCCGGGCAGACGTCGGTGGATTTGGACTTCCAACGGGCAGCCCAGGTGGGGGTCTTTGCCCCGGGTCAGGGCGGGCTCCGGCACCCCGCCGGGGGGGACCTCCATCCCACCGAGGAGGACTTCCTGGATGATGGGGACCGGCATTCCGGGGGCGTCTTCAGTCGGTTGATTGGCACCCGTCCAGCGGCCTTCTTCCGGCGCCGAAGCAGCAGCCAATTGGCCTTGAGCACGTCGCCCTCGACCGCGGAGGAGTCTCCCGGCTCTTTGGGCGCGGTGCCGCGCGCGACCCCCTCGACGGCCGATAGGCCGGCATCGGCGCATCTGCTGAGTGCCGGGGGCTTTGCCTCGCCGGCCGAGGCGGACTCGGCTGCGGCGTCGTCCGGTGCTTTGGCCGCCGGCCGCCGGCGCCATCGCATTTCCCTGTCGGTGTCCTCGCACGAGCTGGGCTCGCTGACGGGGACATCGCCCCCGACCAGTCGGCCCCCCGGGCTGCCTGTCACCCCGAGCATGCCGATTGCCGGCTCGAGCGGCTCGCCGGGCGCCGCGGTGCCGATCACGAAGTCCGCGTCGCCCGGGTCGCGCGTGCGTGTGCCCCCGGCCGGTGCCGGCCTCGGTGCCGCGAGCCCCTCGGCCGGGCCCGGCCTCCGGCCCCTCTCAGCCACCGCCACTTCGGCCACCCTCGGCCTGAGTGCGATCAGCTTGAGCTTCGCCGCGCAAAGTAGCCGCTCGCAAGCCATCCATGACCTCTTCCTGCTGGAGTTGGAGTATGCTCGCCTGGCTGAGCAGGTGCCGCGCCAGCTTCTCCGGCCGCTTTTCGCCCTGCTCGGGATGGTTGGGGCCGAGTATTCGACGGCGGCCATGGCGGCGGCCAGCGCGGCCGGGCCGCCACGATGCCTGCTTTGCCGGCTGGCTGCCGCCTTCGAGGCTGGCGGTCCGGCGGCTCGGGATCCCGGCTGCCCGATCTCCAGCCTTGGCCATTCGCCGGCCCTCCCGCCGACCGGGCTCCAGGCTTTCCTGGCCATGGTCGATGCTCGGTCCGATGAGCCGTCTCCCTTCCATCACCCTCCGCAGGGGCTGCTGTCGACCACCGACTCGGACATGAGCGTGGCCTCCGTGCATTCGAATTCCTCCTCCTCCTCCTCCTCCTCCTCCTCGGCTGTGGGCGATGCTGCTGGCCCATCGCGCCCCGGGGCCCATGATTGCCCCTGTGGCCGGGGCTTGACGCTGGCCGGGTCGGCCGATCTGGTGGATGGCTTGCGCGACATCTTCGATCGGGCAGGCTTCCTGGACCGGACCCTGGCCTTGCGGCATGCGGCCCTGCTCCGCCTGCTCGGGGACCACTTGGTCGTGTGCTGCGCGGTGACCGGGCGTCGGTTGGATTCGGCCTCGGCCATTGCGGCCGTCACGGCGGCCTCCGCCGCTGGGCTCCCGCCGCCGGCGCACATTACCACCATCGATCCGACCGTTCTCGTGGGCGCGGCGCTCGTGGACCATGTACGCACATCCGCCAGCTTGGCATCGGGCGAGGGCCAGGGGGCGGGACCCTTTCCCAAGACATTGGCTTTCCCCTGCTCAAAGGCTCCCTTCATCGGTCGCCCGGTTTCTGATGCTCCTCCTCCCGTCGACGTGTCCAGCTCCGGTCGATTCATCAAACCTATGCCACGCACATCAAGCTCATGGGTGAGCGCTTGCTGAAGCTCCAGGCCCTCCTGCGGCGGTATCGCGCGCTCGGAGCCTTTGTCGCTCCTCTGGAGAGCGGCCTGGAGGAATGCCACCGGGCGCTCGCCAACTTGACACGGTACCTGTGTCCGACGGAGGCCGGGACCTCGGCCCGGGCGCCTGGGGACTTCCAGCCGCCCGGATCTCCGATCGTGGCCCCGGCAGGCGTGACCGCGCATCCGAGCCCCGTGGCAGACACCCTGCCCTTCCTGTGCCAGACCCTGGACCAGGTGCTGATGCTGCCACTGCAGTATCTCTCGCGCCTGGTGGTCCTGGTGGGCGGTACGTCCACTCCGGATCCCTTTCCTCCGTTCTTTTTGCCCCTTCCCTTGCGCGGTGTTGGCTCCATCTTCTTTGCTGCCTAACACCGCCACCGCCACTGCCACCGCCACTGCCATCGCCGCTCCTCCTTTCCTGACATGTCGTCACCCCGCCTCCAGAAATCGCCCACCATACGCCGAAGGCTCACGCGGACCACTCGCCCCTGCGCAGTGTCTTGTCGAAGCTCGAGCTGTTGACCGCCTCGATGCAATCCATCCGGCCGGCCGCCCTGCAGGTGTATACCCCGGAGTTGGCCTTCGATCCGCTGCTCATCCGGCACCTGTGTAACCCGCCGGCCCCGACAGGCAGGTCGCCCAGCCCAACTGCCGGAGCCGGGCCCTCCGGCCGCCCGGCACCCCCGCGTGCCTCCCTACGCGTGGTGGCCGATGGCTCGGACGCCGGGCGTATTGTCTTGGCGAGCCTGCTGGTGGAGGACATCACCCCGCGCCCGGTGCACACCCCAGGCACCATGGCGGCGCGCCCCGTGGCGGTCAGCCCGGCGGCTGGCTCATTGTCGCCCTTCGTTCGGCGCATGTCCCTCGTCGAGTCGCCGACCGGCTTCGGCCTGAGTGCCTCGCCTGGCGCCTCGCCGGTCGGCACGCCGCCCTCCTTTGGTGGCTCACTGTCGGCCTCGTTGACCAGCCTCCCGGTGGCCGGGCATCTCGGGGTCGCAAGCCCGCTTGCCTCGGGACCGGGCAGCGCGTCGCAGTCTCTCTCCGCCTTCCCGGCCGCCTCGAATGGGTCGCTCGACTCCAGCCACAGCGGCAGCGCCAGCGGCCTGTCGCCGCCGCTTCTCGCCGTGGGATCCGGCGACCTGGCCAGCAGCCGCGCGCGGCCCGTTCGACTGACCCTCTACAATGACGGCTTGCTCTTGAGTAGCCCGGTGTCCGGTGCCGGTGGCGGCCTCGCTGCCGGGGGGTCGGCCACTGACATTCAACGCCCGGCCGGTGCCCTGTCCGGGCCCGGGGCCCTGCATCAAATGGAGGCCTTCATCCCCTTGCGGCACCTGTCGGTAATGCTGAATCCCGCCGAGGGCGAGGACGCCCTGGCCCTGGTGGCTCCCGGCTGCTTCCTGACCGGGCAGCCCCTTTCCCCGCCTCTGATCGCCATGCTGGCGGATATGCTTGGCCAGGCGGGCGGCTCCTCGACGGGCGGCCAATTGCAGGGATACTCGCGACGGGTGTTCCGCGCGCTGACTGGCCCGACGGCCGGCAGCTCCCTGGCTGCCAGCCTGACCGAGCTGCTCGGTGCACAGCGCCCGGATGCGGATGGCGGCCTGGCCCTGCCTTCGGCCCTGCCTTCGGCCCTGCCGATGTCCGGCCCGGTGAAGGGCATCTCGCGCGTCACCTCCGAGGCCAGTCTCTCCTCCCTGTCGGAGGCGAGTCAGAATGCCCCGGCCTCGGATGCTGCCCCGATGCCGGCCGCCCGGCCGGCTCCCCTGATGATCGGCTCCATGTCGGCCTCCAGCCTGTCCTGCCTGCAGCGCATTCAGCGCGGCGATGAGCTGGCCGCGGCGGTCGATGCCGAGGTTGTCCGATCCGCGGTCACCGGCACCGGGCCGAGTGCCCCCGAGCGCGGGCTCTTCCGGCTGTTTGCCATTTTCCTCACACAGTGCCAGCGACATGTGGACCGCGGTACGTGCCTTGCCTGGTGGCCGCCGATGCGGGCCCTTGGTCGTGCGATGGTCCGAGCCTCATCATTGTGTCCCCTACTGACCCTCTCTCTCCCTTGCCGGGTCCCGGCCCTTGCCCCTCCCCCTGTGGTCCGTGCCGCCAGCTGCCCCGGCCTTTCAAATTCGCCGGTCGAGCGGCCTCTCCACGCGCCTGGCCTCCCTTGGTGGACGGAC